>NC_136072.1:1054911740-1055409240 GCF_964261635.1 Lissotriton helveticus | reverse complement strand
AATGTTTGCAGCTGCCCAGGAAGAAGGGGTCAAGCACCCCGAAACGCGTTGGCGATAATAATGAAAATATGGAAGCATGAAAGCGGGCTGCATTTTGAAGCCGGATGGCCGAGCACTGTCGCGTGACCTCCCGCTGCTGAGAGCAATTTGGATGAAAAAAAAAAAATATATATATATATATATATATATATATATATATATATATATATATATATATATATATATATATATATATATATATATATATATATATATATATATATATATATATATATATATATATACAACAAACATGTCAATCTCTTGGCAACATTCAATTAGTTAATTAAGATATTCTCTGTCCCCTCCGTAAGTTTATTGACTTTGATTTTCTTTAGGAATGCAGATACACCTTCTCTACGTTGATTTGAGAGTTTGTAGCATAGAGGCTTGCATGATATGATCTGGAAATGATTGCATTCATTTTCTGTTTTGAGTGGAGGGTGCCTAATGTAACTTTGACTGCAGATGGAAATTAATTCTTCTTTTCAAAATGTCTGTAGCTTTTTCATGCTTTATTTGATGCAACCTTTTCGCTATTTGCTCTTGCACTCACCCTGGGCACTTTTGTTTATAATCTTTTTTTGTAGTTTAGATTTCTCAGTGTGTGAATGTGGGATACCTTTTTGGTGTGCCATTGTTAAGCTTTAAAATTGTATATTTTTATTTCTCAAGGTTTTCAAGTTTTCCATTATTACATTATTTTTAGAGGCTATTGAGTTTATAATAATTTCACATAATGTGACTTTTATGACAACCCTCAGGATTACCTATTAAGTTACAATGATGCAAGTTCTCCTTGAGAAATAGTTGAATTGCCTCCTTTAAGATATTTAACTCTGTGGGATCCAGGTTCAGATGGCAGATGTGATTTTTGACCAGTGGTGGACTGACTGTCAAATTCATAGAAACACGTATGATAATCCTTTCAAATGTTCGATCAGAGATATGCTGTACATGTAACAGCAGAACTGAGGTGTGCCTGTCTTGTTTGAGGTATCTGGTATGAGGACGAGCTTTTGGGAGACTGAAATATTAGCGTACTCTCATCCAGTGATTCAGGGATATTCCACTGTGTTGTTGCAAGTTGCAAACACTGTACTGTCGGAAAGTAAACCCTTGGGGGTGTACATATGATCGCTGTAGGTAATAGAACACTTAGGGAGGGGGGCCAAAGAATTATCCTAAGTAATGTTAGCTTTGTCAAAGAGAAAAGGGAAGCAAGCCAGCAGTAAAGCAATCTAACTAAAGTGAAATACTATTGTCGTGTAGTTCCTACCAATCTGTAGGATCTGCGCATTGTTTGGACAGCATAAACCAAGGGCTTGGTGTCTAGAGGCTTCTCCAACCAGTAGCTCATGAGCTACTGGTAGCTCTCCAACAACCTGTAAGTAGCTTTCCTGTGTGCAGCCCAGCATAGAAAATTAAAAACATTTGCTTGTTCGTATATTTGTATGCCATAATTGAAAAGTGTGTATTTGAGACGAAAATGTATGCATTTTCTGTACCCATAATTTCAAAAACCAATTTAAAGCGGACATTTGAATGATAAATCATACAGCATTGAAAGACTTATTACTAACATAATTCGCTTTGTGCTCGGGGCCATTGCAGCTGTGGCTGTTATGTATTACCCTTGTAGAGGTAATCCAAACCGACGAAGCCTTTTTTTCCATTACTGCTGGCAATCCTGTACTGAGGAGATCACGGCTGATAACCTTGCATAGGGGCCATTAATGTACTCTTGTCCTAAGTGTACCTCGCGAATCATTTTTGTAGCGCAGGATGATTTTGGTAGAACAAAAGTAGCTCTTATTAGTGGAAAGGTTGATGACCGATCCTTCCGGGTCAGGGCAGCCGAGCTTTGGAATTCCCTCCCAGTTGAACTGCGGCTATTAGACGATCTGTTAGCGTTTCGCAAAGCTTTGAAAACCTTTCTCTTTTAAATGTCCTCCTTGTTTTTATTTGTTGTGTTCTTGGTAGTTGTTGCACATCTCCTGCCATGCGCCAGGACGCCCCTTAGCTGGGGCAGCTGTGCGCAATACAAATGTGTGTAACATAACATAACATAACATGACCGCTTGTCTAGATTGTTTCTGGACACCCCACAGAATATGTTGGCCTATAGACCAGCTAGCACACAGTGCCACCGTAAACACCCCCCCCAACCTACGAGGGAGCGAATAGCTTTTGGCAACCACTGAACATGACAACCCTGATCCCTCAGGGATTGTGGAAACAGTACAGAACCTTTCGCTAAGTCACTCGTGCTCACTTGTTCTCAAAGATATATAGAGAGAATACACAGTGGGACGTTTTCAATAATATTTATTGAACCAATGTTATTCTTGCATGAAATACGTGTGCTGCAATAATTAGTAAATAGAAGCAGAAAAACGTAATTACAAGCATCAAAAGCAGAACTAGTAGGTAGAGTTCTACCATGGTACTAAAACAATGTATATATGAAGGCATATAAAACAAGGCAGTAATCGGGCATACTCCTACGATGCGGACCGGACTCTAAGTGTACCTAGAGTGTACCTAGAGTGTGTGTAGATGTAAAGCCAAGAATCTCCCCAAGGGACGATCCAACCCCAATACCTGATGGGATAGAGTGAAGGACCCTATCTTGGTCATGAACAGGACACCCCTCACAAGATGTCAGACTGCTGTGTGGTGATTTCTCAGCATTCAAGGACCTTGGTGTCAACGGAAGGGCCTTCTCGCCTAATCTATCGGGATGCCTATCTTTTATAATAGAAAGCAGCCTAGCGATGTGCATATAGGTTAGTGATGTTATGGATATGTAGATAGTCCTATCGCCCCATGGATGAAAATAGTGATGACATTTGTACATAGTGTGAAACGAGAACTTGCACTTGATGTTCAGGGCGTTGTGATAATGTGTGAAGCTAGATGTATAAACAAGTTTAGTTTCTGGGAAACTAATCCAACATAGTTGTGCACGCAAATATTTGCAAAAGGTCAAAGCTAAAAATGTATTTGCATGGACAATGTAAGAAATAAGCTGCAGCGCTACATGGGCCTAACTTGGGAATATAACACTATATTTTCATTTTCGAGATGATCAAAAAATAAAAAGACACCCACACTACAATCTTCCCTTTACATCCTATGGAGAAATGTCAGTTAGGAGAGATCATACAAAAGGTGGCTCTCAACTCGGCATCCTTGAAAATATATCCATTAACCAGCAGTAGAGGTGGCAGCCCATCAACAGTGATCTTTGCCTACTATTAAAGTTTAAGCAGGTTATTCTATCCAAAAACGCTCTTAGAAGTGACAGACAGCAGAGGGGCCATTGTTCTGGGATTGGATATGCATCACTTTCAATAGTTGAGTTGTAATCTCTGATACAAACTCATGGTAAATGGGGTATGGTGGGCTAAGTATCTAACCAGAAGTTGTGATTGGAAGAAATCAGTATGTTAGTAGGTGATAATGTTGCTTACAATGATAAAGGTGAAATTATAACATGCGTAAACCATGGTGAATTTGAGACTTATAACTATGATGTATGACATACAGTGGCAAGTAGGTTTTCGGACAGCAACCTAAGTCATGCAGAGAAGAGCAGGCTATATTCAAAAATTATGTGTGCATCTTAGATTTGTTAGCTATGCATGTTCCCAGATCAGCTGGCTTAGTAAACACGTAGCACTTCCCTTTGTGAGTGACTCTACAGTAGTCCCGTGCTATAAAGGAGTGTTGAATGCTGCCAGATTTTTACTTAAAACCATGAAGCCTTTCATTCTTAACAGTCTCTCTGGTAATGTCCTGTGAAGTATTCATTTTGTCCCCATCCCAGTTCAGCAATTTTATCCTACTCATATGGATGAGGATTTGTTCAATAGTTTGAAGATTAGCAGTCTTGGTGAGTCCAGGTTGTTGCTTCTTTTTGATGGGACATGATGGGCTTTCTCAGTTTCAAAGTCTCTGGTGAATGACAGCCCCAGAGTATTGGGGATACAATTTTCAAGGAAAGCGTTGCAAGCAGAGTTCCTGCTTTCTGCGCCCTCTAGAAGCCTAAAGATGCAGAGCAGCCTCGTCTGTTAAGATGTCCTTATTCAGTAAAATCACGCTGCAGTTGGGTGATGTTATTTGAAGACTTTTCAGTTGAAGATGCAGGTGATTGTTGATTTAAAAAAAAAACATATTTTATTTCCTTTTGCCTCAAACCCGTCCTTATTTTTTTTATCAAACCATTTTTATTGCAGAACCAATCACATAATATGTCAATCAGGAGAAGTAACATTAGTGTGGGATCCCCCCTCCCGTTATTATGTCCCCATCCATTGTACACAGCCTTTCAGCCCACAACCCGGAGGTCGGGCGGCAAAAATCACAAATTGGTGCAGTCCTCACAGTCGGCAGTCATTGTACGGTGCATGTGGGGAGATCCACAGTCTGCTTTTAATTTTTGACCCTACCCCCCCCCCCTCCCTGTAGTGTCTATAAATGAATATTTCAGCTTCACTACTGGTAAAAGATTCCCCCCGCGCCCTTCAGATCTTCCCCTCTCCCCCCAAGTGTCACCAATCGCTCCCGGTCCGGAATATGGGTCTGTGTGACTGCTAGCAGGAGGTCTTAATTGTCTACTGTGTGAGTGTGACTGGTGCTGGTGTTGTCATCACTTGATCGTTGGTGGCTTCAATTGTCGTGTCTCTTTCATCCTCCTCGTCATCTAATGTGCTATCTCGCAATGCTTGCACTAAGAGTTCCCATTCCATAGCCGCCTCCAAGGCCCGCTCGTCTGCTCTTCTACGTGCTAACTGGTACCTAATCGTGCTCTCGCCCGCCGCCCATTTCAAGAACTCAGCGAGCCATCTCCGATGTGTCGGGCCTGTTTTCGATTTCCACCCCTTTGTCAATTCCCGTTTGGCCAAGAGGAGGCCCATATCGATGAATCTACTCGACATCTTATTTTTGGGTGTGTGCGGAAACCAGTGTAAAATGCTGACGGCCGTAGTATATTGAAGGTCCCTGTCTGCAGCTTCGTTCAAGGTGTCGCCAATATCCCTCCAGTATTCCTGGCACTCTCTGAGCATGTGCGTCAAATCCGCTCCCAATGTATTACAGCGTGGGCAAGCGGCCTCCTCCGCCCCAAAGTATTTCTGTATTTTACTCGGAGTAAGATAGGCCCTGTGGAGAATATAAAAGTGGATTAGCTGGAAACGTGCGTTCCTCGTGCTCTTCCTAGCCCGTCCCACCAGTTGCATCGACGTGGTGTCAGGGATCTCCATCTGTAGGTCCAATTCCCATTTGGCCTTCAGAGTAGTCAGCGGTTGCAGTGTTTCCCTCAGCATTCTCGAGTATAGGCACGTGACCGCCTTATAGGTGCCTGCCGACATCATAGTGTACTGGCAGGTCTGGGCCGTCGGCGGCTCCTCAAGCCCCATACCCCAGTGCCCCTGTATGGCTCGCACTACTGCCGCATGCAATAAGTAGTCGCCTCGTGGGAGGCTCAAACCCGTCCTTATACTTACATTTCAGTAAAGTACAGGGCTTTCCTTTGCTTTGCTATCTTGTCTGATACATAGTTGTTCCTAAGCCCCCCGCCCCCCTTCCCTATTGCTGGCGTCCTCATATCAGGGTACACAAATTCAAACCTGCTCCCCAACTCCCCCCACTTCCTCCTCCGTTGCCCCCTCCCACACTGCAGACCATCAAATTAGAAGTTTTTTCTCTGTTGCATGTCACTTTCCCTCGCTATTCACGGGATTACACTGTAGTCTTAATTTTCACATATCCTTATTTTATCTTGCTCAGGTCGCCTTGCTAATCTTATAAATTACTCTCCCTGGGTTCCGGCTCTGGGGCAGCTTCTGGGTCCGGTCTCTGGGGGCTCCCCTGTCTAGAAGCCACTGTTGGGGTAGTATTGCTGGATCCCTGGCCATCGCGTTTCATCTCTTCCACTAGTGCATCCCATGCCTGGGCCCTCTCAATTCTGCCTAAATTTCATCTTGCGTTCCTCATCCGAACTCTACTCTCGCAGCTTGCTCAATTCTCTAGTTCTCATTTCCACCTAGTGATGCTAGGGCCATTCGGTGCTTTCCACCTACTGGTAATTTCCGTCTTGGCTAGAATGAAGGCCAGGTCCTGGAACTGAGCAGTGACTTTGGTCTTGACCGTATGGGG
Source organism: Lissotriton helveticus (assembly GCF_964261635.1). Lineage (NCBI taxonomy): Eukaryota > Metazoa > Chordata > Amphibia > Caudata > Salamandridae > Lissotriton > Lissotriton helveticus. The sequence continues at coordinate 1,055,403,039 of NC_136072.1, read as the reverse complement.
AAACAGATTGAGCAAGCAGTGTGCCGGCATACACAGCACCACCCCATCAGTGATTCAGGCCGCTTCGGTAGTCACCTCCTGCCAATATTGCGGCAGCTGCACATCATATGGATAAAATTTGCTCCTACTGCCCTGCATCTAGGACACTGTGTCTTTCCTGTGGAAGTATCTATTTATTTGTTCTGGGTTAAGATATGCTCAGTGTAACGTGTAAAAGCTTATTCGTCTAAACCGTGTGTTTCTGGACATCTTCGGTGCCCTTAGCAATATGTTTTCCAAATCCTTATCCTCAAGGGGGTGTCCTAGATCCTCCTCACAGCGGTTCCGTATCTCCTCTAGCGGCTTAGCAGAATCTCTCCCTATCGTCCTGTAGAAGCATGAAACTGCCTTTATAACCCCCCCCGGCTATTCCAATGTATTCACATATAGCGTGTTGCAGTGGTTCTGTAGTGCCCATCTGCCAGTGCCATCGCATCGCCCCCTTGACCGCTCCGCACAGCAAGAAATGGCCCTGCGGGATTTCTTAGTCCTTAGTGAATTCGTCGAATGGGAGCAGTTCCCCATTTCTGTTCAGATCTCCTATCTTTGTCGCCCCCACATGGGCCCAATCATCTAGGCCTCCCCATTGTCTCCGTGTGGCAGTGTCCTGACTATCACTAATGGCAGCTGCGGTGAGTATGTATGTTTTGACTGGGTCTTGTGGAGGCATCTGCTCCAACATTTCTGTATTACTCTATGCTCGTTTGTATGCATGTGTTGTGGCTTTGCAGCCCTCACTAGGGTTCGGAGTAGTTCATCCCTCCCCGGAGCAAAGGGGGGCACCCCCCATCTGGGTCGTTCCTCCCCGCTATCTATTGAGTCTCTGCAGCTGTCCTGGTAAATAGTACACTTTGAAATCCGGGGTTGTTCGCCCTCCGTCTGTCGATTGACGTTTTAATATGGCTAGGGCCACTCGTTGTTACCCAGGCCCTCATATGAAGGCCGAGAGGCATGCATCTACCTCTTGGAACCACACCCTGGGGATCCACACGGGGAGCGTGGCAAAATAGTACAGCAGTTTGGGAGGGGCCACCATTTTTAATAAGTCAATCCTTCCAGCTACCGAGATGGGAAGTTTCCCCCCAGAAACTAGCCAGTTGAGCACTCCTACTCCCTGGATCAGTTGGTTATGAGGATCCTTTTTGCCTACTAGCGCTCTGAGACCTTCGGGTGATTTATGCGCGATACAAATGAAATGAAAAGGAAATGGAAATGGAAACCCATCTGTCTTTTAGGGCCCTCAAAGCTCCTCCCAGATTTCCTTCCTGCACATCCTGGAGCGAGTGAAAAATCTTTACTCCCAAGTATCTGAAACATCGTGGCTCCCATCTCCGGTCCCCCAACCCCTCGGGCGGCTGTCAGTCCGTTATCATGGGGAACAGCCGGGATTTTTGCCAGTTTACTCTTAGGCCAGAGAGAACCCCAAACTCTTCCATCATATTCCTGGCCCCCTGCAAGTCCTCCCCGAGTAATTGTCCCCCCAGTCGTAGTCCCCTGTATCTGGTGCCTATCCATGCCACACAGGCCAGCGGTTCTACTGCCAGAGCAAACAGCAGGGGGTAGAGGGGGCACCCCTGACGAGTGCCCCTCTCCACCCGGTACTGCTTCGAGATCGTGCGGCCCGTGCGCACCCTAGCCGTTGGGTCAGTGTACAGTAATTTCACCCAGCGTATGAATCCCTGACCCTGTCCCATCTTTGTTAACACAGCTTAGAGAAATCCCCGCTCCAGGTTGTCAAAGGCCTTCTCTATGTCTATGGTGAATATCACACCCTCCCGTCTTGCGCTGCTGCCCGATTCCAGGATAGAGAGGAGTCTCCTTATGTTCAGAATCGTGTTTCTGCCTGGAATGAAGGCCTCCTGGTCCGGGTGGACAAGAGAGGTCATATATGGGAGCAGCCTGAATGCCAGAAGTTTACTTAGGATTTTGAAATCGAGATTGAGCATTGACAAGGGCCTGTATGCTGTGCAGTCAAGGCGGGACTTGTCTGGTTTAAGCAGCGGGATCACCACTGCTTCTCAGGTAGTCTGCGGCAGGGTACCCTATTCCTCAGCCGCTGCATATAATTCCACTAATTTGGGAGCAAGCTCCTCTACATAGGTGGCGTAGAATTCTGTGGGTAGGCCATCTGTGCCTGTGGTTTTACCTTTCGCCAGGCCCTTAATAGCTACCCTAATCTCGTGCTCTGTAATGTCAGCTACCAGTTTTTCGGAGTCTTCCTCAGTTATCATGTGAAGGGGAATCCCCTCAAGGTAATCTTGTATCACCTCATCCCCTCGGGCCCAGAGCTCTTATACAGCTGTTTATAGTAGCCTAGGAACCTAGTATTTATTTCCATCTGTTTGTAACATGGGCGGCCGTCTGTGTCAGATAACTCTATGATGTTATTCCCTTTGTAGGAAGGGTAGGCCAGCAGTCTGCCCGCCGTGTCCCCCTCCTCATGGGTCGGATCCATGTAGTTTTTATAATCAAATCATCTAAGGCGCTCCTCCTGAGCTGCTACTTCCTCCTTTGCCTCCAGGAGCTCCTGTCGGAGCGCGGATGCTCGGGCGTCTCATCTCCAGCATCCTCGATGTGCAATCTGCTTTTTCTATGTCCGTAGTTAATGTCCACCATACCCCAATTGATGTTGCCAAACACCTTCCCCTTATGGCAGCCTTGAAGGCCTCCCGTTCCGTCAGTCTAGAGTCCGTGGAGTGGGCGTTGTCATCAAAGTAGGAGATAATGTGTTTCCTGAGCTAGTGGTGGAATACTTGGTCCTGAAGCGCCTCTGGCTTGAGGCACCATGTAGGGATGGGCTGGAGTTGTGCTCCCCACTGCATCCTTATGAGGACGGGATTATGGTCTGATATCGTGTGTGTCAGATACTCTGCTCCTCGCATCATTGCATGCATGTCTGAAGAACAAAGGAATGTATCCAGTCGTACATGGAGTTTGTGCTCATGTGAGAGGTGAGAGGATTCTCTATCTAGTGGGTGTGTGCATCTCCAGGTGTCCACTAGTTCCCACCAGGTCTGCCAGTCCCGAAAGCCCCTGGCTACCCTATACACGGGGGAATCACGGAGCGGAGGGTGAGATCAGTCAAGGTCCGGGTCCGCCACACAGTTAAAGTCTCCCCCCACAATAACTGAGCTGGTCATATTAGGTGCCAAGATCCCAGTCATCTTTCTCCAGGAAGAACGTCTTGTCGTTGTGTCCTATCTGTTGGAAAGGGGCCCCCGCCCTTATCCAGACTAACACCCCCCGCGCGAATGCTGAGAAAGAGGTGTAATAGGACTGACCCCTCCATCTCCGGTGTAGTGCAGCCCCTTCTGAAGCCAGAGTATGTGTATCCTGTAGTATGGTGATATGCACCCCGCATCTATTAAGGTTGTACGTTATTCTATCCTTCATCTTTGTTCATTTTCCTTGCCCCCCCCCCGACCCCCTCCCCCCCCCTCGACCCCCATTCCGGAATCCCCTAGCAGATAGCTTTGGCGGGTATAATCATTACTAGCTGTCCCTATCTTTATTTCTGATGGCCTGCAGTGTCCCCAACTTATAACTTTGAAAAAAAAAACTTCCCAGTACAAGCGAGGTTCTCTCCCCCATCCAAACTATGCACTTGTGTGCAACTGTGGAAAGTGTCCAGAGTTCAGGTAGTGATGGGTCAGATGGATGCAGATGATTGTTGTTATCCTTTAGTTTGAGGATTCTAGTTTTATATTCAGTGGTCCAGTGTCAACTTCTTGAAATCTTTTCTCATGTCAGCTATTACTCTTTACAGTTGATCATTGTTTGTTTTAGTATTTTGTGCTATTCGGTGAACAGCATTTAACTTTTTTAGAATAATGTCTAAACGTGGGTTGTGATATGCTTTTTCTTTTATTGCTGAGTCGTGAATGGTGACGTAGGATTGGGAGGATTTTGCTTGGTTTTCTTAAGCCCAGTCTTTGTTTAATATGCCTTTAGCATCTTTCTTGTCCGTCATTTTGGAGAATAGGATCACTTGGTTTCTTCAGGGAGAAGGACCCTAGACTAGTCATAGACAGTGCATCTGTCTTGCTGCAGGTTAATATTAATTGATTCGTGTCTGCTTGCACCTATTTTGCCTTGTTTCATTTATTGCAGTGGCTATATTGAATTTATTGCTGTATCTTTATTGTTTTATTTGTAGTAAACAACTGGGGCAATGGCAAGGTTAATGTTTTATTTATCTAGACAGCGTGAAATTATTATTATTATTGTTTATTATTGTTGTTATTATATTTATTAAACACCCACCTAAGCATCTTAGCGCTAGGAACAGTAAAAAAAGAAAGAATTTAACACATCACAAACCTGTAACAATTCCAATGGGCATTTGTTCGTCTAATTTGAGTCCAGAAATGAATGTAGTGCCTTTCTAAACGTAGCAAAGCTCTGAATTGTATAAATATACAGAGGAAGTCCATTCTCGAAGCTAGGGCCTAGTCACTGGAAGCTCTCTCCTCTTGCATTTGCCTTTTCCCTCACAGGCATTTTAATCAAGAGAGCAGCATTTGAGTGCAAGGGCCTAACCGGATGGTGGAGGATAACCATCTCCATGAGAAAATGAGGCCAGTTTTATAATAAGTTCTGTGAACTTGGCCAGCTGCCTTAAACATCACCTTTTTGCCTATGGTCAGCCAGGTTAGATGGTGTCTGGCATGTGAGACGTGATCTACTTTTCTTAGTCCCATCATTATTCTCACTGCTATGTTTTGCAGACGGTGTAACTTTGCAATAGAGTAGTTAGGTATGCCCACGTTGATTGCAGTAGGCCAGATTAGAGAAGCCACATGCCCCAGTCACTTGGCCAAACATCTCCAGAGGCAGGAGAAGATGTTGACCAGGCCTTCTGTATTTGATGAACACATTATAGTAGATGGTGGAACAACACTCCCAGGTTTTTTATTGTGGTGATTGGAGTAGTAGGTGTCCCCAGTTGCTTTGGCCAAAAATGTTATGCATTTTACAAGTGTTTTGCATGTTTTTTGTTAAAAGAAAATTAATATGACCCATTAGAACAGTATACCTTTGTATTTTTAATATGTTGCAGTCTTATGTTTTTTTAAATTTATAACATTATTAATAAAATATACATATATTTAAGGGAAATCTAACATATATGTCTACAATAGTCAATGTAAAATGAGTTTTTTTATAAGAAACCCGTGCACTGCTGTTAATAGATTCTACAGTAGTTTTTCCAAGGTATTAGGTGCTCTAAGGTGTCGCCCAACACCCTGGGCGATATGAAAACAATCGTGGAGAATGTGCAATCAAAAGAACTTTGATGACATCCCTTAGGCACTCAAAACAGGTGAAATCCTCCAACAAATTCAATGGGAAATAAGTTCTTTCAACTGAGTTTAATTTTCATTTTTCATTTTTCAGTTTTTCATTATTTTCATTTCAAAAGAAAATATCCACTGCCAAATGCATATTAATATTCAAAATCCATATTAGACGGAGCGCAAGTTAAAAACCCGTGTCAACGAACACAAATCGAACATTCGAACTAAAAATCTTAAATCGTCCATAGCATCACACTTTTTGGACTCTAACCATACCATAGCCCAACTGAAATTCATGGCACTGGAAATTGTCCCTAAATCGGAAGGAAGAGACAACAACAGGGCATTGCTACAAAGAGAAAACTTTTGGATTTACAAATTAAATTCGATCAAGCCCTTCGGTTTAAATGAACGGATCGAATTTTCGTGTTATTTGTAACAATGTTTACTGTATATAATGCACCATGTGGGTGCATCTGTTCTGATCCCAAATCCACAGTGTGGTTTCATCACAGACGTTTGTCAATTTACCATTTTACTAATTTACTATTTTACTAATTCAGTTTAGCCAGTTTTTTATTTTATTTTATTTTATTTTATACATTGTTTAGGCGCATCTCACTGTGTTCTTTATTGTTCGACATGTTTACCATTAGTCCACTTTCTGTTTTCATTAGTCGCGATCACGTGCCCTAGCACTAACCACTCACGGCCATTTATTTACTTTCACCGCATTTCCGGACTAACACGCCGATCTGCGGTCAGCGTTTCCAGAAACGCTGTGAACCCTGCTAGAAAAGTAAGTTTTGCACGCCACTTTAGAATTTCTGCATTGCTAGTATAGCACGCCTTTACCTTTGGGGTTTCACTTTCTCCGTATTGAGTAGTATTTCAAGTTAGTTCCATTACAAGCCACCGGTGAACCACGTTATTTTAACGCTCTGCCGAACTCACCCATTAGTTACCCTCAGATCTAGCATCGCGTAGCTGACACCATTTCTTTCACGTTACCTGGTGAACACCTGGAAATAAGGTTTTATCTTCACTATCACTATCATTTTACAATCACCGTTTTTTAATCTCAATTGACAATCAATTACCACCATATGACAGATATGTTCGTCTTTTGTTTGTATAGGCTCCCCGATGAAGGGCTGTTTGCCCGAAATGCATTGGAGCAGCAACATTAATATGGATTTTGAATATTAATATGCATTTGGCAGTGGATATTTTCTTTTGAAATGAAAATAATGAAAAACTGAAAAATGAAAAATGAAAATTAAACTCAGTTGAAAGAACTTATTTCCCATTGAATTTGTTGGAGGATTTCACCTGTTTTGAGTGCCTAAGGGATGTCATCAAAGTTCTTTTGATTGCACATTCTCCACGATTACAATAGTCAATGTATCATTAATGAGTTATAAAATATATTTTCCTATATTTGTATGCCACAAATAAACATCAAGCACTGATAACGACAAACAGTGTGGCTTTAATGTTGAAGTGCCTACAAACAGAAGTAAGCACAAGTGCACATTTGTGAATTCCTGTTTTTGTATGCACTAGCCTATTTGGCCAGACATTTGAAGTGCTCCGTGGATCTTAATTTTACAGAAAAACAAAAGCAGAGTTATATTGAAGGTCCCCTTGTCTTATTTTTTAGTCCTGTTTTTTTTCTATGTGAAAATGTCTAAGGGTGAGAGAACCTTCATACATCGTGGGATATTGTGTGTTTATTAAAAATTAAAAAAGCTTATTTGGTGGAGGAAAATGGATTTACTGATCATACTTTTTAGATGTAAACTAGTCCTTCATACATTGCAATCGTAGGATGGCATGTGGTGAGTGAGAGTATAATCATTTCTGGGGCAAAGCTAAAAGCCACTCATGCCATATGTATGTTAAAGTATTGGTACCATACTTCTGCTGACACCTTCTCTCTCAATAAAACCAAATCAGAGAAAGTACTTTATGAACCATTCAGGGGGCTTAAATAGTTCTAGAGTGAAGGCATGCAATTTGAAGACGTATATTGAATGGATTGCCATGTTTTTGCAATGGAAATCGGTTGAAATGTGAAAGATGTGCCTAAAGTTCCCTTTTAGTTATTGGTGTTAGTGCCTTTTATTTACAAGACCTTCGTAACACTGGTCTACTTTTCCTGTTATTCTTGTACATAAACCGCTTCCTTAGCTTTCTCTCGCCCCATACACTTTTAGTTGCTCGAGGCACGTTGTGGAGAAGTTGTTGGCTTGGTTTTAAGACCATTGCTTGAATGTGACATCTGTGACCTTCAGCTCGCACATTAACACTGCGGCTTTCAGACTTGGCCACAAGGCATACTACTCGATACTACCTCTTCTGTTTCCAAGCGCATTGAGATACATGGATTCTGCCTGGCAGTGCATTAATAATGCATGAAGAATTCAATTACATTTGTAAATAGAATGCCTTCGTCTTGCACACTGTCACACTTCCAGTTAAAATGCCAGAGAAAAGAAACATTCATTTTGTTTAGCATTGCTTTAATACGGTATTGATGAGCATTGCAGTACAGTAGCTATTGTAATTACTTGTTCGTTGTTTTTACTTAAGGTGTCAGCGGGCTGGAATGCATTTTAAACTCAGTTATAAGTTTGGCTCTGTATCATAGTGGCTTGGTAATAACAAATCGGTGCCTTACCATTAGAGTTTCCATTCAGTGCTGTGGAATCTGGTTCTGGATCCCTGAGCATTTGGGCTTCCAACGATTGGTAACCAGGCCTGTGATCCACTGCAGATTTTCACAGTAACCACCAACTGTATAGAGGATAACTACTGCGATTTCTCGTAGGTAAATGTATCTCGTGGCTATCCTGAAAATGTGCCATGGATCTGTTTCTCATGAGACAATGTTGGGCACCCTTCTTCCAACCGCTACAGCATACGGAAGAGCTCATGCTGATTGGCCCATACTGATGTGAGCCTTGCAGATGTCTTTCTTTTGTCTAGTTTTTCATTGTGAAGTAAAGACGAGTTGAAAAGTGGCCAGTACCTGATCAACGTGAAACGGCCATCTTGGGTCTACCACTTGGAAATGGGAACCAAGCCTGCAGAAGCAACCATGACCTGTGCTGGCCACAGTGACCGTGACCTACTGAGAGCAGTCATATCAAGCAGAGTACAGCAGCACAACTCTTAGAGGAGAGTTCTACAGTTTTAAGCATATTCATTAAAAAGTATAATAGGTTCACCATTCAAAGTGAATGATGGATCTTTACAAAAAAAAGTCACTGCTCTTGAAAAGGGACATCCAGCTGCCCTCCAACTCCTGGGTAGATTACTTCATTAGAATCCAGGAAGTAACCTGCATGTACAATTAGGGGCTTGCTCTGGTACCTCCTTAGTCCGTGTTTGTGTCTGGAAGTTTGACCGTGTCCCTGCTTATACATAGAGGCGGATTTGCTCATTTTAGACCTTTAAAGACCACTTTAGGTATTGTTTGCTGTTTATACAGTAAATCTAAATGACGTAACATGTCCACGATCCAGCCCGTAGTCCTAGGTACCCTTCAAGCTCTAGGAAGTATTTCTGGACCCTGGCATCTCCTGGGACCGAGAGCCAGTCCATGCTAATATTCTGTGACATGTATGAATATGGTCCCCTTCCCCTAATCCCCCCCGCTTTCGCTGGTTTTAATTGAACTGCAAACGTCTCCCTACTTTGGTCCCTCCTCCGTTTTCTCAAATATTGCTCTCAATCATTATACATGCGCTGAACCCCCATGCACTGACATGAGCCCGTCACAAAACACTAGGATAACATTTGTAATAAGAGTCTTGTAAGTGAGTGGCTTGCCTCATATTTTTCAACTTTTTAGCATTGTTCAGAAACGAGATAAACTGTTGTATGCCTTTTGAGAGTCTGCCCTTGTAGTTTTGCCCTCTGTTAATTTTGATGTGCCGCTTCTATTTCTGTCATAAAAACTAGTTTTAGAAAATGGATGGTTATTTTTAAGTAACTTGTGTTCTTTGTCTATGTTTATTTTGTAGGTTCCACTTTGGCTTCGAATAGCAAGACAAACTGTACCATCAATGGTTTGAAAAACATAGTTACCGCTGTCGAAATAAGCAAACATCTATAAAAAGATGAGTACGGTAAAACAAAGTGGAATTAAGGCTCCTTCGAAAATAGGCAAGCCTGCAATACCAGCCCCCAAAGCAACTGCAGCGGTTACTAGTGGTAAGAGACTTGCGTGTGCTTTCTTTTGGTTTCTTACCTAACGTCTTAAAGTAGAACAGTGCCAGACATTTTATGAAACACATTTATTTGCTGTGTTGTTTTCGGATCATCTTTGTTTCCTTATTAATACTGTTCTGTTTCATTTACCAATTTGAAATTGATGAGGCGTGCTTCTTTTTCAGTCTGACCAGTACACAGGTATTGAGCAATCTTGACCCAAGATGTCACATTATAAGTGTTTGTAATGTGTAGTTTGTTTTAGTGCACAAGACTCCAGGGATTTTCCTGCAATAAAGATATTTTTTACTGACATGGCTGATCTTCCCGCCAGTGGACTGTAAGCAACCTGCTATCAGTTGATCAGTTTTCCAGCACATTAGTTCACAAATAACGTCACTGCAAATTTTCCGAAATAACATGAAGGGATGCCTTGATTCTCTTGAAGGTACACATATGTATTGTCTATTTAATGCACTGTGCTTTGAGCTAGCAACAAAGGTAAGCAGCTAAAAATTAATTTGAATATTTCTGATAGAAATGTAAATCACAATGTAGCAACCTCTCCTAATATCAAAATACTGAAACACAAAACAGAATCCAAGCTCTTCCTAGATGGTGAGTATCAATAAGATACGAAGATTGGGGACCAGCACTTATTTTTCTTCATCAGATATTGATTGTGAGCAAAAGGAAGAAAAATGCAAATGGGAAAGGAGGAGGAAGATAGACGAACAGGCACAAAGGGAGATAGCAGGGAGCAGCAAGAGTGAGATAAAGGGACTGCATTGTGATGTAGTGAAGTACCACAGGAGCAGAGCTATGGGAACCAGCTGTGTTTCGTTTACAAATTAAGCTTATCCTAGGGGTCTACCTGATGTTCATATCTTCCTTAAACTGCGTTTCTCAGAGCAATTTGATACTAGGTCATTGTGTCCCAATCGACAAGTAAGATTCCAGACCTTTTTTGTTATTTAAGTTGTTTTGAACTTATCCGTAAATTGCTTTTTTTTTTTTCACAGCCTTGAGTATCTTGCATTTAACTATCGACTTTCTGATGAATGCTTCTACCTGCAAATTCCTCCTCTGTACAATAATCCCAGACTGGGTCTGGGAACTTCAAATTTCACAGCTCTCATGTCGCCAGTAGGGGTTGTGACCTTGGTATCGACGCGAAAGTGGGGTTAAATGATGTCATTGTTGCCATATAGCGCCCACCCTGGCATGGCAATGTCCGTTTCCTTTTTTGCTGCGTCTTTCCATTAATAGCGAATCTTCAGAGGCAGAAATGTTGCAGGAAAAGCGGAATGCCATAAACTCCAGTATGTTGTCTGAACCTTCCATAGTAAAAAAAATATGCCATCCATGCTCCTCATATCCATAGGCCGTTAGGAGCATATCAGGGCAATCTGCGTGAACTTTGATGAAACTCCGATCCAAGAGGCGCTGTGCCCGAGCACAAGTACTCAAGTTTGCCGTTGGCCCAAGTAGAGGATCGCATCCCAGGCGCCTACCCATGGAACATTCCTGGGCCTTCAACAGACCCATTAACAGTTCATAGTCCAGGGCAGCATGTGATGTATTGGAGAGGCAGACATCAAAGGCCCATTGAAAAGGGAACCTGAGGCAGTGGACCACAGGTTGCATGCAGGTAAAATAGGCATAACGGAAGGTCAGCTAATAGTCGATGTTAAGATCCTTTAATGACATTGAACAGGGTTTGGCCGCTCCTCAGATTGAGTAGCCATTGTGGAGCTACAGTAGAATTACAAGTATGCTGCAAATCAGCAGGAGCACCAGAGGAAACCTTCGGGAGGCGCTAGAAAAATAGAATGAATAAAAGCGGGTATTACTCCAAAAATAGTCTGGAAGGAGGTGACCAGTCCAGATCCCATAAGTTTAAGAAAGTGGGCAAGGCCCTCTGTATCAGACACATTAAATATTTGGTGAACTAATTGTCCAAAATGGAGTGAGAGATTCGTGTTTAGCAATGACTGAATCTCACTTGCGGTTCTTACTGCCTACAATACGAAGGTCACACAAGCTGATGTGAGAGCCACTTCTTGTTGAAACAATAGCGCTTTGAGTCTGCTTAGCTTATTGAAATCTGTTTTCAAAGTAGGAATAGAAGGCCAAAGCGAACTGTCTACAATCCCATGCCGGGTGGAAACAGGACATTGCTGCAACATTTAACTGTTACTATATAAAGGGATGCCTGCCCGCCAAGCTGCAGCTGTTGTGATTGTTTAAAATAAGATAATTGCAGTTAGAGAGCAAAGTCAGTGCGGGAATAATAGCTGGGAACGGGTCCCCTTAAAAAAAAAACAAGATAAATTAGGGGCCGCAAAGTTGCAGGCACTGTGAAGGTGTACTTGTTTACAGACTAGGTAATGTCCTACTGTAGAATCACAACCCTCCCCTGTAAGGAAAACCTCCCTATCTGCTCGCTGACACCGAAACGTGAAAGGCAGGAACCATAATTCATGAATATAGCTTTTGCTGAGGGGCTTATATCTACCAACTGGATAGTGTTTCATGCAGGCCATAAACTGGAAAAGAGAGATAGGCCGTGAAATAACCCCATGTATTAATCACACAGCTAAATCAGTCTCTGCCACAGAAAACAGTAACTGGTCTAGTTTTTCAATATGTAACATCATATATATGTTGCGTCTTTCATCAACATTAACTTTTGTATTTCTGTCAAATTAAATGGTAAAAATAATGCAGGTGCATTCAGATAATCCCATGGAACTTTACCACTTTTTAGTGTTTTCAAGGTCCAACCAAATTGCATTACAAAACGTAACTGATTTTGACCATGGTACAAAACAGACACTTCATGTTGAATAATGTCAATGACTGATGAGACTATGTTATCTAAAGTATATATACACGAGCAGACCGTGTATTAATGCTGTTATACACAACGGCAAGAACTTTTTCAGGCACACCGCAGCTTCCATCTGCATTAACTTCCAAAATTAATTATATGCCACATAAACAAAACGTTTTGTTTGCGGTGGACTTTTAACCTAAAAGAAAATCAGCAAGATCAATGTCACCAGATTATAGAAAAAGATGTTGTTTCACAGATGTCAACATGGCATGATCTAACCATTGTTGACATAATTTACCCACAGAATATTTGGTAACAGTAAGGGAATATGGAAAACGAGGATCAGGCCTACTTTTTGTAAACCCTTTTGTAGTATTCAAAAAGCGCAATTGACATGCATTAGAGTTCGTTGGCCACAATAACCATCCCAAAGGGTCAATATTGGAAGAGTTGAGTTTGCCATTCTGAAACATGACCGTTAATTCCTCAATTGTGTAGTTGGTGTATGTTTGCCACATGTCATAAGCAGCCAATGATGGAACAGAGAGATAATTTAGATTTTTAGCTGTGGCTAAACCAAAACAAGTAGTCTAATTCAAAAACAGGAGCTGAGACGGCACGAGACGCGCAATGCAATGATTCAGTACCCTGCACCTGCCAATCTTTGGTACCCCAAATGGATTTTAAATCAGCTTGTCCTTCCAGTAATTATAACCTTTCACAGACAAATCAGTTAAGAAAGGCCAAGAAGTAGACCAATTTTGTATGGGTCAGCCTAAATTTGGTTTTGGAGAGTATGTTCAATTTATAAAAATAGGACACATGGTCAGAAAGATTCTAACCGGTGAAATACACAAATTTACTCCGTTGGGTTTGTTAGCTCCCCGGCAACGGGGTTGGGCAATGTTCCCACTGGGTATAATAAAAAAATGGTCTTGGAGTATTAGTTTTGTGTAAAAAATGATGGTCATAATGTTGGAAACAGAACAAATAGTTGTAATTTGCAGAATTCAAATACAAATCTTCAGTTTCAAAAGCAGTATAATATTTTATATCTGAAAACAATGAATAAACAGCGTTAAAATCCCAGTCATCAGAATGTATTCCAGGCAAAACCCCATCTCCTAAAGAAACACAGAATAAGTATGGAATGTTGAAAGTCTCGGTCGGCCATGGATATCGAATGGTACTTAATCCCAAACTACACCATCTACAATTGGGAATGCTGAAATATTAACTAGGGCTTGATCTTGTTTCATCTTATGAGATAAAATGTGAGGGGCCAGAACTCCGTTAACCAAGTTCACAGCCGAGCGCTCGGGTAAGTAATGGCCATTAATCAACAGGAAAAATACAGTCACTAAGAGGAACACCATTGTCAGCACCATCCAGACGTATGTCCAGGGCAGGCCAGGTAAGTCTTTTTGAACCAGGAGAAGAAAAGACTGGTGTGTGTAGGGGGCTCTGCCACCCAGGATGACAAGGAAGACTGATCAGACGAAAAGCTAGTACAATCCATGTAGTAACCTCTAGACCCCGGCTGAAACAGTGGCTGTTCTTCATTGGAAGGTGAATGAATTGTACGTTCAAGAATGTTAATTATAACTTCAACTGGAGGAGAAGTATACTCACTATCCACAGTTGTGGATGTAGAAGGTAATACAGGCAACAAATCAATTGAATATTCCATCTCCCCCTCCATTTGTTGGGGAGATGTCAAGGAAACAGAAGCCACAATATGTAATTTACAAAATGAGTGGCACACCTCTTTTTATACAAAGTGTTTAGGGAAATGTTTTATATTTTTAATTTCTTAGAACACATGCGTGCAGCAAAAGTGGCACGTTTGTCCAAACACCGTGCCTCTAACTAAGCAACCTATCTAGAGTGGTGAGACCACTCAACCTTTGCGCACTGTTGCTCCTGGTCAATGGGTCAGACCAGACTCATCATTCAATTTTTACACAATTGTTGCCGTTTGCATTACATTGCCTGACAAGTTTGAATCCTGAATGTCTTAAAATATACTTATGTTTAAAAATTGGTTCCCATTTACAGGCCCCTGAGGAAGAGTCCTAAGGGACTCGAAATGCATCGGGCTATCACAAGGGCCACTACAACTGTATACTACTAAGAAAGATTATGTAGATCTTTTGTGAAATGTCATTGATTGTTTATATTACAGTTTATTGACACAAATAATTATTTTTGATGATTTCGCAGATTAAAAAGTTAATATTGACTCTGTTGTGTTGAGAGTTACATGACAAATTTTGAAAATAGTCCATGAATTTTGAAATTGTGTAAAAATTGAATGATGAGTCTGGTCTGACCCATTGACCAGGAGCAACAGTGCGCAAAGGTTGAGTGGTCTCACCACTCTAGATAGGTTGGGAAGGAAACAGAAGCCAACAGATTCAGTGAAATATCCCGGCATGGAATGCTTATAGGCATACTATTCAGCATCGGCCATATGGTGTCGCTTGACATGCTTTATTGAAATGTAATGATTTTATAGCAAGACAGGAGCCTAGCATTATGCATTAAACCTTTATTGCCACTTCCAGCAGCAACCTTAAAAGTATTCCAAACAGAACTTAACCCAACAGTGCAACCTCAGAGAATTGACATTCTCCTTGCGACCAGGTAGTGGAAGCAGAATCACAGTACGGGTGCCTTTCAAACCAAGGACTGTGACCGGTGCACGGTATGATGGACCAAATTCTTTTTTGTTCTCCACCGTCTCTCAGACCAGATCTCCAATTTTAGGAAGCCAGCCAGAAACCAGAATCAGCATTGATCCATGGAAGAGGACAAATGAGCTTTCGCTTGTGAATCACAAGCCTTTTGTAGATCCTGTAACATAACACAATGGTTATCTATGTCAAAGATTGCGCAGCCGCCACAACGTCTAGACCATCAAGGTCTGGGACAAACATTTTAATGCCAAAGAGCAAGTCGTATGGGGTCAGCCCACCCAGAGATCTTCTTGGGGGATTAAGTGCACGTTGAACTCCATATGGATGAGTTAACCAGCCCTGACCAGTACCCAATACTCTCGCTGTTAAGGATTGCTTTAAGTCACGGTTCATCCGCTCCACAACAGAATTGCCCTCAGACCGATATGAAGACGAGAATTGCACCTGCACCCCCAGAGACTTCATCGCATCACGGTAAGCCTTAGAGACCTTGGTCAGAATGGAATGTGGCACAGGCGGGAAACAGCCTTTACGACGCAACTTTTACAACGCAAACCATTACAACGCCTTGCGCTGGGGGGCGCTCTAGGATAGGGAATACGTTTAATTTACTGTCCAACACCTTCCCTAGTGTCCACAGGGACTGGAGTTGGAATAGTAAATTAAACTATTCACTATCCAGCACCCCAAAGCGCTATGCGTTGTAAAGGTATGCGATGTAAAAACCGCGTTGTAAAGGCATGCGATGTAAAAGTATGCGTTGTAACGTCATACATCCGGCACAGGCACATGTCCCTATAAAGACACGCAAATCTTTTATAACCGTTCGAGCGTCAGCACTACGTTGCGGTCAAACCCAAAGGAATCTAGTGCACGAATCCACTGCAACTAAGATATACTTAAAAGCCTTATCAGTAGTTAAGGTGCTCAAGATAAATACAACCAAACGGTTGATTTGAAATGTACAGTTGAGTGTGGGGTGGACGTGAAACTGTTGAAGGCTTAATCTGTTGACAAAAGTCACAGGAAAGAACATATTTACGTGCCTGTTGGTATAAACCACGCCACCAAAAATTTTGCTGTAAAAGGGGAATAGTCTCCGTCACATCGGCATGTGCAGAAGCAACCCCTTTTTGTGTGCGTCTATGATCAAAGAAAGTCTGCGGCCCTCGTTGGGAATCAGACAATCACCAACGGATGGAATAGTTGCAAATGGAATTTGATCAGACGACAAGTGGTATGTATAACATGATGGGAAACTCTGGGGAAACTCTGTTCCTACCTTTGTTGCAGCTATAGCCGAAAGAATATCATCCTCAGTTTTAGTAATAGACGTAGTGACTGCTGCTACTGAATAAGTGGCTACTGCAGATTTGGCTGCCTCATCAGCCAGTGAATTCCCAACAGTGTGTGCTCCCACACGTTTATGGCCCAATGTATGGAAAACATGTGTGACTGGCAAACGTTCCTTAAGAGCGGCCACTAGGGCCCAAAGCGTTTTATGCTTAATAGCATTGCCTTTAGAATCATGAAAATCATGTTGTATCCAGAAAAGCAAATTGTCATTGAAGAATTGTACACAGTAAAACGAATCACACACTACAAGTGTAAGAACATCAGGATCAGAAAATTCAAGAGCCAAAACCAAAGCATGTAGCTCCGCAGATTGAGCCATGCAATCTCCAAGAGCTTGTGTGTGCACCAAGGAGGATTTAAAATCCCCATCAACAATCCTACCTGCCATAATCGCGCAGACTGCAGAATAAGAATGTTTAGAACCAATTGCTGGCTGCGCTGATCCATCAGTGTAAATAATGCATTTGTACTGATCAAGAGGGACTAGTCATAAAGGAGGAGGATGAACATGTTCATATTGTAGAAACTCCTGTGTTTGCAAAGAAGGGTCAAAGATAAAGTTGACATCCGCTGATGTCACAGAACTAGCCATTGTATCCAACATGGATGCAAGACTTTGGAATTCGGGACACTAGCCTTCGTGATTGCTTCTAAAGCAGGTACAGGCGAGACCAGGAAAATGTGCGCTGAGCCAAAGAGCATTCTTTGAGAATAGGCATCTTAAAAATAATTCTGTAGAAGAGAAACACATCTCAGCTGGAGTATACAAATTTGATTTATAAGCAATGAGGACAGTGTCCCCTTCATTGAAAGTCAAGTAAGTGAACTCTAATGTTCCTGGTACAATCCTTATGACCAAATTAGTGGTATTATATCTTGGTAACAAGAATTGAGTTGCAAGCAGATCAGGTTGCAAAGACCTAAGTACTGCTTTATGTTCCGGAAGCCAACTGGAAGACGAAAGAGGGTTGTATAGTTCAAGTTCAAGTTCGGGCATTTGTATAGCGCACTACTCACCCAGAGGGTCTCAAGGCGCTAGGGGAAGGGGTTCATTATTTGTCGAATAGCCAGGTTTTAAGTTCTTTTCTGAAGGAGATGTGGTTCTGAGTAAGGCGGAGGTGAGTGGGGAGTGAGTTCCAGGTCTTGGCAGCCAGGAAGGAGAAGGATCTGCCACCCATGGTGGATTTTCGGATGCGCGGGCCTGCGGCGAGGGCTTGATTGGACGATCTCAGTTGGCGGGTGGGTTTGTAGAAGGACAGGCGGGTGTTGAGGCATTCGGGTCCTAGATTGTAGAGGGCCTTGTGTGCGTGGGTGAGAAGGCGGAAAGTAATTCTTTTGTTGACGGGAAGCCAGTGGAGGTCTTTTAGGTGTCCGGTGATGTGATCTTGGCGAGGGATGTCTAATATGAGTCTCGCAGACGCGTTTTGGATGCGCTGGAGTTTTTTCTGTAATTTTGCTGTGATTCCGGCGTATAGTGTGTTACCATAATCCAGTCGGCTCGTGACCAGTGCGTGGGTGACAGTCTTTCTTGTCTCGAGGGGGATCCAGCGGAAGATCTTTTTGAGAATGCGAAGTACGTTGAAGCAGGAGGACGAGACTGCGTTGACTTGTCTGGACATCGAGAGAGAGGAGTCTAGGATGAAGCCAAGGTTACGTGCATGGTCTGTGGGTGTGGGTGCTGTGCCCAGAGTGGAAGGCCACCAGGAGTTGTCCCAAGCTGAGGGGGAGGATCCTAGGATGAGCACCTCCGTTTTGTCTGAGTTGAGTTTTAGGCGGCTATGTTTCATCCACTCGGCTACTTCCTTCATGCCTTCGTGAAGATTGGTTTTGGCGGTGTTGGGGTCTTTGGTGAGGGAAAGGATTAACTGGGTGTCGTCGGCGTAAGAGATGATGTTGAGGTTGTGTTGACGCGCGATGGAGGCGAGAGGACTCATGTAGACGTTGAAGAGGGTGGGACTGAGTGAGGATCCTTGGGGTACACCGCAGATGACTTCGGTGGCCTCTGATCTAAAAGGGGGGAGGCGTACTCTTTGCGTTCTCCCAGCGAGGAATGAGATGATCCAGTCTAAGGCTTTTCCTTGTATGCCGATGTTGTTGAGGTGATGTATAAGGGTGCTGTGACAGACTGTGTCGAAGGCGGCTGATAGGTCGAGTAGGATGAGGGCCACTGTTTCTCCGTTGTCCAGGAGTGCTCGGATGTCGTCGGTCGCTGTAATGAGGGCGGTTTCAGTGCTATGTTTGGCTCGAAACCCGGATTGAGATGGATCAAGGGAGTTGTTGTATTCAAGGAAGGCGGCGAGCTGGCTGTTGACGGCTTTCTCGATGACTTTGGCCGGGAATGGGAGGAGGGATATTGGTCGGTAGTTTTTAAGTTCAGAGGGGTCTGCTGTGGGTTTTTTCAGAAGGGCTCTGAGTTCGGCGTGTTTCCAGCTTTCTGGAAAGGTGGCAGAGTTGAACGAGCAGTTGATGACGTCACGGAGATGGGGTGCGATGATGGAGTCAGCTTTGTTGAAGATGTGGTGGGGGCAGGGGTCGGTAGGTGAGCCAGAGTGGATTGAGTTCATGAGGCGAATGGTCTCTTCAGTGGTGATTGGGTTCCAGGCGCTGAGGTTGTTAGTTGGCGGAGTGGGATCTGAGGGGGGTGGGGAGGGTTGATCGCTGGGAGTATTCTCGAAGCTGTTGTGGATGTCGGCAATTTTGTTGTAGAAGAAGGAGGATAGCGCGTCGCAGAGGTCTTGGGAGGGGGTGATGTCGTTGGATGCTGCAGTGGGGTTGGTGAATTCTTTGACGATGTTGAAGAGTTCCTTGCTGTTATGGGTGTTGTTGTCGAGACGAATCTTGAATGCTGATTTCTTGGCGGATCGAATCAGTTGGTGGTGTTTGCGGGTGGCTGTCTTGAGGGAGGCCATGTTGTCGGAGGTTGGGTTTTTTCTCCATATCTTCTCCAGGGTGCGGCATAGCTTCTTGGATTTTTTAAGTTCGTCATTGAACCAGGGAGCCTTTTTGTTGGCTGATTTCATCTGGGGCTTTTTCAGGGGTGCTAATTCGTCAGCACTGTGGGTAATCCATTGCCTGAGGTTGGTGGCTGCTTTGTTTGGGTCCATTGAGAGGGTGGGAGGGTGTTGGTTGAGTGATGTGAGGAGTTGGTCGGAGGTGATTTTGTTCCAGTTTCTTCGAGGAATAGGTTGTGGACGGTTGTGGATCAGGGTGGTTTTGTAGCTGAAGTGAACACAGCTGTGGTCCGTCCAGTGGAGAGCTGTGGTGCGATCGAAGGAGATGTGATTGCAGGAGGTGAAGATAGGGTCGAGCGTGTGTCCGGCTACATGGGTGGGTGTGTCAACAAGTTGTTTGAGTCCGAGATTGGCCAGGTTGTCCAGAAGGGTGGTGGTGTTGCTGTCGTGTTTGTTTTCAAGGTGGTAGTTGAAGTCTCCTAAGAGAATGTAGTTCTCGGAGGCGAGGGCATGTGGGCTGACGAAGTCGGTGATGTCATCGCTGAATTGACTGCGGGTACCTGGAGGCCTATAGATGAGGGTGCCTCTAAGTGTGGTCCTAGGATCGGTGTGGATCTGAAAGTGGAGATGTTCGGCGGTTACAAGATTATCCTCGGAGGTGGTCGTGATTTTGATGGTGTTCTTGTGGATGATGGCGATGCCTCCTCCTGTTTGATTGGTGCGGTCTTTACGGGTAATCTTGTAAGCGTCCGGTATGGCTATGGCGATGTCAGGTGCTGATGTGTTCATCCATGTTTCTGTAAGGAAGGCGATGTCCGGTGACGTAGTGTCCAGTAGGTCCCAGAGTTCAGTTGCGTGTCTGTGGACCGAGCGGGTGTTAAGCAGGATGCACTTCAGGTGGTTAGAGTTGGAGCTGTGTGTGGAGGAAGTGGATTTGGTGAGGGTCCTGAAGCAGTTGAACTTGCAGGAGAGGCAGGCGAATGGGCCGTGGGTATGTCCTGGGGTGGCTTTGCAGCATTGTGGTGCGCGACCGGGGTTGAGGGCGAGGAGAGTTGTGGCATCATATGTGATTATAGTGGGCTGGGTACGGCGGGGACCAGGGGGTCTGGCGCTGGGCGCGGTCCAGGCGCGGACGGGCGCAGACGGGCTTACCTTTGGCGCGACCGCTGCGCGCATAAGCATCTGTCATAAATGGTTAGGGGAGGGGGAGGGGCGTGGGAGGGTCAGCTGGGAGGCGGGAGCGTGTTGTAGGGACGGGCTGGGAAACCACAAAATGGCAGCAACAGAAAACAAAAGTGAGCAGGGTGAGGTTGGGGCGAGCAGGGGGGCGCAATAACTAACAATTAAGTTCCCAGCAGCACTGATGAAACTGAAACGCTATGGAGGATAACAGAGCAGCGCTATGATCTAATCACAAACAAAGCACAATGCAGCGCTGTGATTTTAAGCACAATGAAAACTTGCCAAGCAGCGCTATGACTAGATCACGAAAAGCACAATGCGGCGCTATGAAATGAAATAATGAAGGATGCAAGTACAGAGCACAATCACGAAAAGCACAATGCGGCGCTATGAAATGAAATAATGAAGGATGCAAGTACAGAGCACAGGCAGCGTTTGAATAGCGCTACGATACCCAGGAGGAGTGAGGGGAGCGACCGCTTCTGCTCTGGTCAGGACGGTCACAGCTCTCTGAGGGGGTGTGGTCGGGCTATACTATCAGTGGGTGGGAGGGTCAGCTGGGAGGCGGGAGCGTGTTGTAGGGACGGGCTGGGAAACCACAAAATGGCAGCAACAGAAAACAAAAGTGAGCAGGGTGAGGTTGGGGCGAGCAGGGCGGCGCAATAACTAACAATTAAGTTCCTAGCAGCACTGATGAAACTGAAACGCTATGGAGGATAACAGAGCAGCGCTATGATCTAATCACAAACAAAGCACAATGCAGCGCTGTGATTTTAAGCACAATGAAAACTTGCCAAGCAGCGCTATGACTAGATCACGAAAAGCACAATGCGGCGCTATGAAATGAAATAATGAAGGATGCAAGTACAGAGCACAATCACGAAAAGCACAATGCGGCGCTATGAAATGAAATAATGAAGGATGCAAGTACAGAGCACAGGCAGTGTTTGAATAGCGCTACGATACCCAGGAGGAGTGAGGGGAGCGACCGCTTCTGCTCTGGTCAAGACGGTCCTATCAACGGTTGTATCACCGGTTGTATCAACGTGTACAGCGGTTTGATGCGCTGGGCATAATCGGGAATATAAGTCCTGCCAATATTCACAAAACCCAGCAAAGACTGCAATTGTTTAAGGGTAGAAGGAGGCTGCAATTGAGAAAATTTCTCCAAAAAGTGGGGGGCCATTTTCCTACCTTTGTTATTGAGTTCATAACCAAGGAAAAACACTGCCAGAAAGGCAATGTGGGATTTCACAAAATCAAATTTGTAGCCCAACTTCGCAAAATGTGTGACAATGCAGTCCACACGCATAAGACGAGGAGTCATATCATCATCTGTCAAATAAATGTAATTGACTGCGAAAAGGCATCAGGGTCAATCTCATGTAAAATTGAAACAATGCGTGATGCAAACACTCCAGGCTATTCTTGTATCCCATAGGCAATCTCGTATATCATCTTTGATTGCCGAGAGAGCTGAATGCGGTCAAATCGCGGCTCTCAGGAGCCAAAGAGTGGCTGAAAAATCCATTAGAAATATCCAAATTGGTTATGTACTTTTTTAGAACAATGTTGTTAACTTAAGCAGAAATACATGTGTTCTGAAACCCAACGGTACGAACATCACTGTTTAAATGTCTGTAATCTAAAACTATACGATATGAACCATCCAGTTTCAATATCAGAAAAAGAGGATTATTCATAGATGAAACACAGTGTTCACTTACTCCCTGATTTCCCAATTGAGTCAAAATGTCACTCACGGACGCTTTCGCCTCACGTTTAATGGGATACTGCGCTTGGGGCTGAGGTGTAGCACGTAAAGAAATCACATGAACTGGAGAATTCTTGTCCCAACCCGCCTGATTGCGATATAACGTCAAAGCTAAGGATAATTCACATTTCGAGGTATAAGCCATTTACATTTTTTTTTTAAACTAATTTTACTAAGCAATTCTTTCATATCTTTTTGGGTCACAGTTTACACATTCAAGCATTACAGGCTCTTCAGGTTTACAGTGTTTCCAGGGCAGGTACATCTTTGTCAGATATAGTAATGAACAGCATTGTATAAATATATCCGTACAGCATTGTATTGTTACAGCATCTGGTACATCCAGTTCAGCTGACCAACTTATTTTCCATACCCAGTTATTAGCCTTGTAAGTCCTGTCCATCTGCGACACCTCTTACAGTTCTTGTAAAATAACAATCAATTTACTACCCAACTCCCTCCCCATCCCTCCACACCCCGCTCCCCTCTCCCAGGTGCCTTAGCACTTAGCATGATGTGCGTTGATGGATCTTGCCCTGTTCCTGCTCATTCCATAAATTTGATAGTTAGCTGACTAATGCAGTTTGTGTTGGGGCATTGTCGTCGTGTTCATATTTGATTTCCTTCTCCCTCCCCCCAGTCCCTTCCTGACCTTCCTCTTTAGCTTCGTTGGATGGGTGTTTCAGTAGCTCCACTAGCGCTTCCCATGCTCTGACTTTATCAAGGGATCCCTTGCCTCGTCTTGCCTTGCTCAATCTTACCGCTCCCTCATATGCCGCCCATTTCGTGAATTCCTTCTTCTATCGTTCCACCCTGGGTCCCCCCTGTGCGTTCCAGTTCCTAGTAATTTCTCGTTTGGCTATCCGGAGTGCCAGATCTTGAAACTTACTTGTCACTTTAACCCTGGAGGTGTGAGGGAACCAGTGTAAGAGACAGTATCCTGTGGTTACTTGCACCTCTTTCTCTGTTACCTCCGCTACCACCTGTGTAACCTCTCTCCAGAAACTCTCTATCTTGGGGCAGTCCCAGAACTTGTGCAAGAGTGAAGCATTGCCCCCCCCCCGCATTTCCCATAAGCCATTTTATCATCATCAGGTACGTATTGTGAGTAACTGGGTAGAATAACATCTTCCCCTTTAGAGGAATCTACGACAAAAAGGGGAGGCCAATCAACCACCGCCGATAGGATATCATATGAAGAAGTAAGATTTTCCCAAAAGACTGCTTTTATCGGGCGTTTAATATCACCTTCAATTTGGAGGCTTACTTCATAAAGCCTATCAGGAGGAGCTATGCGTGTATCAGCTGTTTCTACGGTAATTAAAGTGTCAGTTGCTTTCGCCTCCAGACGCTGTTGGAGTGTCTGCCGCACTATGGTAAACTCCGCTGCGCTGTCGAGGAGGTTTACCGACCAACATTTGTCGAGGAGCAAGGTTCTCTGAGGCATACTTTGCGGTCAAAGCGGCAACTTTATTCTTCTGAAATGGGGCACGATATTGAGGTGGTTCCTACTGCTTAACGTTTACATCAAACTGCGCCGTGGGTCACGCCTGGCTTGCGTAGACTCGCCTTGTCTGCAATCATGACTCCCACCTCTGCCGAATTGTTAATCTGATGATTCCTGAAAGGAACGAGGAGAACGAGGATCAGGAACCTGGAACCTCTCCGGTGTCTTTCATTTTTGAGCGGTCACACAATTCATAGCTACACTCAGAAGCGTTGGCTGGAGGCGAACCTGCAAGTGAACCAGACTTCTGTTGCTGCTGCTCAATCTTATTCCAAGCCTTCTTAGGGAAGACTTGATGACCCTCCTTTTCAAGGGGGGGGGGAATCTCACTTGTCGCTGAGTAAACGGTTGAATCCCCAAGCTATTGCAAAATAAAGATGTAAACACATCGGCAATAGTAATCGGTAACTGTCACTGGTGATCAACTTCTGCCACTATTTGTTGACGGACTTGTAAGTAAACTGCCTCACCCTTAATATTGGCCTGAATCATATCCGAGACAATAGGGAACATTCCCACTAACTTTATCCCCAAATCCAGGGCTAGACCAGCCCCGTGTTCATCCTGTACCTTTTTGCAGAACGTTCAGTAGAACGCTTATGGAGGAGGTGCCAAAGCACAATGTATACACCAAAGCAAACACCGTCCCCCAGGTGCTGCAGTCCGCTAAAGAGGAATCAGACCACTCTGCAAACTCTTTGTAAGGATCCCGTGTTTTCCAACAGGAGTCATGTGTGGAAAAGGAGCCTCAAACTGCTCAAATTTTTGTGCAAGTCAAAATGGCCAGTCATCCCGATTTTTAGGACGTTTGCCCATCACTGAGTTAATTATGACAGACTAATCACCAGTCCACCACCGTGTCCTGGTGGTGGAGGAACAGCTCCAGCCGGAGCTGCTTGCAGTGCACGTGACATAAACTGTATGACACTTCTGTGAATATGAAGCAACTGTGTATATAACAGACGTAGCTCTGCGACCGTAACATTGAGATAATTGGGATGTGTTGTAAAACTGCCAAGTGGCCTCATTGATAGATAAGGGGCCCATATGAACAACAGAGACAGGGTGAGGAAGGGTGCCATTAAACCAAATAGTATGTTCCCAAGACGTCAACGGAACTTCAATTAATGCATAAAGGACAATAAGCCACCGGAGCAGCCACTCTTGTATATTCATGAAACAAATTATCATTCCCATCCACTGCTGGAAATGTAATCCAAGAATAGAAAACCTCGAAGCGGTAAGCTGGGTTCGCTTTGACAACAAAAATAAATGTAGCACCTGCATTAGGGACTCCATGTTGAGTTAAGTGTGCTGTTACCGCCGCACGGTTAGGAAACGCAATAGCGACCGGTGTGCCATGTTTATAAAGAAAGCAACTAACAAAATGGCAGCGCAAAACAGGGTCAAAAACTTTTTCAAATTCAAGCTCGAAATACCTATATATAGACAAATATAGGAGGCTAAGCCCACCCACCCCGGACGTCTTCGAGAACTGGTGAGAGGGTATTATGGACCAGCACAATCGCTACTCGGGGTCTCGTAAAAAAGTACCAGACCAAATGTTGGTGGCGCCATGTTGCAGGGTTTTTGCACAAGCACAGAACTATGCGAGGATTATAGGACCTTGGTGTATAGGGACTGAGTTATCCTACCACCTTAGTACCCATGAGCCCAGGACCGACTAGCTATAGTGTCTCACTTGCTCTCCTACTCACTCACAGTGAAACAAATGATTAGACACCCCAGAACCACACAACGCTCCTAGATCTCTCAGGAATCGATGTAACAAGGCACACACTTTCGCTCTCACTTTTGTACACGTCCACAAGAAGAACTAACAGAGACACAAAATAGTTTACAATATATATTTTAACTAATGTGCCCTAACATGCGCTATAAGTGCAACAACAAGCAGGAAAAATGCATAGTACGAAATAGTCAGCACAGCAGCGAGTCCATATATCATGAAGGGGATGTCATAATGAAAAGACAGTAGAGCCTAACCTTCCTCCCCTTGTTAAGAAGCAGTATTATTATATGTTAGAAAATCTCTGGCCTTTGTCAGCTGACCCCATAACTTAGCCTATAGAGAGTAGATCTACATCATAGGTGCTGTCTTGCTCTTCTCCCTCGATAGGTCCCTCTCCAAGTGTGTACTACCTATTCGTGTATTCTAATAAAACCAAAGTACGTTGTCCAAACAACAGCTGCATCGGTATATCTGAAAGAAGCACATAGTGATAGATTCCTTACCTTAAAATTACCCCCAGGCTTCAGACTGGATCCGGAAAGTTTTTCTCAGCAGTACCCCTGCGTGTCGGTAGGTGGTGTTGTGCGGCTCCGTGTCCATCGCTGATGTTGTGGTCGCCGAGATGACGTTGCGGGCGCTACTAAGACGCCGCCCACGCACGCTGACGGCCGGTCCTTACTTTTTCCGCACCAGCAAGCGCAGATCCGGGAAGAGCAGGAACCCCCAGTCAATTTTTGACTGACTTTTTGAGACTTTTTGTCTCCATTTTTTCATCGAGTCTTCAACTTTTAAGGTGCAGTTAGGATGCACGGTTTTAAGTCCTGTGAGGACTGTCACCGTATGATGTCGGTGACGGACCCGCACTGAGTGTGTCTTTTCTGCCTGGGGCGTGACCCTGACCCCGACCCCAAGTAACGCCCCGACTGCCGGGCCATGGCGCTGAAAACTTTGCAGGAGCGGTCCCGCAAGATGCTGGAAACCCTGCAGTTTCGGCTCGGCGCTGTTCGAGGTCCCGGTCCCGAGGGAGGTTGAGGGACCGCGCACGGAGTCATCACCATCTGTCTTCTAGATAAAAGTCTTCGCAATCTGGGTCAGGTAAGGCGAAGCACAAGAAGTCGAACAAACGGTATCATTCTCTGACTTCTCCGCCGGTTGCGCGACGCGGCTGAGGGTGTGGGTGGTGCCTCCCCCGCAGCTCCGGCGGAGCCTATGCAGACACCGCCGGCCTACCCGCCCTTTCCGGGTTCGTCGGCGACTCCAGCCCAGATACAGGAGTTCCTGTCTACCATGGATCGCCTCTTTGGGTCGTTGGGTCCCGCCGGTGCGCCTTCGGGCCCCGCGGTCCTGAGTGGGGGTTCTTGCTTTTCACCGCTGGTGGCTCCGGTTGACCTTTTAACACCTCCACCGACCCCGCCGGCACCACTTACGACGTTTCCCGCTCCTTGGAACGACTTTGGCCCCGGTTTCAGCCCTGTAATGGAAGCAGAGTCAGCCCGGCGTCGCTCGATGATCTTTTCGACGCCGCTCGGGGATTTCTATCCCCATGTCCCTACTCCTTTTTTTTTTTCCGGCCTGTACACCATCCTGAGGAGATAGGGGAGGACTGAGAGGGGTCTGAGGACCCTCTCGCAGCTGCTTTCGAGTCTGAACAGGACTGGGCAGAGGAGTTGGGGGAGGCCAGCTGTCTGGATACCTCACCAGACAGTGGCATGCTGTCTCCTCCTACCGTGGCTACGGAGGAGGGCGCTAGTTATGCCGTGGTGTTTGGTGGCCCTACACCTTGAGCTCCCTACTGTGACTGTCGGGACTAACCTCCTGACAGAAGTGCTTCAGCTAGCAGCTACTTCTGCGGAGCCGCCGCTTCCTTTCAACAAAGCACTTTCTGACGTTCTTCGGGCCGCTCTCTCTCAGGCTGTTGCATAGGGGAGAGACGGAGCTAAGTTCATGATTCTTTGTGGTCTAGACACCGCCGACTCACTGGGCAAATTGATCGAAATGACGGTGGCGGTTCGATGCCATGCCTGGTTGAGGACCACTGGATTCTCGGGGGATGTCCAAAAACACTTATGGACATGCTCTTTGATGGTAGTCTCCTCTTCGACGACAAAGCATACCATGCGTTGGAGCGGTTTAAGTACTCACGGCCTACGGCCAAGTCCTTGGGGCTCTCCGCAGCCCGCACTCCTCCGCAGGTTGCTTTTCGCTCCTTTCGTGGCACCGGAAGGGCCGCCCGAAGCGTTCGCAACAGAACCACAAGCTGGACTGCGGACGCGGCGCGGACGCGGGTTCCGCCGTTGTGGACCAAGGGGCCAGCGGGTTGGTCAGTCCACCTACACCCCAGCCACCACTGTCTCCAAACCTTCCTAGTCTTAACTTTCAGGCCCATCAGACGCCAGTGGGCGGCAGGCTCGCAATCACCTCCCCCACTGGCGCACCATCACATCGGACAGGTGGGTTTTAGAAATAGTCCGAAGGGGCTACTCCCTCCCCTTCGAGACAACCACTCCAGCCATGCCACCTCGATACCACTGCATGTCGGGGGATCACTTGGTGCTTCTTCAGCAGGAAGTTGTGGCCCTCTTGGTCAAGGGGGCCATCGAGCACGTTCCGACGTCGGAAGTAGGTTGTGGTTGCTATTCCCACTACTTTCTGGTACCAAAGAAGTACAAGGGCCTGCGTCCTATCTTCGATCTCGGGAACGTAAATCGCTTCCTCCTCAAAGCGAAGTTCAAGATGCTCACTTTGGCTGAGGTCTTGTCTGCTCTCGACTCACAAGACTGGATGGTAGCGCTGGACTTGCAGGAAGCTTATTCCACTTCCCAAACCTGCGGGCCCACCGACGTTACCTTCGGTCACGGTAGGCCACAAGCATTTTCAGTTTACTGTGCTCGCCTTTGGCCTTACCAGCGTCCCTTGGGTGTTCACGAAAGTGATGGCAGTGGTCGCAGCTCATCTGCACAGATCAGGGGTTTCAGTCTTCCCCTATCTCGATGACTGGTTGTTGAAGGCGGGCTCACCCCAGACAGTCGTCTCCCACCTTCTGACTATGGCCGACCACCTGCATTTGCTGGGGTTCTCCGTCAATGTGCCGAAGTCGCACCTGATTCCCTCTCAGAAGCTCCTTTTCATCGGAGCTGTTCTGGCAGGTTCGGGTCTATCCTCCCGAACAGCGAGTCTGGGAAATTCAGGCTCTGATTCCAATCTTTCAACCTTTATCCCCGGTTTTGGTCAGAGTGACCCTGAGGCTGCTGGGCCTCATGGCCTCCTGCATCCTGCTGATCAATCATGCCAGATGGCATGCAGTGGGACCTGAAGTTCCAGTGGGCTCAGCATCACGGGAACCTATCCGATCACCTCCAGATCTCGGAGGGCACTGCACAACAGCTGCAGGGGTTGCTCACGGATCCACATTGGTTCGACGGCAGACCCCTCTTCCAACCACAACTGGAGTTCACAGTAGTGACGGATGCGTCCCTCCTGGGATGGGTGGCCACATGGAAGAGGCGGAGATCAGAGGCCTCTGGTCCCCGGCGGAGTTCAAGCTCCACATCAACCTTCTGGAGCCTCGGGCGATCCATCTTGCACTGAAGGCATTCCTTCCCTCCCCTATATAAGTCACCTAGAATAATACCCACTTCCCTTCCTTTTGTAGTGGCATGAGCTAAAAAAGTTGCATGTTTTTTTATTTGGGGGGCAGGGGGCGGGGAGGGGGGGCTGTAAATCACGGAAATAATACAAGAAAATGTTAATTTACAGCATACAATGCTCTTCAATGCTGCCATCGAATGGGTGCCCAGATGGTGAATGCCCTGGATCTGCAATCTTCGTAAAGATTGCAAGAGTCTTTATTGTGATGCAGCAGCCCTTCTATCAGTGTGAGACCCTTGGATGGTACACACAGCTAATAACTCCCTTAACGACCTATTGGAACTTGCTGCATCTCTCTATTCAGTTGTTTGGGCTTTATAATTTCCCACACGTTTGGAGTAACAGGATGGTGGGTAAAGTATCAGGTTTAAGGTACCTACTATACTAACACCTCTAGTCCTATGATCACCCTGCCCCCTTCATCCAGGATACTAACCCACCATAAATATAAATGTATCTACAAATGGTGCAAATGGAAAGAAAAGGGCCCTTGATAAGTGTACTGGAGACGGAATCTGAGCACTAAAGAGGTAGAACATTGACTTTAATGTTGTTGATGATGTTTTTTATTACTTGTGCAGAGGTTCTGCAGCCTGAATCTGGTGGACTTTGTTTTTTTCTTGACAAGACATTCTCCAGTAAATAAAATAATTTTTAACTTTAGGTTAAATTGGTATATTTTTAATGGGCAGAGTAATTCATAACTGGAATGATGACTAGAAACAACATTGGTTATTCATCCATTTAGTTTGAGTACGATTTCAAAAGTAAGAAGGTATGACGATTTGTTTTGTGATATGATTTTTCCTTCTCGTTCTGCATCAGATTTGTAATTTTTCTTATGTTTATTCAAATACAGCACCATCATTAAAAGCTGGAGCAGGTGAGCGACCATCAAGCACAACATCTTCGGAAACACAGGAAGCGTTTGTGGATGATTTTAGAGTTGGCGAACGTGTCTGGGTCAATGGTACTAAACCTGGATTTATTCAATTTATTGGGGAAGCTCAATTTGCTCCAGGGCAATGGGCAGGCATTGTTTTGGACGAATCTATTGGCAAGAACGATGGTTCAGTGGCAGGAGTGCGTTATTTCCAGTGTGAACCCTCAAAAGGAATATTTACTAGGCCTTCAAAGTTATCCAGAAAACCCTTAACAGATGAGGAAGCTAATGGTGTCCAGACAGCACCTGCATCTAGAGCTACATCGCCAACATCTGCGTCATCTATCAGTATGGTGTCTTCACCGACTTCAGCAGCGCTTAATACATCTACTCCTCTCAAATCACCTGTGGCTAAGGAACCAGTCACCCCCTGTCAAATAAGCAATCTAACAAGAACAGGAAGTGAATCCATATCGAACCTGTCTGAAGCTGGATCCATAAAAAAGGGAGAGCGGGAACTCAAAATGGGAGATCGTGTTCTGGTAAGTTATTCATGTATAAAATGTCTAAGAGTAGAGTGGGTGTTGTTTTTTGTTTGTTTTGTTTATATTTCTTTATTAGTTTCAAGATAAACATACAAAGTACTGAGTTGAAATACATTCTGTAATCCCTGCCGTGTTATCTGCAAGGCAGAGAGCTAAATTAAGACCACAAACAAAGGGATCACAAACATAAAACAATAACGAATCGACCCCCCACCCCCAGTCTTCCCCTCTCCCTCCCCGCAAAGGCTCAAGACATAAACAATTGGTGTTTCGAGTTCACACCCCTGCCCCGGTTGTCTGTTCCTGTGAGTCCTGAGGTGACTCGTTGTTCAGAAGTGCACAACCATTGTTTAAAGCTGAATGCGGGCAAATCGGAGATCCTTTTGTTCGGTGGAGCCAAACGCGTGTGGGACGCCACATGGTGGCTACCTTCTTTGGGACTAGCCCCCACCCCTAAGCAACACGCCAGGAATCTGGGAATTATCATGGATGATGCTTTATCCATGAAGGATCACGTCCGATCCCTTTGTGGTAAAGGCTTTGCCATACTAAAAATCCTCGCCAGGGTATTTCCTTGGATACCTCTGGACTGTAGACGCTCAGTCACACAAGCCCTACTGGTCAGTCGCCTCGATTATGGCAATGCACTATTCGAAGGGATGAACGAACAGCTATTTTCCCGCCTACAGGCTTTGCAAAATCTGGCGACCAAACTCATTTGTAACAAAGGCAAATGAGACTCTGCATCGGAGTGCTTAAAGAAACTCCATTGGCTCCCGATGCGTCAGAGGGCTGCCTTCAAACTGCTTTGTCATACCCACAGGGTGCTACATAAAACTGTCCCCTCAATTCTCCAGGGGACGATCAACTTCTATGTACCAAATAGGAACCTACGTTCATGTCAATCAGCCTTGGCCAAAACCAAACGCATCCACAAAGTCAGAACCGGCGGTCGCTCCTTCTCCTACCTTGCAGCAAAAAGGTGGAATGACCTGCCTACCGACTTGAGACATACAACAAACTACCTTCAGTTTCGGAAAAAACTGAAAACACACCTCTTCCCTACATCATAATCTCTGAACATACGCCATCAGTAGTCCTTTCCGGTACATAGCGCCGTAATATCCCCCGGGATGAGTGCCGCGCTCTATAAATACTGTAGTTAAAAATAAATAAAATTCTGCGGTAAGTCTGCCAAGCGTAACAGTCTTAAATATTTGGGACAAGTGAGTTCCCTGAATTCCGAGGTTAACAGCAATAATAAGGGCTCCCACCGGTCCTGGAAAGAGGCCCCCGGGTTAGCAAGTGAAAGAGACATTTTTTCCATCCCAAGAATCCCCCACAATCTGTGCAGCCATCCGACGTAAGTAGGTGTTGTTGTCCCCCCCCCGTGAAATAGAACATTTTGTAAGCCCCCCCCCGTGCCAATGCCATCTGCTTGCCCCTCCGTGATCTAAGTGGGAAGGTGATAGGATTGGGCTGGCCTAGGAGAATGTAGGACCGGAAGCGGGGTATTGGGTTATTTGGGTATTAAAACGGGTATCAATATCATCCAGTACCTGTTGCCAATAAATTGAGATTTGGGGGCATTCTCTCACAAAGGTGGGTTAGAGTGCCCAGTGATCCACAGGCTCTTCAGAATAGGGGGCTACGTGTAGGATTGCCTCTGTGGAGCCGCTGGGTTGTCCAGTACTAGTATGTTACTGTTTTTGTCGCAGTTTCTATGTTAGCAGCACTACGTGCAGAATAGCGAGCCCTGTAGTAAATATCCAGCCATTCCTTCTGTATAACACCCTGCCCAGCTCCCCCTCCCACCTCCGTTGTCCGGAAGTTTTCTCTGTGTCGGAACTACTCCTGGTGAACTTGTAAAGGTCAGTTGTCAATTGCGTGTCTGAATGTCTCGTAAGTAATAATTTTTCAAAAGATATGAGCGGTCTCTCGGCTCCCTTTCGAATCTCTGGTTGCATTACCCAGTGCCTAATCTGTTGAGAATGGTAGCGCTTTTGTTCAGAAGGTTGTTATGCTGCGCATGGAGGTCATTGAAAGACAATGTCCCTTCCAAGTAAAAGAAATGTCCTATTGAACTGCAACCTTTTTTTGACCACCAAGCAAAGGCGGTTGTATCAAGCCCTGGTGTAAAATCTGAGTTATTGACTATGGGCATGATTGGGGACGGGAATGTTTTGAGTCCCCGTGAGATGGCGACCCTGTCCCAAGACGATAAAGCGGAATGCATGACCTTTGATAGATACAGGTTACTGGTCTGACAGATTTAGGGGACCACCTATAATGGTTGCCTAGCTAATGCCCTGTTCATGAACTATTTATACTAGCATCTCCTACAGATCGGTGCCTCCCCCAAGTCTCAGATGAGAGCTTGAGGCACCGACGGAAAGGTGAGCAGCTACCACAGAATATTCTTAGCAATACTATGTTGCATTCTTTAGTAAATCTCAGTTTTTCAAGATCAGAATGTTGATAAAATTCCTGAAAAAGCACACAAAGGAGTTTTAATCTTCCTTAAAGTTTGGTGTCTTAGTCGAGTTTTTGGGTCGTTTTGAGCCTCAGCACACTGGGTTTGGGATGCTGACCTACCTCATATGTTTTGCCTCTAGATATAGGGCATTTGTTCATAGGAATGATTATAGGCAGGGTTTAAAGTTTAAAACAAATTTTCTTTACAGCACTTTGCCACATTCCTTTGTTTTTCCTATATCTTTGTAGTGCGGGGCCTCTTAGTACCTGAGCAGTGTCCAGGTGAGTTGAGGTCTGTTGCCTTACCATAAAGGGTAAGCATAAAAATGAATTTCCTGGCACACATTATTGGTGGGCTTGGTGACACACTATGCACATGAGACTGATGCATCTAATACAGTATTAATGATGTAACTTTTTCCTTCACAGAATTCACAGTAACCATTGTGAATCGGAGGGTTAATGTCCATGGTTGCTACAGGTTGTACCGTTTCCAACCAGTTTTATTATAATTTGTTTTGGTGATGGTGGTGATTTCTTTATTCCACTAGTAGGAGTGCAACTATCATACAAGCAGAGGCCCTGGCGAATGCCATGGGATTAAATACCCGTTAGGCAGAAACATGTTGGCCCTTATGTAGACAGATATTTGTTACTGTCTCTTCTTGCACTGTTCTATTTTTTAATTAGGAGGCGTGTCTGGTCCGCAGAATAAAGTATTTAGAAGGAGGACATTCCATCCTATTTTAAATCACTTCTTGTCTGTTGCACTATTTTTCTTTACTTTACCATCAAAAGATCAGTCATCATGGACGGTTTGTGCATTTGGTGGACCAAATCCTGAAACAACAACAAGGTGCGAAGCTGAGTGTCCCACTGATCAGGGGACCAGCCTCATTTGCACATGGGTTTGGCCAAATGATAGGACTGATCATTGAGTCTAATTTGATGGAAACCCTTTACAATTTGTTGTGGATTAATCAGCCATTTACGAATAATCGATGATGTACCGGTCTCCTCTATGCATGTAGTGTGAGCCTTCTTTTCCTCCTTTATTCTTATTAATACGTTATGTGTGTGCGATAAAGATATTTTGAGATCTTGTTGACTCAGTATCGACAGTGTAGCCTCTCAATTT
The DNA here is from genome assembly GCF_964261635.1 of Lissotriton helveticus. NCBI lineage: Eukaryota > Metazoa > Chordata > Amphibia > Caudata > Salamandridae > Lissotriton > Lissotriton helveticus. The sequence continues at coordinate 1,055,368,735 of NC_136072.1, read as the reverse complement.
GGCTGTTAGACCCCTTGTGTTTCGTGTGTTATACATTCAGTTGTTGCTGGGGATAAAATCAGGTGTGGGTCTTTAAAACATATATCCCTTGGACCCTTTTTTAATGGTTTTGTTTAATCTGTTCATGAGCCAGTGCTTCTCGGATTCCGGCCTGGACCATTCGACCAAAGCTCTCAGCTGCATTGCTCAATAGTATTCCTGAAAATTCGGAATTACTAGTCCCTCATCGATTGGAGCCCTGTAACATAGTTCTCTACGCATCCAAGGGCGCTGGTCGCGCCAGATGAAACACTCTAGGTCTTTCTGCAACGAACGCGGCACTCCTGAAGGAGGGGCCACAGGGAGGGCCTGAAATATATATATGATTTTAGGTAAGATTGTCATTTTTATTGCTGTAATCCCGCCCAGCCACGACAGTGAGTATGGTCTCCATTTGTGGAGACAGTCTCTGATCTGCCGCAGCTACGCCGGCTCTGTATACTGGTTGTAAGTTGTAGACCTAGGTAGGAAATAGAGTCCTGAGCCCATTGTAGGTGGTACACTCGCTGGAGTGACTCCAATGCGGCTGGTCTGAGAATCAGGCCAAGAGCCTGGAAATTTCCGACGTTAACCTTGAAGCCTGATACTTGCGCAAAGCGCTCAAGCTCAGCCAACAAGGCTGGTAGCGACCGCTCAGGCTGTTCGAGGGTGGCCACAACATCATCAGAATAGAGGCTAACTTTGTGGTCTTCTCCCCCAAATCATACCCTGGATATTAAGGGATCATCGTGCACTCTTTGGGCAATGGGCTCCATGTATAGAGCGAATAAGTGTGGTGAAAGAGGACACCCCTGCCTTGTCCTCTGTTGGATTGGCAAGGGGGCTGAGAGAACTCGGTTCACCCGGACTATAGCAACCGGTTTAGTGTAACTGCCGAAAACCCAGTTTGTAATCGGTCTGGCAATCCAAAATGACGTAGGGTTGCTTTGAGATAGTGTACCCTATCGAATCCTTCCCGGCGTCCACAGATAGTATCATGCGCTCGTCTTGGAAGCGTTCAGATTTATCTATTATATGTAGCAGTGCTTGGTATTGTCGGAGCACTGACGCCCCGATACAAAACCTGATTGATCTGGGTCAATTAACCCAGGAAGGCAGGGGGAGAGTCTCTGTGCTAGGATTCCAGAATCCGTCTGGGCCTGGGAATTTGATTGCTTTTAGCTTTGATTTAAAAAAAAAAAGAAAATCGTTTATTGTTTTTGTTTTATTACAACAGTAACAACAGCCATCAGCATTAAATACATTGCATGTATAGTCATTAGGTCACATACTGTGATACATTCTGGTAACAAGAGCATTACCAGAGGCGTCATGAGGGGGGTGCGGGGGGTGCGGACCGCACCGGGTGACACCCTCACATGGGGGTGACACCATCCATCTGGTTACGCTGTGTATGTAACACAGCTCAGTCACGCAGCAACGACGGTACGTACGCGCGCGCCCACGGCAGACGTGAGGGTTCATGGCAGTAATATCTCGAGCCGAGGGAAGGTAGTGGACGGCTCCGCAGTTACAGACAGTAAAGATAAACACATTTTAGGTCTTCTAGGGTTACAGCGAGAGTGACCCGTAAGGGGCTGAACAAAGCAGACAAGGTGAGTGTTGTTTTAAAGATATGGGCACGGATTCTTGACACGCCTGCACTTTGTTTGGTGGCACAAAATAGGAGTCTGATATTCATTTAAAACTGAAAACCAGATCACCGGCCTTAGCTTGGTAACTTTGGCAGCGTGGCACACATTTTCTATAGCCGTCACGAGCCTTGCTTTTCTTTCTGTGGCAGCACAGCATGCTTTAACTATAGCGGCTGTGCGCCTTTCATTTCCTCAGAACTTGCCCTGTGCACGCACCTTGGTATTTGGGGGTTACAAAATGGCTTAGTAGGTTGAACACTCGCTGCTGAGATTTGTGTAATCTTCGAGTTTCAAAACGTAAAAACCAAACTCCACAGGGCGGAGGGCGCGGGACTGTTTCTGGCTAACCCTCGACCCTTCCTTCCATTCCATGCCCCACACATTTTTTTTTAAATAGCGCAAACTAAAACCCAAAAGTATCGGAGCGCTTTAAGCAGCGAAGCCAGGCAGGCGAGAGGGAGAGCTGCGCCTCAGCCTGCCTGCGAGCAGAGGGCACTCTGTCTGTGGCTACTCCTCACAGCTGCCCTGGCCGAAGACTGCCTCTAAACTCTGCAGCGAACTACAGGTATCAATGAGCTCTTTCTCGTCGCCCTGGTATTGCTTTTAGTGTTCTGTTCTCCCCACAAGCTCCTCCAGCACACCCTCTCTGCTCTCCCCCCCTCTTCTTTCCAATCGGTCATGGGGCCCTAGCTTTCTCCTGCCTCACACAGCGGGAACCAGCTGGACGGAGATGGAGGCCTGTGGTGCAGTCTAAGATCAGGGGCACGGGGAAATCGTCAAAAATAGAACAGGGGTGGAGTGGTTTAGTTGTTGGAGTAATATTGCCCTATAGTGTGTTTTTTTTAGTCGCACTTTGTCTTCACAGAGCAGGATTTGATTGAGTGTATGGGCATTGCTAGGGGGTTTGCATGCCTGTTTAAGCACCAATATTGGAAGGGTAATCTGTCCCGTCAACCCCCAATCATTAGTTTTATACTGGGTAAAAAGGTCATTGCATGCTCTGGCGAACAGATGGCATAAGTGGATCTAACCAGCAAGGTCCGGGTGACAAGTGTGTTGTTATTTTGTGGGCAGAAGAGTTGTAGGCACTGCCATGTAATACAGCACATTCATTTTACAAAGGTTTATATAGCGCGAACTAGACCCGAATCGGGTATCAGAGGGGTTTACGTAGCACCAGTTGCGTTACATTGATGCTACAGTAACGCCCCACTACAGATAATGGTGTCAAAGGAAAACATGCACTAAGCACATGGCCATCACCCACTGCTAGCTACAGAGCAATCTCACCATTTCGTTTTTAATTTAGCTCATGCATTCTAGTTTTATTTTCTTTCTTCTTGCATTGCAATACTCGCCGCCAGTAGTCCTGCTCGCTGGCCAGATAGTCTAATCTTAGGCAGTTGTGGTTCTTTTGAATATATTGGGTAATTCCTGTAAACATCAGAGTGCACATCGGCCTCCCTACCACCACTGCAATCGTTTGAATAAATGAAGAAATCAAAACTCTGGACTGCATAGAAGCGCCAAGGTCGGAGCCCTTTATCTACAGTTTCTGAAGCCCTCTTCTCTTCCTACTTCTTGCGGAACCCGCTCCGCGGGTCCCGCTGCGTGAGGGGTGAACCTACCGGCATCAGAAGATCTTTCCACCGGGAGTAACTGCAGGCGAGTGACAGGCGGGGCTGCGAGCGAGTGCAGGCGCTGCGCAGGGACTACGGTTCCCAGGAGCGCCTGCCAGACCCAATTGCGAACACCTGGGCCGCTCTCCCTGTCTGTTCCTCCCCCTCCCCTGCGTTTAAGACTCGCGTGCTGGGGGCAGCATTTGGGACGTTAAAACTCTGGACTGCATAGAAGCGCCAAGGTCGGAGCCCTTTATCTACAGTTTCTGAAGCCCTCTTCTCTTCCTACTTCTTGCGGAACGCGCTCCGCGGGTCCCGCTGCGTGAGGGGTGAACCTACCGGCATCAGAAGATCTTTCCACCGGGAGTAACTGCAGGCGAGTGACAGGCGGGGCTGCGAGCGAGTGCAGGCGCTGCGCAGGGACTACGGTTCCCAGGAGCGCCTGCCAGACCCAATTGCGAACACCTGGGCCGCTCTCCCTGTCTGTTCCTCCCCCTCCCCTGCGTTTAAGACTCGCGTGCTGGGGGCAGCATTTGGGACGTTAAAACTTTGGACTGCATAGAAGCGCCAAGGTCGGAGCCCTTTATCTACAGTTTCTGAAGCCCTCTTCTCTTCCTACTTCTTGCGGAACCCGCTCCGCGGGTCCCGCTGCGTGAGGGGTGAACCTACCGGCATCAGAAGATCTTTCCACCGGGAGTAACTGCAGGCGAGTGACAGGCGGGGCTGCGAGCGAGTGCAGGCGCTGCGCAGGGACTACGGTTCCCAGGAGCGCCTGCCAGACCCAATTGCGAACACCTGGGCCGCTCTCCCTGTCTGCTCCTCCCCCTCCACTATAGACAGATAAAGTGACACTGCTATATCCGCTGCGCGGTAGCGCGCGGGAGCGCCGGGAGAAGCCCGGGACAAGGGCGGGACCGTCTGTGGCCGTCCGGGGCCGCAGGAGGCCGGGCAGGGCCACCTTTCTAACACTTTCCTTCCTATTTTTGGCTTTTAATCTGGTTTTTATTTTTTAACAGGTATTTATTATAATTGTTGGTTACCTAACCAAAGACTAAGTGGCGGCTGAGTTCTTATATTTGGAAGTATATATTATGCACATTTGTTGATTGTCTATTGAGATTGGTGATATTTTAGTTTCTTGTACTCCCCTTGAAATATGACTTTAAGGTCGGGTAAAGAAAGACATGTTCAGGTCTCCACCTCTAATGGCACTTTTACTGGGACTATCGATCAATTTTTTACACGTTCAACTGCCATTTTGGAAAAGGAGATTGCCTTAGTCGAAAAACGCCTTTCGCTTGATATTATCACTGGCAAGCGTTCCTCTCTTGGCAAAATTAGTGCGGTTGTCTCCCCCGTCCCACTCACATTGTTGACTACAAACAGTGATGATGCTAATGTGGAGTCATTGTTGTTAACCGCTCCCGAGAATCATCCTGTGGAGGTAGTGGGGACAAACCAAGAAAGTGTATTTAATACTGTACAGGATAACTTATCAAATGGTGGGATTATTGATCTAGATCTGGTTAGTGAGAAATCTGGCCTCTCAGATTCGCCAAATCTTAATGTCCGCACCGAACATATGGACTCCCCTTCCAACTCACAACATACATCTTTCCATAACCGTGGGAAGCGTAAAAGGGTAGACTCACCTGACGCAGAGGTCCAAACCGAGGGTGCGGGAAATCTTATTTTATCCCCCCCGCAGCCACCTAATACGAATTTGGTTGTCCACCCTGAGGAATGTAATCCTACAATTAGCATTTCAGAAGAAATTTTCCTGGCCAGGACAGAGTTACTACTTAAATCGCTTCTTTTACCACTTTTCGAAAGGACTAGACTATTAAACACTAAAATGGATGCCTTAGATAAGTTGGTGAAAGATAATATAGCGTCATCTAATAGAATTCTTGCTAGTTTAGTGCCAAAAGGGTCGATCCCCCCTGCCCTTCCCACTAAGTTGCCTACTTCTATGGTTAACAATATAGGGGGTAATAACAATAATGTTAATAATAGTAAAAATACCTCTAAAGCGGGACTATCCATTCCCAAACCCGCACAACATATACCAGTACCTGTTCCCAAGAAAGTAACCACTCTGGAGAATTCCTCTGTGCCCAAGCCTGCTAAAAATTCTCAGGATCAGAAAAACCCAATTTCCACAAAGAGTCAGGATTTAAGTTACCAGCCCAAATTTATTCCAAGGAAGCATTGTGTGAATCTCCCTCCAGAGTCAGTGCCTTATACTATCATTTTAACCGGCGTGGTTCCCCTCGGTAGCGGTACGAGAGAAACACACAGGGATCTTTATAATAAGGTCATATTTTGGCTTAATAAAAATCGTCTGCTTCCCCCCGACCTAAAACCCGAAATCCTTAATGTAAGGAGGGTGGACTGGGTAGGCTTTGGAAAAAAAGACCTTGAGGGTGATTGTGTGGTTATTAGCTTTAGAGAGCCATGGGTAACTGAACTTATTAGTAGGGAACCAAGATTTGGAAGAGTTGGAGATGTGCAAACATTATCATTGTATTATTTTTACCCTGCTCTACACGCAACTAGACCCCAAACCTCATTCCACCATACAAGAAGGGATAGGTCTAGAGGTAGATTTCAACCTGAAACCCCGATCTATCCAATGTTTTATCCTCGCCTTGCAAACCGGTTTGCACCGTTGTCAGGTTTGGAAGGAGTAGATTGACAAGATGTAGAACCTTTAGGTATTGGGTTGCTTGAAGTTGTAGTAAATCACTCCCTAAATAACATGAGAATCCCTGGAAAAGAGATTGCCCCACGGTCTACTGATGTAGTACAGAGGGTGACAGATAGGGATACACATTCAAATTGCACACCCAGACCTTTGAATACAGTAGAAACTGAGAACTCAACTGTTCTTATGGGAGAGAAATCACCTCACAATCTGACAGTCTTGTCATGGAATATAGCGGGACTGAGGGGGAAAATGTCAGAGGCTGATTGGGGTTCCTTTATAGACTTACATGATATAATTGTTTTGCAGGAAAGTTGGTCAACAGAGCCCATCTATCGAGTTGGCTATCTTAACTACCATAAACTAGCCTGTAAAGGATTGAAGGGACGTCCCTCGGGCGGTCTGGTCATCTGGATAAAACAATCTCTAGCTCTTATAATAACAGACCTCCCCACCCCAAGCAATGATATTCTGGCCCTGAAACTATGTGGTAAAAGCAATCAGGTCTTTTTCCTGATTAATATTTATGCAAGAGGCCAACCAGGAGGGAAGCCCGCGAGAGTGGTAGCTGAATTAGAATCTTTATTGAACAGTATTAGCAGAGAAAATTGTGTTATGGTGGCAGGAGATTTTAATTGTTCTTTTGAACCGTTTCCCAACCTTGTTGATGGGGGTTATGGGGAGATTGACCAGTTATGGAATATTCCTCATTTATCTATTCCACCAGTTAAAAAAGTCACTGAGGCTGCTATGCAGTGGTTAGGTCTTTGCCTTGAATGGAATTTGCGCGCAGCAAATGGTAGGACTAAATCAGATACGATGGGAATGGTTACATTTGACAATTCCCTGCATTCGAGTCGCATTGACTATTTCTAAGGTTAGAGTACTGGAAATTATTGGAGGATATGGTGGTGGTCACCAGACCTGAAAGTGACCATAACCCCCTGGTAATAAAACTATTATTGCAGGAGGGCTTGTTTTTGGACCCTGCAACCAGCATCGTCACAGCAGATGCTGGTCTTACGAATGACTGCAGAAGGGTAAGATGGGCTAGGTTCTTAGACAACCCCTCCATTATTAATAAAGTTGCTAATGAGGTCACAGCTGCCACAAACTTGATAGTACCCTTATTTGATGAAGGAACTTCACTTGATCAAATTGGGATGATCCACGAGTCTCTTTTTAATAAAATTAAATCTTTTTTTATTGAACCTGTCAAAGGAAGGATAAAAGTGCAAACTAAGCCTAAGTGGTACGACAAATCCTGTCGCATTGCCCATAGCTCTTTGTTATCTGCTATTAAATCTAAAATAGCTATGGACATAATGTTGGCTAGGGTAAACTACAAGAAAGTACTTAAAGAGGCAAAAACCAAATGGGATGACCAGCGTTGGTTGGACTTATATCAGGCAAGCACCTCATCCAATCAACAAAAATTCTGGGAGGTTGTAAAATGGGGTGGGACTGGTGATATGCATGTTCCTGTTAACTATGTCCCAGTTGAGCAATGGGTCAAGCATTTTGAGGCGCAGTTTAGTGTCACAGAACGGATCTCCCATAACAATAGGGAAGATGCCAGTGTACAGTCTGCTGTGCCACCTTATGATTACATTGTCTTTACTAAATTAGAAACGATCACTGCCCTTAATCTAGTGCAGAATGGCAAAGCCCCAGGCATGGACTGCATCCCTGCGGACCTTTTTAAGTATGACCAATTGCATTGGGTCCCGTATATAACAGTTTTGGCGAATGCAATAGCCAGAGGGACTGAAATTCCCATTTCGTGGAAAGGGGCTGAGATCCTGCCCGTGTATAAAAAAGGGGATAGAACTGATGCAGGGAACTACAGACCCATCAGTCTTATTGATGCCCTTCAAAAGGTTATAGCTCGAATGTTGTTAGGAAAAATCCACTCATGGATGACCGAAGTTGACATTCTGTCTCCGATGCAGGCAGGTTTTAGGGAATATACAAGCACAGTTGATCAGATATTAAGACTTGTCATGATCTTTTGGAAAACTGTATTCCTGAGAGGTGGCACGATATTTGCTGCATTTGTGGACCTCAAATCAGCATTTGATTTGGTCCCCAGAGCGAAGATGTGGGCAGCCTTGAGCAGGATGGGTGTGCCTGCTGCACTCCTCGATCTTACCATTAGGATGCATGAGGGAAATTTTGCCAGAGTTAGATGGGGGCGGCAGGGTCAGGTCACAGACTCCTTCCCCGTGACTCGCGGAGTGAGGCAGGGCTGCGTCCTGGCTCCTACCCTGTTTATACTCTTTATCAATCAAGTGGTGAAGTTCCTCACAGATATTCCTACTGATGCCCCTTCACTGGGTGGGACTAAATTTCCCCTTTTAATATTTGCAGACGATACTCTTATACTGGCCAAAACACAGAAGGGCCTACAGGTTGCTATAAACAAATTTGTGGACTTCTGTAATGAGAATGATCTGGAAATTAACATCAATAAAACTAAGTTCATGGTCCTGACAAAAAATAAACCAAAGAGGGGTCATGTTACCATGAATGGGTCTAGTTTGGAGCAGGTTGAAGCAATGACATACCTTGGTGTTTCAATAGACTATAGATTAAGATGGAAAGAACAAGTGGAGGCGCTTAGTTTGAAATTTGCTCGCCTGTCCGGCTGTCTAGTAAAAGAGCAGCGATGCTCTCTTACCAAAAGAGTTTTGCCGGCTCTTAAAATCTATAGTGCCAAAATTAGCTCAGCCATTTTATACGGGGCTGATATTTGGGGCTGTGTGGATTTGGCTGTCCTAGATAGGTTACAGAACAAATTTCTTCGAAACCTAGTCAGCCTCCCCCCTTCTACACCAGTCCTACCATTGTTGATGGATATGGGCTTGCATTCTATTAAACATCAAGCCCTCTACAGGATGGTGGCCCTGTGGAGGCGCATCTGGTCTACCCCAGAACTCGCCATGTTTGCCCGAGAACTACAGGATGTGAGAATGCAGCAGGGGGCAGGTGACATACCGTGGTTTAAGCAAATCAAGATCACTTTGATTAAAATGGGCCTTCCATTGCTCTGGTCTGAGCCGGGTTCTCATACTTTCCCTACAAAAAAAGATTTCAAATTACTTTTCTGGACCACGGTAAAAGTAGAACATGTTGCTCTTTCGGAGAAACAGAACTTGACAGGTCAGTTTCTGCTCCACAAAACAGTCCCTCACATAGAGACCTATTGGGATGTTATTCTTAAAACATTAGACAGGAAACTATACCATCAGTTTCGTGTAGGCACACTGCCATTGAGGGTTTTTACTAATGGTTGGCAGAAGACAGATTCATCCCTTTGCCCCTGTTGTACTGATTGTAGAGAAACACTAGGTCACTTTTTATTTGTATGTACTGCTTATAGCGAACCAAGATGTAAATGGTTGAAACCTGTATGTTCCAGACTTAATACCCGAGTGAGTAGCGAAGCTTTGTACATTCTGAGAACAAACACTGCTGAATGGCTATCCATTGGAATGGCTAAATTTCTTGGATGGGCTTGGCTAATTAGGATCAAGTCAGTTCGAAACTTATCGTCTTGAATAACTTTGAATAGAATGCAATTGTATTACACTATGGTCTGACCAGAATTGACGTCCAGTTTTCTATTTTATACAAATATATACTTGTAAGTCTTTCATATATTTTTTCTGTCTTTTTCCTCCTTGACGTCTGTATACGTATGTTTAATTGGAAATTTTTATCTAATTCTTGTTATTTCTTTTTTGTCTGTTAGTATTGATTTGAAACTTTATGACTTTGTTAATTTTATTGCACTGTTTGTATTTTTTATTATCTTTATGTGTGTCTTTTATGAATAACAATTCGAAATAAAGACGTTAAAAAACTGAAACTGAACTGAAATCACTTCTCTGTTCTTAGCTGCACGCGTCTTCCACGCTTTGTAAGTGCTCCAAGTTCACACAGATTTTATTTTGTTGGCCTGCTTTCTAGCAAGAAGTGTTCCTGTTTTGTTTACTCTGTGCAGACTCTTTCATCACGGCGCTCACGATAGTAGATCTAACCCCTACCGAACATTTTCTCAGCGTAGTTTCTCCCCCTGCTTTAATGTGACTTATACAGAAAACGTATCTGCTTACCAATCAGCCAGGTTGTGGCTGTAGCCATTGTCTGGGCTTATTCACAAATCTGCACTGTACACAATAAGGAGCAAGATAGTATTTTCAAAGATATTTTGTGACTCATCAGTCGCAATGCCGCTAATATCTCGAGTTGCTCAGTTGTATATGCATTATGTGCTTTATTTTATGCCTTGTTTCTGTAGATAAACCTTAACTGGTTTCCAATCTGCTCATCTGCTGCAACCTCTTCCTCTCCTCTACTTGTCAGGCTTTTACTTTCCTGTTGCCAGCGCTGCACTGATGATACTCGGCGGCCATATACCACATGTGCATTACTATCACAAAACATGGCATTTGTAGCTTTCAGATGTAGCACACATTTTCAGATATGCTTTTTGGAAAGGGGGTAAAATATTGTCATCCTTTATTTTCTCTGAAGAACAAACAATATGCTGCTTAGGATATATTAAAAACCCACCAGTGCTGCCTTTCTGGCACCCTTTGGAGGAGTATTGCAGAAAGTGCTTTTGGCTGAAGCACCGACACAATCACTTGCAAGACGTGTTCTGTGTGAAACAACGTTATTATCTGCAGTGTAGCAGGTACATGGCACTGGTGCTTCTGGGTGCGAGGGGCCCACTGCACCCCAGCTTTAGCTTTTTTTGCAACCTAACCGAGGCACGAGGCCCATTTTCCTGGCTTGCATAATGCCAATCTTCCAGAAGCCCATCATTATTAGAGGTCTATCTGAAGTAGGCGACAATGATATCTTATCTCAAGTCATTACTAAAGGTCGTATGGTAGCCATAAAAAGGGTGCAGTGGTCTCTATGAAGTCACTAGAATGGCTGCAGCACCCCAGGTCCTGCCTCCCACATTGGAAAATGTGAAAGGCAGCTCTTTGTCAAGATACCGGTTTTGTGCGAAAAAATAACTTGTGTGTTCTGTTTTATGTGCACATTGCCTTCCTTAAAACATGTAATGAAAGATCGTGCAATGTTTCTACGGGATGGAGTTGGCTATGGAGCTACCAAGGTCCAGAATGACTGGTAGGAGCTCTGCAGCCTCACCTCTGCTCTGTGTCTAACTATTTACACTTATCCTCAGGGGCACGCGCACGAAATCAAAGCACATTTTATGTGTTTATTTCAGTCACTTTGAGAAAATGCGAGAAGCGAGAACTGTGAGGGAGAAACCAGGGGTGGTGATGAAGGCGATGGGGAAAGAGTTAAAAGAGCAGCAGGCAGGGGAGGGTGGAGGGGGAGGGATGGTGCAGGCAGAGGGTGAGATGGTGCAGGCAGAGGGTGAGATGGTGCAGGCAGAGGGTGAGATGGTGCAGGCAGAGGGTGAGATGGTGCAGGCAGAGGGTGAGATGGTGCAGGCAGAGGGGAGATGGTGCAGGCAGTGGGAGAGATGGTGCAGGCAGAGGGAGAGATGGTGCAGGCAGAGGGAGAGATGGTGCAGGCAGAGGGAGAGATGGTGCAGGCAGAGGGTGAGATGGCGCAGGCAGAGGGTGAGATGGCGCAGGCAGAGGGTGAGATGGCGCAGGCAGAGGGTGAGATGGCGCAGGCAGAGGGAGAGATGGTGCAGGCAGAGGGAGAGATGGTGCAGGCAGAGGGAGAGATGGTGCAGGCAGAGGGAGAGATGGTGCAGGCAGAGGGTGAGATGGTGCAGGCAGAGGGTGAGATGGTGCAGGCAGAGGGTGAGATGGTGCAGGCAGAGGGTGAGATGGTGCAGGCAGGGGGTGAGATGGTGCAGCAGAGGGAGAGTTGGTGCAGGCAGAGGGGGAGATGGTGCAGGCAGAGGGGGAGATGGTGCAGGCAGAGGGGGAGATGGTGCAGCCAGAGGGTGGGATGGTGCAGCCAGAGGGTGAGATGGTGCAGGCAGAGGGGGAGATGGTGCAGGCAGAGGGAGAGATGGTGCAGGCAGAGGGAGAGATGGTGCAGGCAGAGGGAGAGATGGTGCAGGCAGAGGGAGAGATGGTGCAGGCAGAGGGTGAGATGGTGCAGGCAGAGGGTGAGATGGTGCAGGCAGAGGGTGAGATGGTGCAGGCAGAGGGAGAGATGGTGCAGGCAGAGGGAGAGATGGCGCAGGCAGAGGGTGAGATGGCGCAGGCATAGGGTGAGATGGCGCAGGCAGAGGGTGAGATGGTGCAGGCAGAGGGTGAGATGGCGCAGGCAGAGGGTGAGATGGTGCAGGCAGAGGGTGAGATGGTGCAGGCAGAGGGTGAGATGGTGCAGGCAGAGGGAGAGATGGCGCAGGCAGAGGGTGAGATGGCGCAGGCAGAGGGTGAGATGGCGCAGGCAGAGGGTGAGATGGCGCAGCCAGAGGGTGAGCTGGTGCAGGCAGAGGGAGAGATGGTGCAGGCAGAGGGAGAGATGGTGCAGGCAGAGGGAGAGATGGTGCAGGCAGAGGGAGAGATTGTGCAGGCAGAGGGAGAGATTGTGCAGGCAGAGGGTGAGATGGTTCAGCCAGAGGGTGAGATGGTTCAGCCAGAGGGTGAGATGGTGCAGCCAGAGGGTGAGCTGGTGCAGCCAGAGGGTGAGCTGGTGCAGGCAGAGGGTGAGCTGGTGCAGGCAGAGGGTGAGCTGGTGCAGGCAGAGGGAGAGATGGTGCAGGCAGAGGGTGAGATGGTGCAGTCAGAGGGTGAGATGGTGCAGTCAGAGGGTGAGCTGGTGCAGGCAGAGGGTGAGCTGGTGCAGGCAGAGGGTGAGCTGGTGCAGGCAGAGGGTGAGCTGGTGCAGGCAGCGGGGGAGGTGGTGCAGGCAGAGGGAGAGATGGTGCAGGCAGAGGGAGAGATGGTGCAGGCAGAGGGAGAGGTGGTGCAGGCAGAGGGAGAGATGGTGCAGGCGGAGGGGAGATGGTGTGGACACAGGGAGAGCTGGTGCAACCAGAGGTGAGATGGCGCAGGCAGAGGGTAAGATGGCGCAGGCAGAGGGTGAGATGGTGCAGGCAGAGGGTGAGATGGTGCAGGCAGGGGGTGAAATGGTGCAGGCAGAGGGAGAGATGGTGCAGGCAGAGGGAGAGATGGTGCAGGCAGAGGGAGAGATGGTGCAGGCAGAGGGAGAGATGGTGCAGGCAGAGGGAGAGATGGTGCAAGCAGAGAGAGAGATGGTGCAGGCGGAGGGGAGATGGTGTGGACACAGGGAGAGCTGGTGCAACCAGAGGTGAGATGGCGCAGGCAGAGGGTGAGATGGCGCAGGCAGAGGGTGAGATGGTGCAGGCAGAGGGTGAGATGGTGTAGGATGAGGGAAAGGGTGCAGGCAGGAGGTGAAATGGTGCAGGCGGAGGGGAGATGGTGCAGACAGAGGGAGAGATGGTGCAGGCAGAGGGGACATGGTGCAGGCAGAGGGGACATGGTGCAGGCAGAGGGTGAGTTGGTCCATCCGGTAAGTTGTGAGGGGGTGACACCATGAGTTACCCGCACCGGGTGACACCAACCCTAGTGACGCCACTGAGCATTACAATCGTTTATACAATGGACGTGTAGATACAATAGTTGTGAGTAAATGTTATTAGACCAGTGCCTCTGTTTAGCATCTAGTCCTTCTAGCTAGTTTACTAGAATATTGCTTTCAGAGGGCAACACCAGGAGCCCGGAGCTGCCTGAAGAACCATAATAAGCTGTGTTTTTGGTAACGAGGGGGGGAAGGAAGCGGGTGGAACTTGGAGTTGAGTTGGAACATCTCGACTTGCCAGTGTGCATTTATGAGTTTGTTGCTTGTTGCCCCTATTCCCTTCATCTGAACCACATTTCCCCTATCAAGATATATTTCTGAGGTATTAGTGTACAATGTCTGGTGCCATAGTGGCGGTTCTGCATGTCCTGGGGTCCCTCCTCACTTGCCCGGTGCTACCCGTGTCAGGTGTTAATGCAGGCTGAGTTGGTGGGTGCGCATGCTGTTGTAGTGCCAAAAGTATTGTTTCCCAATGTGTGGTTATTGGTATTTTCCTAAGGCCTATGGTTTCTTCACGGCGAATTGCTATGCCTTCTGCTCTAGCCCATGCGAGTGTGGAGTGCCGCTCAGCCTAGGAGTGTGGTGGGTCTGGCGCTTTCCATCGCTTCGTAATTAGCTGTTTGGCTGCTATTCTGCCCAGATCTAAGAATCTAGATGTAACCTTGGTGCTGTGCGTTCTGTGGAACTTCTGCAGTAAGTACGTGAGCACTTCAAAGGGGATCACCCTTTCAGTGCAGTTGGGCAGTGCTTCAGCTATCTCTCTCCAGTATGCGCTAAGGCTGGTGCAGCTCCACAACATGTGTACCAGGTCTGCATCTAAAACAGAGCACCTGGGACAGGCAGAATCGGTACGATTAAAGTATCTGTTGATTTTGTCTGGTGTGTAGTACGTTCTGTGTGTAATGTAAAATTGGATCTTCCTAAATCTCATGTTCCTAGGGATCTCAACTGGGCTGGCAAACACTTGCCCCCATTCTTTGTCCGAGAATTGTCTGCCTAGATCTCCCTTCCATTTGTGTCTGAGGGGGTGTAAATTAGCCGCTGCATGTTGGCGCAGCGAAGCTGCGAACCACAGCATCAGGTGCCTGGCTTGCCCCATTATGTGCAAATATTGTATAGTTATCCAGTATTGTAGTATCTTTCATAGATTCACATGCTTAGAATAATCCCCGCCGATGAGATGGGAGTCTCGCGGTACAATAAAACATATACATTACAGTCATAATAACATCACATTATAGGCTACAGTAGATAGCAAGTCACTACATTAGCCTATCTTAGTCCTTTTGTTAAAATAACCAAACTTGGAAACCAACCAATCAGGCAGCAGCACCCTCTTAGAACCTTCCCCAAAGAGAGGCAAGCCCTCAGATTTTCTACCGCACCTCGTGTGTTAGGGAGTCTCCCTGAGCTCTGCTCAGTTTTTCCTTACTTTTACCTCTTTGTGAGAGAAAATGTCTGATTCTTCTAAGAAAAGCTTGTTCCTGGCCTGTTTTTCATGTGGAAAGAAGAGATTACACTTTGAGGATCCACATAAAGAATGTTTCTGTAGTAGGGGATCTCTGTGTATAGTCATAATCTAGTGAATAGTTCCGCCCATGTGCGTGGACCCCGGAGCAATCAAAAATAATCTCTTAAAGTGTCGAACAAATGCAGAACTGCACAGACACTTAAGAGAGAATTTAAAGACAGATAATGCAGCCTATAAAAAGCTACACTGTCCAGTACTTCAACTAGAAATTCCACCACAAAACCCACAAAACAGCAAAGCCTGTACAGATTTCCCTTGCTTTAACAGCAAACACCCTCTGGAATGATAGAGAGGAGGACCTGGACAGACAAGCCCCTGTAGTGTAGTTCCTATTATCCCAATAGGCTCTGCGCATTGGAATAATATCTTCAATAGTATAGACGTAGGACAGAGGTTAACTAGGTCTTCTACTGACGATATTAGACTTAAAGTTTTGTGTGCCAGCTAGCTCAGAGTTCACTAGAAACTTTCTCGAATAGGCAAGGAGGAGTTTAACCTCCCTGGATAGACAAGAAGGGATTTAGTTTCTGACAACCATAGAACATGACAACTTTGCTCCCCCTAATCAAGAGTATATCTCTAGAGTCGTGTGAAAACAAAAGACAACTATTTTACTCAGTCAATACGTGCATACTTAGTTTCACCAGATTGTAGAGAAAGGAAGAGACGGGCGTGTTCAATAAAAAGGTGTTATTTATTGACAGTCTCTTTTCTCATACAAGAGAAATGAATCGCTACAATTGCAATACTCATGGTTAAGTAAAGTGCATACAGTAAAAGCAGGATTATAAAATAATACTGTAAAAGCATTGATATGGTTTCTTAGCCATATGATACTTTAAAATGGATAAAAGATATACATACATATATACATTGACTAATCGTACTCAACTGGTGCTTCTAACTACGCCTACCCCGGTGTACCTGACCTAAGCCTAATACGCGAGAGGGAGTAAGTAAGTAGCAGTTTAAGTTAAGTTTGGTTTGCCAAGAATCTGACTCAAGAATTCTCTGTAAGGGGTTAGTCAGTTCAGTACCTGGGATTTAGAAGGCAGGAGGGCTGGTATCTCTGTCTCAGGACTCGGTATCCCAGTTACCCGCGAGGGCAAGCTGGAAACGCCGGAAGCTGGATTTCTCGGCAAGAGAAAAGACAGCGTCTCTCTCAGCGCGTCAAACGGGAAGGGCAGCGTCCGTGGGCTTCCTGCATCAGCTGGGCTCTCCGGCAAGTAGCGCTGCTCCAAGCTCATCACCACCGTGCCTTTGCTTAGGGCAGCGTCGGTATATTTATACCTGAAAGGTGCCGAGTTTGACGTAAGGATGGACATAAAACGTCAGTAAGGATGTCATAAGAACTGGTCGTTCTTACATTCTTTACAGGAGTTCTCGAACGAAATCAAAACAATAGCTGCGGGGGATTTCCCAGGTCTGCTGGTGGTTTGGTTTGTTTTGAGAACTCGGTGTGCTTTCTAGGGGGGCTGGAGGAATAGTGCTTGCCTAATGTGATGGTTAAGGTCAAAGTGTGCTACAAGGGACTTTATTTCAACAAAAATTAAACTTAGTTGTGAGTTGTACGAGAGTAACACACTCAAAAGAATCCACAGGATATCAAACTTGATTATGTATTAGAAGGAAATCCATACACACCCGGCGACTGTGCACTTAAGGGAAAAATGGGCGACAGACAGAGGGCGGGACTGGACAGACAAAGAGTGGGCTATGATCCTGGCTGGTCCGGTGAACATCCCCCGCAGCCCTCGCTTTAAAATCATACAATTTTATATACTGCACCGCGCATATCTCACCCCTGACAAGATAAATAAATACTTTTCAGTGACAGGCACAGCCTGCGTCCGCTGCTCTCTCATAGGCGCGGATCTCCTCCACATGCTCTGGCTCTGTCCTGCCCTCCGGTAGTACTGGGAAGGAGTGACCATGATACTCCGACATTGCACTAGGGAACAGGTACCGCACACGTGGGAAGCCTGTATATTGGGTTTGTATAAGCGCACGCACCTAAATAGGGTCCAGACTAGATACTGGGATCTTGGACTTATCACAGCCAAAAGACTACTCACCAAGAGATGGAAGGCAGCCACACCCCCACACCTCCGACACTGGTGTCTGTCGCTGACAAACTGGGCACGGGCTGAGAGCTCTGTCCTGAAGCGGGAAGAGACAGCTAGGCTCAGAAAATTCCCCATCGCACAACAATGGGAGGACATGCTGCACTCCTTCCTGCAGAAATGTACGGAACAGGGAATTACGTGAAGGAACCCGTCCCGCCACCCCTACTCCCCGATACGACACCTTAATAAACGCACATGCTATATCACACACCTTCCTGTCTCCGTCAGGCTCAGCACACTGTCTAACTTGTACTTTCCTGTCTCACACTGACGATTACCTGCCTCACTCCCGGAGACGCACCGTCACATGAGACACTGCGAAGGAGCCTAAACCCCGCACCGGAATGCCACACCCGCCGACCGCTCATGGGCCCGCCCCCCCCTAACGGCTCCACTACACAACCGATTTGCCCGTCCCGAACCCCGGCCCCCCCCGCCTGCCTACCCTGCGAGACACGACTGACACGCTGACTCAGATTCCCACTCCCTCGACGCTATGGCAAACTCCACACATACCTGCCCCTACCCGCCTCCTGTATCGTCCATGTCCCTGTTTCGTAGTTAGTTGTTGATTTGGTTTCATCTTCCCCTAGACCATGTCCGTACACATACGACTTCATACTTTACATCATTTTGCGCCACGGGACACCCTCGGGTGTGACAACTGAAGCTCGAGCGCCTCGCCTGGGCACTGAGGTGCAGGACAACTCTTTCCACCGGAATAGGTACACTAGGAAGTTACACGCCCCAAACGTGCTCAGTCGCCAAATACCCTCAACACTCCTTCATATGACGTCCAGCCCGTCTGAATGCCGACCCACACGACGGCACTCACAATTGACGCACATTAGCCGTGACAGGCACGGCTGCCACCGCTGCCACTGATGAGGGTAGATTTGGCGCATCCACTTTGATCTACTGACTCCACACAGGAAAACCCACAGACCACGCACTTACCAGACACTAAATGTATACATGCTATGGTGTAATGTGTAATACTAGTCTACGCTGCCGGACCCCAGGGTTGCCGGACTTTCAGCTGTGTTCATTTACTTTATGTACTACGAGGTTCTTTATATGCAGCTGGCCCGGCTGGGTTGTAAGCTATAATGCTGTGTACACTGTATGTTGGACAATAAAGGTCTTTTTTAAAAAAAAAAATGTATTAGAAGGAAATCAGTGGAAGGATTAAAATAGAACACACAGAGATGAAAGTTTCAGAAAGATATATATTTACTCAAATAATCGGAAAGACAGAAAAATGAAATTAATCCAAGCAATAGTTATGAACAGAGGTAGACAATAGTTTCACTGCAATTCATAACAGAAAAACATCAACTCCTGGTGGATTGAACAGACAACCAAAATTCATTGATAAAGAGTGGTCGTATGTTGGTGCCAAGGCAACGTGACTGGAGATGATGGGCGAAGACACTTCGCCCATCATCTCCAGTCACGTTGCCTTGGCACCAACATACGACCACTCTTTATCAATTAATTTTGGTTGTCTGTTCAATCCACCAGGAGTTGATGTTTTTCTGTTATGAATTGCAGTGAAACTATTGTCTACCTCTGTTCATAACTATTGCTTGGATTAATTTAATTTTTCTGTCTTTCCGATTATTTGAGTAAATATATATCTTTCTGAAACTTCCATCACTGTGTGTTCTATTTTTATCCTTCCACTGATTTCCTTCTAATACATAATCAAGTTTGATATCCTGTGGATTCTTTTGAGTGTGTTACTCTCGTACAACTCACAACTAAGTTTAATTTTTGTTGAAATAAAGTCCCTTGTAGCACACTTTGACCTTAACCATACAGTGCCCAAGCCTACAAGGGTTGATTGGATTTTCCCCTGCTTACAATACCATATGCCTAATGTGATAGCATGCGCTATGACTTAATCTGAAAACGGGTTTCTGTGCCGTTGTATGGCTATTAGTGATTTATTAACCGGACAAGGGTCAGAAATAGGAGTATCGATACAGGTCCCTAGATAAACATACTACACCCACTCCACGCATTTATGTACATATTTACTAACCTAAGCAATAGTAAACATAACTAACAGGGCATGTGTATACCGAACCACCCCAGAATACATCATTTTTTTTTTTTTTTTGCATTCGAAAAATGGTATTACGAAATACACGAAAATGAGTATAGGTACTGTATGCATTTAAGCAGTGTAATCATTCAAAAACAGGATGCATATTTTAAATCAACATGAATGATTTGCGAAAATTACACATGAAATGGCTCTTAATACAGAAGAAAAAGTGCGAGACCGCTTCATCACATATAAATACAATTACTTGTAAATAAGCTAGAGGTTGAGGTAACGTAATGTCTCTAGAGTTTCCTAAAAATAGAAGCTCTGTTCTCTAAGAATAGTTTTACTTTAAGCAGAAGATAAGTGCAAAAAGGTAAATATTTTGGATTTGGAGAAAAAAGTTTTCGTTTTCAGGGGAAGAAGGAAAAGTTCTCAGTAGCTTTGTTTTTAAAGCTGAAGGCCAAATTCAGAGTTCAGGGAACGCTGTGTGCAATTTCGTTTAAAGTCACTCTCTCTGTTCTGGTGAAAACATCATTTCAGACAGACTCTCGAAAAAACAGTCTACCGCTTCTGGTAAAAGTTCGACTTGGTTGGAAAATGTCGCTACCATGCAGTCATGCGCATGTTCGCTTTCATTGATGTTTCGATCATTATTGCTTACAGAAGGTCTTACCTGGTTGATGCTGCTTTCATCTTGTACTTCACTACCCTTCAATCGTAGTGGTGAAGTCTCCACGAATGCCGTCATCAGGATAGGTAGCCGCTGGGGACAGCACAATGCATGAGCCTTTACTGGACTCAACAAAGTATCTGCATCCAATGGTACTTCTGATTGTAGTGTAAGACAGGTGTCCAACACGCATTCTTTGCCACATAGCATGCACCTCAATACAGGCATAACACAATTCTGCCATATGGGTCTGAACGAAAGAAACCAGGTCATATTCAGATCTCGTAGCCGGGCTAATCCAAGGACTTTAGTTATGCGGTCCCGGTAGCGTATAGCTAGGATCGTTTCTTCCATGGTTGCTGGAGTCTTGTCTGTGACATGGCTTGCCATAACGAAGCAAGAGTAGCAAAAATAAAATGCCTGCTACTAGTCCCAACAGGAGTGGAAGTCCGCCAAAGATGGAATGGACGAAATTAGGAAAAATACCCAGGACTGCTGTGAATGGTGTCAACAGTCCCGAAAAAACGGTCTTAAATACACTCGCGATACCACTTGTATCAGAAATGTTTAAGATTTCGTTTAGCATTTCTGCGAAGTGTAGGGGGCAATTTGTTGATAACAATGCATGTATCTCACCCGTTGTCCTTGCAACTTGGAGATTATACGTTTCTTTTGATGACGTCAAATGGGTTGGCGTCTGTAGGAGCACAGTCTTCATTCTGCTTAAAGTATCAATTCGAATAGAAGAGATTTTCAAACTGGGCCAAATTTGTTCCTCCCTGTCTGGAGCGTCATTCGGAAACAATACTCTCTCACAACAAGTGACCATGTAGCTCACGCTTATGAGATAAGGTTTTCCTGGCAGTAAGCCACAACATCTGTGATCTACAATTAGAATGTAACTCCCGTTAGAAAGTCTTCTAAAGAATGGTTCTATTTGTGCTGCAGGTGTGCCGAGCTGGTGACATGAAAGGTTATTTGAAGTCCCTTCACAGGCCCCAAGCAAACTTATACCCTGACACAGAAGTATACCACTTAGTGATTTTTCACAATCATTACCACTAAGAAATACACTCTGTCCTTTATTACTGTAACATGTGTGTGTATAAGGTAAGTTCCATGTTGACTTAATGTATCCTTTACCCAACCTTTCATACTGGCCTGCCTGTATATAGTTTTGGCAGTATCGAAACTGGAAAGTCGTTATCGGAATAGTTATGATTCCATGTATTATCCATTCAATGACAGGTCGTTCTGACATTGTCAATGGCAATCTTTCAAGTTTTTCAATGCTCAGAATTGTATAATCAGCACCCTTTTGTGCCAAGCTGATTTGTGTATCAGTAAGGTTAAAGATACTGAATAATGATGTTGTGTTGATTAAACGCCAAGGCACGTAGCCTGAACGCAGATTTTGTAACGTTCAGCCAAGCTGTACAATAGAATGTAATTGGGACTGACCGTGTTGCAACATCAGTAAGTCCTGCTCTATTATATCGATTGCAGATGATACAATACTGTCCAGTGAATATATTCTGGAAGACAGAGTCATTAACCCATTGTCCACAACAGAAAGTGATTTTTCCAAATTAACACGGTCAATTTCCCGTATTTTCTCTGCTGTCTCAATTTGAGTTACTTTCCAAGCTTCGTTGTAAGCTGCATATATAGAGGCCGCTATGAAACGTTTTTGACGCTGTTTGCGTGGTCCCATAATGAAATCACGCAAGTCAGCACCTTCTTTAAGTAAAGTCAAGTGTTGCTTAATTTCAACCAGTGTGGATGTATGTAGCCATTCGAGGCAGAGTTTCCCTACACTGTAAGTAGTTACAATCCCTGGATGTTGTCTCTGGGAGTATCTAGGGTCTGGCCTGGTCAATGCGAACCCCTGTATTTTGTTCAGGAATCTATCTTGACAGTTATTTGTGTCTGTGGGCCAGATCAACCATTTTTTCCAATCAGGATGTGTTCTGTTTTGGTTCAAAATATGGGATACGTCTATCTCAACATCTGTAGTGCTATTACTGTCAGGTGTTGGTTTTGGAATAGACGGTTTGTTTAAGTCTTTAATTTTGGCTAGGCCAAGACAGGTTGTCTGTTGAATTGTATCATTCAAGAATATAATTTGTTCTGGGATCATGCAGGCTCTAAATAATGATTCTATACATTGCACTTGCCAATCTCTTGTACCCCAGATTGTTTTCGTTTCAATATTATTGTTCCAGAAATCAAAACCGAATGTTTTCATTTTTTCAAAAAATTTCTATGAATAGATTAATTTCGTGTTTGTAAGCATGGTTTTCATTCCTGTCTTATTCAACATTCTAAAATAAAATGTTTCTGCATTACTTGTGTTAAACCCTGAGAAGTATGACAATTTTTCATAAAATGTTTTTGAACTGCCTTTTGGTGGAGTTGCACAATGTTCCCATTGGTTATAATTAAAACATTTCTAGGTTGAGCATATTTATGCAGATAATGGTGACCATAGTGGTTGTAACAATACATCTGGTCATAATTAGATGAACCTTGCAAATAATCATGTTCCGTAAATTTAGCTGACATCACTAGATCTGACATCATATCATTAATACTTTCAAAGTCCCAATCATCAGCGAATGTGCTTGGTTTTACAAAGTCACTCAATGAAATCTTGAATTGATGAGGATACTTCAGGAGCTCGACCGGACCATAGATTTCGTAATCAGTTTTGTCCCATGCTACCCCACCGGGTATAGGATTGGCTGTGAAGTTTACTGAAGAAAGTTCTCTTTTCTCGATGTGTGAAGACTTGTGTGGTTCCAGGACCAAGTTGATATTCTGACTTGGTGCGTCCCTTGTAACATATTTTCCCTCAATAAAATGTCCCAAGCATAGTACCATGATGAGCCAAAGTATGAGGACAAATACACCTAGTGCCACCCAAATTTCAATCCATAGAGAAATCAGATAGGTTTCTTGTAGTTGATGAAAGAGTTCTTTGGATTTGTCTTTTAAAGTTTTTGTTGTTGGCTGTTCCCCAGGTTCGCTTGGATCTTCAGAAAAATCATCGAAGTTGATGAAGTAGCCAGATGCTGTTCTGTCAATTGTTTCAATTGCTTCTGGATTCCTTTTTGCTTTAGGAATTTGCTTTGTTTCATTAGCATAGTCAGTGGTTACATCATTGTAGATTGGTGTTTCTTGATGTAAAGTTTGGATTTGGGTTTCAAGAGGTTTTAGTTCCATGGCTTTGTTGCATAGTCCTTGTTGATTCACTGTAGGTTTATCAAATGTGATTAGTCTCTCAGTTTGAACCTCTGTATTTGTAGCAAACTTTGGTGTTCTACTACTTTTTGGAGTCCACTTGGCCTACTACTTGTTATCGGCCACATGATTGTGGTTTAACCAGGTCGATGGATACAACTCTGTTCTCCTTTCTACCAGCAAGGGGCGGTAATACTACTGATCTTGTCCCGTTGACAGACAAGACAGGTACTGCTTTTCTGTAAGAAGGCCCAAATTCCTTCTTTACCGCTATCTTCTCTCTGACCAGATCCCCGATTTTTGGAATCCAGACAGGCCTTGCTGGGACAGGTGGTTTCTCTTCAGTGGTTGTTGGCTGCTGTTTCAACTTTATGTTGCTCAGGGCTTTTCTTGTTTCATTTAAGTCCTGTAAAATAGCCAAACGATCTTTGATATCAAAGCATTTTTCTTTCACCACTGAAGTTTGACTATCGAGGTCCTGGATTAACATTCTAGTCCCAAACAATAATTCGTACGGACTGAGACCTCTTAGAGAATTTCTTGGCAGATTATTAAGACTACGTTGGACACTTATTAAATGTTTGACCCACCCAGCTCCCGAACCTAATACCTTTGCCATTATAGATTGCTTTATGCCTTGGTTTTTTCTTTACACCAATCCGTTTACCTCAGGAAGGAAGTGAGAAGAGTCCCGCAATGTAATGCTCATGCTGGCCATGCTCCCCCTATAAGCTCGAGAGCTAAAGGAAAGGCATTGGTCAGAACGTAGCATGCTCCTAGCGTATATGCCATTATAGACTCGCAAATCTTTTATAACAGTTCAGACGTCAGCCGAATGCTGGGGTCTACATTATAAGTGAAAATAGTCTCTACCTGTTAATATGACGCATTATTCATAATGGGTTTTATTGTTTAATCCAATTCGGAGCGAAACGCCATGGTAATATACCGTCTCGGTCGCCACTGCGATCTCTGTTGCAGTCTGGGCAGTTTTTTGCAAATATGTGATGTTCCAGGCTCATTCCTGGCCACCAGTATATTGATTGCAATTCTTCCAGAGAATCCTTAAGCTTAAGGTGTCTAAGACCCTCACCCATATGTGCGTCTGCTATTAACAAGACTCTCCTGTTCGTGTTTGGAATTACCCTATCCCCCACTCCAGGGATTTGAGCAAAAGGAACGGAGTTTGCATCGATTATGTATGTATAATTGAGTGGATAGTTGATGGGTAGCGCTGAGCAGTCGCCTTTTGATGACGTTTTCACCGCCAGCATTGTTTCCCCGTCAATGTATTTTCCTGAACGCTTTTTTGTAGCTACGGAAGCCGATTTAGTTGCTTCCGCTGTGGCTGTCTCAGCCAATGAATTCCCTGCAACGTGAACGCCATCACGCAGATGACTCAGTGAGTGTATCACGTGAGTCTTTGGTAGTTCTTTCTGTAAAAGAACTACTTGTTCCCAAAGCAATTTCTGCTTGATTGTGGCACCTGTGTCATCTTTGTAACCGTTTTGAATCCATTTCTGTAAATCGTTATTGTATGATTTGACGCAGTAATACGAATCGCACACTATTAGCGTCGGGAATTCGCGATCCGCATTATCCAGCGTCATTTTTAACGCTATTATTTCAGTTTGTTGTTCTGAATTATTTTCTACCGAGTGTGATTTTGTTACCAGAGGTCTCAAGTTACCTCCGCGCCACACGTTTTTTACAATCTCGCATGTGGCGTTATAGGCTTGCTTTCCCCAAACTGAGGGTTGAGCATGTCTGTCTGTATATATTACACAGGCGTATTGTCGTATGGGCAGAATGTCGATTGGCAGAGGGTATTCTCTTTCGTATTCTAGATTTTTTAATTTTTTCATTTCCGGGTCAAAATAGTATTTCACTTTGTCTGTAGCAAGAGAATTTTCCCATTGTATCCATTTTGGATCTAGTGCCACAGTAGGTAAATTACATGGGCTTGTTAATGCCTCAAAGGCTGATTCTGCTGTTCTGACTGTAATCCGTCTGCCGTCAGCTTGGTATCTTTCTCTTGCTACAGCTGTTTGAACCGCATGAGCAATGTTTTCCTTAATGCTGAACGTTTTCTCAGCTTCTGTGTACAAATGAGATTTGTATGCTATTGGTACCGTTTCTACCTCATTAGAGGTTAGGTATGTGAATCCGCTTCTTCCGCTTCTTCCTGGGATGACTCGAATCACAAGGTTGCGTGTGTTATCGCGTGTTTGTAGTTTTGTTTTAACTAACATGTCCGCTTTGTAAAGATCTCAAAATTTCTGTGTGTTTTTGAGTCCAATTCATTCTTTTAAAATCTGGTTTTATTAGGTCATAGAGAGGTTTAACCCTCTCTGCGTAATTTATAATGTAAGTTCTTCCGAAATTCAGGAAACCTAGAATTGATTGTAAGTTTTTCAGCGTTCTTGGTGCTTGGATTACAGCACATTTCTCTAAGAAATTGTCAGCCAGGCTTTTGCCTTCACTTGATAATTCATATCCTAAAAACAGGACAGTTAGATGGGCAATTCTTGACTTTTTGAAGTTGAATTTGTAACCCTCTGCTGCGAACCCAAGTATTATGGTGTTCACTCTTTTCAAGTGAGTATCCAAGTCATCATCTGTTAGATAGATGTCATCGACATAAGATAATGCCTCATATCATATATTTGTAGTAACTCTGTTACTCTCGCTGAGAATAATCCTGGGCTGTTCTTGAACCCCTGTGGCAAACAACAGAAATTATTTTGAGTGCCATTTATTGAGAAAGCGGTCAAATATCTGCTTTCAGGTGCTATATTTTGACAAAAGAATCCATTAGAAATATCTAATGTTGTTTTGTATTTTTTGCGCACTATGCTATTCATTAGTGCTGCACTGTGTGAGTTTTGTACTGCAAAAGTTTTGCAACATGAGTTTAGGTGTCTGTAGTCCAAAACT
The DNA here is from genome assembly GCF_964261635.1 of Lissotriton helveticus. Lineage (NCBI taxonomy): Eukaryota > Metazoa > Chordata > Amphibia > Caudata > Salamandridae > Lissotriton > Lissotriton helveticus. The sequence goes on along the minus strand of NC_136072.1, from coordinate 1,055,342,616 downwards.
AGACGATATGAATCATCTGGTTTGGAGACAGGAAACAAAGGATTGTTCATTTGTGAGGTGCAAGTTACAATCACCCCCTGGTATTCAAGTTGATCTAAGATCTCCCTGACCTGTTTTTTAGCTTCTTGCTTAATTGGGTACTGCCTCTATGCAGTTGGTTGAGATTTTAACTGGATTTTGTGAGGAGGAGAGTCCTCATCCCATCCCACATGATTTTTATATAGTGCAGGAGCCTGGGCTACTGCCCACTGTCTTGCAAGTGTATATTTTTTATGAATTGGAATATGATTTGAGAATGCAGGCATAATCATTTCTTCGCCATGAGGGCACTCCCTGACAAACTCTGGTGGCCAATCTTTTTCAGCTAGAAGGATGTCATAGCCTTTGGAGAGATTATCCCAAAATAGACCCCTTATTTTCCTAGTCTTATCTCCCTCTATACGCAATGTTATTTCGTATATTTTATGAGGTTTGCTAACTCTGGTATCTGCAGTTTCCACCTGAATGTATTCATTCGTGTCCACTGTCTCCAGATGATTCATCAGGATCTTGCGAGCTATGCTCACTTCTGCTGCGCTGTCTAGCATTGTCTGAGCCCACTCTCCGTTTTTCAGCTGTGTCCTCAGTATCCTCGGCATGTTTGATTACTTTAATACTGGCTACCTTCTTCTTTGGAAATTGTAACTTTTTATTTTGATGAGCAGGTTCCTTGTCTTTGGACTTGACTTGCTCTTCCCTGTGTTCTGACCGTCCTCTTCTTTCCGATTTCTGCGAGGAAGTCTGAAAAGATCGAGAGGGACGTGTATCAATATCTTGATATCTATCAGGTTTCTTTAAATTATCCCTATTTCTAAGGTTGTATCATTTCTCAGAGGGCTCCCTTTGGGGAGACTTGTGTCCTTGGTCCGGAGATCTTTCTCTCCGCCGAGGAGACCTTCCTCTGGACTGGAATCTTTTTTCTTTGGGAGTGGATTGTTTATTTCCATCCCAGCTCTTGTTAGGAGTGTTTAGATTATTTTTAATAAATACCTTTTCAGGATTTTCAGTTAGTTGGGGTTTCACTGGTTTCCCACCCAAACTATCTCTTCCTAGTTCTTCATAGGATTTTTCTATGATTCTGGCAAGTTAAAATGGTTGGTCTGCTATATCTGTTTCTTTCAACCTTTGGCAGATCGCCACAGTTGCTGCTTCCCCCTTTATGTTGGCTAGTAATATTGCCGAGACCTGCTTGAAGTCTTTCAGTAATTTCATACCCAGAGTTAAAGCAGGTTCTGGACCGTATTCACTTTGAATCTGTTTCAGCACCTCTGGTATTACCGCTATGGACGGACCACCATGTGTTTTTGTATCAATGGAAGCAAAAACTGTGCCCCAAGTGTCACAGTCTTCCACATGTGGTGCGATCCCCATTGGAAGACAGATAGTCAGAATTCTGTGTTTCTCAACAGGGGTGGTATCCGGAAATACCGCCTCTATTTGAGTGATTTTTTGTGCTAACCAGAATGGAATTTGTTCCCTTTTAATGGGTACTTTACCTAGACAAGACTGTATGTTCTGTGGTGTTATTTTATTTGTGTTCCCCTGATGAGGGGTCAGCTGTGGAATTTTAATAGCTGTTTGGACTCTTGAGGTCCGCATTACATATTGGACTAATTGTCTGTGTATTTTAATCAGTTGTTTTAGCTGTGCTAAAAGATCTGGTACAGACATTTTTTCAATGTCTGGATGTGGTGTGTATCCGGCTGGAAACGGCCACGTTGCTCCTGGTCTACCTAGTGGACCGAGCCTGGTGATGTGATCATTATGTTTTAGGGCGCCTTTAAACCAGAGCAGGTGCTCTTGGTATTTTAATGGTATTTCCACCTCCTCGAAAGGGGTGTAGATATCCGGTGGTTCCTCTATTTTGTAATAGTGGAACTCCTTTGTTACAGCGTTTGCTGCTGGAAACTTTATCCATGAATAGAATACCTCTGTCTGCCGATATTCATGTGCCTCAATTACGAATATGACTGTACCACCTCTCGATGTCAGTCCGTTTTCTATAACTTTTAAGGTTATAGTTTTTCTTATGTTGACCGGGATGATGATTGCACCCGGGTCAGTTTGCAGGAGACTTGTGTCATCTGCTAGGAGTTGAGCTGCTATTCTAGCCGCCTCCCTTTCTCCTTCGCTGTCTGACATTTTACTGACAGGAAGGTTTTTTGTTACAGATCATATTTTCAAGGAAACAAAGATTAGGTGCACAATATTTTGGAACACTGTATCCTTCAACATTGAATAAACCAAAAACCATACATAGGAGTCTCCTCCTACTAAGTTTGGCGGATTTCACCTTTGACCCACTCCAGACGTCTTTGGAGTATTTATGGGAGAAAGGGTCTGTGTGAAAAAGCACGACTGAGTTACTCAAATGCCTTGCGTTAGATTTGTCGCCTTACCAAACGTTGGGCGCCATGTAGTGTAGTTCCTATTATCCCAATAGGCTCTGCGCATTGGAATAATATCTTCAATAGTATAGACGTAGGACAGAGGTTAACTAGGTCTTCTACTGACGATATTAGACTTAAAGTTTTGTGTGCCAGCTAGCTCAGAGTTCACTAGAAACTTTCTCGAATAGGCAAGGAGGAGTTTAACCTCCCTGGATAGACAAGAAGGGATTTAGTTTCTGACAACCATAGAACATGACAACTTTGGTCCCCCTAATCAAGAGTATATCTCTAGAGTCGTGTGAAACAAAAGACAACTATTTTACTCAGTCAATACGTGCATACTTCGTTTCACCAGATTGTAGAGAAAGGAAGAGACGGGCGTGTTCAATAAAAAGGTGTTATTTATTGATCAGTCTCTTTTCTCATACAAGAGAAATGAATCGCTACAATTGCAATACTCCTGGTTAAGTAAAGTGCATACAGTAAAAGCAGGATTATAAAATAATACTGTAAAAGCATTGATATGGTTTCTTAGCCATATGATACTTTAAAATGGATAAAAGATATACATACATATATACATTGACTAATCGTACTCAACTGGTGCTTCTAACTACGCCTACCCCGGTGTACCTGACCTAAGCCTAATACGTGGGAGGGAGTAAGTAAGTAGCAGTTTAAGTTAAGTTTGGTTTGCCAAGAATCTGACTCAAGAATTCTCTGTAAGGGGTTAGTCAGTTCAGTACCTGGGATTTAGAAGGTAGGAGGGCTGGTATCTCTGTCTCAGGACTCGGTATCCCAGTTACCCGCGAGGGCAAGCTGGAAACGCCGGAAGCTGGATTTCTCGGCAAGAGAAAAGACAGCGTTTCTCTCAGCTCGTCAAAAGGGAGGGGCAGCGTCCGTGGGCTTCCTGCATCAGCTGGGCTCTCCGGCAAGTAGCGCTGCTCCAAGCTCATCACCACCGTGCCTTTGCTTAGGGCAGCGTCGGTATATTTATACCTGAAAGGTGCCGAGTTTGACGTAAGGATGGACATACGTCAGTAAGGATGTCATAAGAACTGGTCGTTCTTACATTCTTTACAGGAGTTCTCGAACGAAATCAAAACAATAGCTGCGGGGGATTTCCCAGGTCTGCTGGTGGTTTGGTTTGTTTTGAGAACTCGGTGTGCTTTCTAGGGGGGCTGGAGGAAGAGTGCTTGCCTAATGTGATAGCATGCGCTATGACTTAATCTGAAAACGGGTTTCTGTGCCGTTTTATGGCTATTAGTGATTTATTAACCGGACAAGGGTCAGAAATAGGAGTATCGATACAGGTCCCTAGATAAACATACTACACCCCATAGGCTGCCATTATGTGGCTCAGAACAGGATACTGTGCCTTTAAGAGAACCTTCCAGAACTTCACAGTATCCCAGAATGCCCTGCAGGTCCCATTTACTTTCAGTTCTTTTTTCCGGCTCCTGCAAGCAGGACCCTGGAGCATTGAGCTCTCCCTTTTTAAGGGTTTATTGGTGTTTTCTCACTTTGTTGTTCAAGTTAAGTGCTTTTAAGTACTTTGGTGCTGTTCTTCTTGGTGTTTTGCTCCTTTTGAAGTCAAATATGCCTGCATTATTTGACAAATGCCCGGAGTGCTCCAGGAAGAAGGCAAAATCAGATCCCCATGAGGTGTGTATCCTCTGCCTTCCCTCTTCCCACATCCCAGAGGAGTGTGAGATTTGTCAAGGCTTCTCTGGCAGGACCCTGAAGGAAAGACAGAAGATCAGGCTTCAGGGCCTCGAGGAAAGAAAGCTGAAGGCGCAAGGTGGGTCTGGAGGGGCTTATTCTGCCCATGCTGAGGCCTCTGGGGGGCTCCCCAGGGGCAGGAAGACCAGCAAACGTTCCCAGCAAACGTAGGCAATGACCGCTTGCCTTTCTTTTGCAATCGTGTCTGGATATGGTCGGAGGCGGAGCGGGTAGCGTCTGACTCTTCTAGCCTTCGGTTCCGGGTTTGCGTCTTCTAGACACCTTTTGTGAAGGCGCACTTAGTTCTTCATCAGCTAGGCCGAGCAGCTTCTTGGCCTCCTGCAATGAGCGGGTTTGAACCAATGAACCATCCCATTTACCTTGGTACCAGGTCGAAAGCAGATTTTAGGTCTACAAAAATAAGATAGAGGCTGTCCTGTTTAATATTTTAGACATTTGTTCTAAAGTTAGCAGTGAATGGATTAAGATACTATCTATTTTCGTTTAAAGAACTAGAAATTGTGTAATTAATGTTTTCATTTTGCATGTTTTAGAACGATTTTGGTTATGTTGTGATCAGTATTTTGGCTTTAGACCATTTTATGGAATCCTGATCCCAGTTAACTGTTCTTCACAACCTCGAACTAATCCACTTCCTCTACTCCACAAGCCTGAGTTTTGACTGCAGCTGTTTTGGTTATTTCAAGTGAGTTTCAATAATATTGCTAACCACTGAATAATCCTGTTTATCCTCCGATCCCAGAGTACATTTTAAAAACTAAGAGAACAATTCCCCCCAAAAAGCATTAAATGATGCCTTGGCAAGCCATTACTTGCTTTACCTTTTAAACTACTGAAGTGTGGAAAAATTGTAACAAACCTATTTTGAGTGGTTTTGTAAGACAGTAAAGCACATTTGGCAACATTTGTGCTGAAAATAATTTCTCACTCCATCCGCATAAATAAAGAAACATTTAATTGAAACGTTTCCATATGCATGCAGTCTCATATGAAGAAATAACATGACTGCCAATTTTAAAAATTTTAATAGACTTATTTAGCCCAAAAATGACCCGTGCGTATATATGAGTACTTTACAATTAAACAATAGTAGATATCGTAATATCAAATTCACTACAAATTAAGTATCCGTCACTAATACTAACGTAGTATCATTATTCAGACAACTGCAAGTACCAGGAAATGTTAAGAAAATGGGGGGTGGGGGGGAGGAGAGTGTTGGTACTGCTAGGATGAACGCACTAGGTAGCATGTGCTAAATAGTCGTGGGACTGCGGGTTTTAGGATCTTTGGCTCTAAGGCAGAAATATTTTAATAAGGAGTTATTTGACTTCTTAAAGGAAATGATCAAAGGATTCGTTCTTTAATTTAAGGCTTTCTTTAAACATTCTTCGTCCCTGCTTGCCACCCAGTGATAGCTCCTCAGTTCAGAAAATTCCCACTTCCTTTAGCCTCCCCACCACTAGTTGCTGACTGCTTATAGAGAAAAGCTTACTTTAAAGGCATGTTACTGTAGAAATTAGGGTGCAGCTAAGATCTTTATCTAGACCAGTTTAATGTTGCAGTTAAATTTTTTGTTCACTAAACTTTTTTCTTGATCCATATCTTCTGAAGTATATTATGGTTGTCATTTTGAATGGTATACTGTACAGCTATTATCTTTTTCGGTATGTGATTGATGAATTTAATAATAAATAACACAACGAGATCTGTCATCCATTGCGACCATTATGCACACCATGGGCCTGTAATTGGGACTACATTGCTTAATGATCAAAAATAACAAATGGTAGCACAAGCAGTCAATATATACAACAAAGAAAGCATAAGCAAACATCATTCATTTTATACCACTTTATTCATCTAGGGGACGCCATGACATCCTTAACGGGGAATATATTGAGGCTAATTGTGAAAAGATATAGTCAACGGTGTTCCTATGGTATAGAGCATACCCAGGATTTGGTAAAAGCAATACGAGTCAGTAAACAGAATACTGATGAACTGTAGAATCAAAATCACTGAGTGTTGAGAAACCCTCCATTGAACAATCGGAGAAAAAAAAACTCAAACAGTAAGTATTTAATACTTAGATGGCTTTTAGATTCATATGTGGCCTAGCTTAAAGTATACAAGTATCACAATTTTATGGCTTATTAATTGGAGATGACCTATTCAATTTTAAGGTTCAAATGTATCAAACAGAAGAGGGAGAAAGAAATATTGACTCTAGTCAAAAATACCAATAAGGCACATACTCAGGATAGGCAAAATAGCAAGGAATGAAGCTGGACAGCATCAGCGCTATCAAACTTGCAGAAAAAACAGTCATAAAAAAAAAGAAAGAATCTTGCAGGCCCAAATGATTCAGAAGGGTTGAGCTCTCTATTGAGTTGGAATACTGCAAGACTAAAAAGATGAGCATTGGGCCGTCTTCATAAAACCTTTTGATATATGTTGCTTCCGGAAACATGGGCAATAGAAGAAACCATAATGAATGATTTTATATCGTATCGAATACCATCTATTAAGTGCAGGAAGGGCAGACTGAAAGGTGGATTACTTATAAAGCTCCCCATTAATCCTGCAATAAGTAAGTGCACAATTTCATGCTATAGAATCTTCTTAAGTACTCCACACTAGATAGCAACAGCATGGTAGTTGATATTTTAATGTCTCTCTCCCCATCAAAAATAACAGCAGGTTCCAAATACTCAAGGATCTAGATTCTTCAATAGTCCAGACTAAAGCGATTTCACAGCAGTTTGAAAGCAAAACTAAAATCATCTTAGTCTATGGAGACTTCAATTCAAAACCTCCAAAAAATTATGACTGAACCAGATTTAATTATCAAGGAGAGTGTATGGGCCTGCCGGAGCTTGGATGGGTACAAGAGCACAAAAGATGTGTGTTTATTTGCCACAATTATAGTAGCATGTGGCATTCACACTCCTAATAGGTGCATAATATTAGACGTACGTGCAAAAAAAACCTTCTGGGGCAATAATCAGACTAGTTTAATTGACTAGATAAGTAGCATTGAGTCTTGGCAATTCGACAATAATATGAGCTTTTTAATGAACTGTAAGTAATCATGACCCATTAATTACAAAACTTTCATCACGTCTTTAACGACCCTCCTTCTAATAAGGCATCTGACCGTTTGGCCCCGACGCGACTCCTCCTGTGATTGATAGCAGATTCAACTGAATTATTGCGGCTTTTCATAACAGCTAGCTCCCTGTGACTGCTGAAACCTATTTTCTTTCGTGCTACGTGTTAAGCACGGCGCCTTACTAACCCGCACCCTCTCCCAAAAACACGTACAACAGGTCTCTAATCACGTGCGGTCTGGCATGGCTCATCGTTGTTGTTTCTACATCTTTCAAAACCAGACATTTTTATTTTGTGCTCAGCCATGTAATGGAGTGTTTTTTTAATGTTTTACCAATAATAGAATAGTTTGTGTTAGTAAAAATACAGATTGAGAAGAATAATCACTGTTATTCGGAGCCCAGTGTCGGACTGGGACAGAAAATATGCCTGGTTGCCAAAATAAAAGAGGCTCCCATTAGTGAATTTGAAAGCTAAAAAAAGCAAGCATTTGCAAATGCAATAGGTCTCGCATTTACGCGAGTTTGAGCTATTGACATTACAAATGGCAATGCCTTTTAGTTTTGTTTTCATTAAAACAAAAACAAAATGCATTGTCTTTTACAATGACAATAGCTTACACTCGCGTAAATGTGAGACCTATTGCATTGCAAATGCTAGTTTAATCTGCAAATTGTTGCTCAGATGATGAACACGCCCAAGAAATTATTGCATTTAACATGAACTAAAGGCTTTTTGTTTTGTTTATTAATACACTTTTCTGCAGTCATTTTGAGAATCTTTTTTCTATTATTTTAAGGTGCATGGAGTAACTTGATTACACAGGAGAACATGCACTTGGGTTTTGACAGTTCTTTTTCTTTCAGCAGTGTATTTTGTATAACATGCAATGGTGCTCTTACTTCTTGGTGATGATGCTGTTGGGCATAAGGAATCATTTACCCTCTTCTTACATATTTATTTTTTCCCTTTAGGTTGCCGGTACCAAAGCTGGAGTGATACGGTTTCTAGGGGAGACTGACTTTGCTAAGGGCGAGTGGTGTGGCGTGGAATTAGATGAACCGCTTGGGAAGAATGATGGCGCAGTGGCTGGAACGAGGTTTGTTTTATCTGTGGTCAAGTACTTCTTTCTTGGATGGAGTGGGTTTCCCTAATGTATATAGACATGATGCTTGTTTTAGTAAGATGTTGCCCAAGTTAGAATCACAATCGTTTAGTGACATGCGTGTACATAACCTTTATGCATGGCACTGCATGCTCTCCTCCAAAAAAGTACCAGTTATCAGACTAATAACTCGGTGTATATAGTCAATATTTCCATGCTGTGTTGCGCGGTAGCTGGCTGAAGACGGCGGAAATGCCAGAAACTGGTCCTACGAAGCTTGATTCCGGTCCAAGGAATGCATGGCTTGGCAGTTCGGGCTGGACTGTTCCCATGAGGCACAGGGGCAGACTGATTTGCCTATGGCCATGTCTGAACTGGGTTGGCAGAGTGGGCTAAAGAACGGTGATGGATTAAACCCAGATCTGTTGACTGGGTGTGAGTGTTTGATTGGTTCAGATGCTCCGTCCATCACCACCCCCTTTTGTACCGCTGTGTTTCGCGGTAGCAGCAGCTGTGGTGACAGATTTCCTATATTCTGGCTGGTAAAATCAAAATACTCAAACAAGGGTTAAAAATGTAATCAAGCGTAAGAAAACAGCTAATGCTCATAAGAATTGGCTTGTTATGTATAATTATTTTTCCTGTTTAGGCTGATTGCGAAACACACTCATTGTGACATTTCAGAAAACAAGCTTTGGCAAGGCCAAATGTCTCTCCTTGTGAATCGGGTGTAATTTTTTTAATGCAAATTTATGACATTTAACTTAAAAGAAAGAAGTAGTGAAAAAGAAAACATACTACTTCCAAAACATGGTAGTCACACGCATGCAATACAAAATGTCAATTTAAAAATAATTAAGCATTGGATATAGTTTTGTTAATACTTGGCTTTTGAACCCTAGTATTGCATCAACCTAGAGCCAAAGACCACCTCGGAGTGCCTTGATCTTTTTCTTTTACTTCTAGATTTAGTACAATTTTCTTTATTTAAATGGGTCTAAAATGGAGATCATGCCATTGGGTGACCCCAACACTGAGTTCTTTTGATGCCCACAAGCATTGGGACCTGCCCCTGATCAACAGGTAAAGTAAAAAGCTTGGCGTTCATATTCAACTCTTGCGCACTTTTAAACAAAAAAAAAGTGGTCAAGAGCTCCAACAATATCCTTAGCATTTCTTAAGACAGACACCTACTTAGTGCTAACTAGATCTCTGGTGACTGCTTAATTGGATTGCTGCAATATTGTTGTTCAGTCTCCACAGGAACTCTGCAGTGGACTTCAGTGCATGCAAAACCAGGTGGCTAGACTGAGTCTCAACCTCGAAGACTCATACGCACAATACTAACTCTAAAAGCCCTCAGTTGGGCACCACTGTCAAGCAGCATCACATTGAACGTTCTGTGTGTGATGCACTCGTGCTTTTAGAGCAATGGACCATGCATACTTCAAAATCTGCATACCTCTGATTCTCCAGCAAGAATCGAAATGGCTGAACGTTAACACATAACAATAGGAGCCAATTGCCTAAAACACTGGGGAGCCTTCAGTCTGAGCTGAGAGTAGGGAATGATCATTTGGAACTCAGGAATCTGTTGGCAACACAATTATTAGGAATGCTGTTGGACTAACCTTGAGCATCTTAAATAAAGACAGTCAAAGATAGATGGCAAGACAGACATGTGTTTGATGGTCATTGAACCTTAAGAAGTAGGCCCAACAAAGGAATAGTTAGGGTTACGTCTAAGTACTGAGCATGAAGATAATGTTAGAAGCTAACCACTTGTCTTATGGTATACAGGAGGCAAAGATAGAGGCCAATTACTGATTTCGACTTGTTTTTGGAATGGATTGCCTGCAAGAACCACTCCCCGTTCACCTCATTGTGTACTACCCCTTCTCTTCTGCCCAAATACCCTACCCCCAGATTTAACCCTAGAAATGAAGCAGGTGGGCCTTTACTTGCACGTGTACAAATTGGCTTGAGACTGGAATGTGGTAACACAGTATCGAGCTCTGCGGAGGCCAGGACTTCACTTGCCAAGATTTGGACCCCAATCTGTCCTCAGTCGACCAGACCATCTTGACTAAATGTCCTCCCCAATATCCGCATTCTGAGCCTGATCGCCCCCAAATGCAACTTCTCATCACAGCATCAACTGATGATGGACTTGATAGAAAGAATTGACCTACCAGCGATATGTGGATGCTGTAGAAAAACCAAATAAGATGCATTTGTACACTGAAATCTGTGTCAGATTACTCAGTGGTGTAGGACTTTTAGTGTGTATTGTACTGGTGTACCTGGAAAATGCTAACAGTGCGGCTCAATGCACCAACTTTGAGAAAGGCAACCAGCAGATACAAATTGATCTCGGTAAAGCCTGCATTTGTTGTAGAAGGTGGTGTACCAGAACGAATATTGGTTCTTGCTTTTGTGACCAACTAAATGATATCGTTTTTTTCGCTAAAATTCAGATTTCAGCTCAGGAAATGATTTGTACTTCAGTCAAGTTAAACTGCAGGCTTTACAACATTAGTATATTGGAGCGATTGTTGGAATATTTTGTATATTTCATGTTGCACATGTTCCTATGATATTTTTTTTGTAAGATATTCTTACTCTGCAGATGTGTGAATGATAGTGCAGTAGGTATTCTGTACCTCAAATGCCAGGTTTTCACATTTCAGCTAATAGTCATGTATTTGTTATTTGCCTTGAAGTATGTTTCTGTGCATCTGCTGCAGATTTGAAATCACTATGCGTAATTCAACTCCCTAAAATAAAATTTTCCTGCTTCTCTCTTTTGAAGTGCTTTTTAAGACCACGTAAATGTTTATTGGGCATAAACATTAGTTCAGTCACTGCTGATCCTTCTGTTTCTGGCAAGGAGACTGGATTAGGCTTAGTCTGCTTCACCAGATGTAACACCGCTATGAAGGGGCTTCTGTCGCGGGCTAGCAATTCAGGAAAGAAACGTATAATGTTGTGTGCTGCTACCAATCTCTGAGTAGATTAATGATTGGGGTACAACGTTGAGAGCGTAGATGGGCAGTTGGAGAATTCTTGGTAAAAAGCGCCAGCTTAAATAACTATAGTACTAATAAAAATGTACATAATGAAATGAAGAAATATATAGTTGGAATGCAAGATTCCTAATGTATGCTTTACCCTGTGAGTTGAAGAAAACAAATTGTATTTGCTCCTTTAACAAATATAAAATAATATTTAAGTAATTAAAGCATCCAAATGCTACATAAATTGACAGTCAACCATTCTATATGAAAATGTAACATTTATTTTGATTAGAAGTAGCTTATGAAATATTTAGAGGCCAGTCAGCTACGGATGATAATGATGAATGGCCACTTGAGGTCTCTCTAACTTTTGCAACTGTGTTTTTAAAGGTATTTTCAGTGCCAGCCGAAGTATGGGTTGTTTGCACCGGCCCACAAAGTTACAAAGATTGGATTTCCGTCGACCACACCAGCTAAAGCCAAGCCCACTGTACGGAAGCTTGCCGTCACGCCTGCCACCCCGGCCAACCTGAAGCGCAGTCCGAGCGCTTCATCCCTCAGCTCTCTCAGCTCGGTGGCCTCATCTGTGAGCAGCAAGCCAAGCCGCACAGGACTGGTATGTTCGCATGTGTCCCGCTGCCGTTATCCATGTCATACTTCTGCAGTTACACCTATGTATGCAGGCAGGTAATACACCAACATGTAAAAAAAAAAAGACACAGCAACCGTTGTGTAACTTCCTATCTTATTCTCTTATTGTTTGTATTCTTTGTTAGTAGAATTAACCAACTTACACCTGCCCTTGGCAACACCCACTCTTTTCTCCTCTTTATATTGCTAATAAATGGTTCCATGTGCGTGTAACAAACTGGGTACAATACTGGGCTTCACGGTGCAGTCTCACAAACATGCTTGGACAAAACTTTACATGTAATTTCCAGTTGTGTGCTGTTAAACCTGTGAAGAGCCTGATTTTCGCAAGGCAGGACAGGTGACACTGCAGGATACCCAGGTTTGTACTGGCTCCGTCTTCCTCTGTTATTAGATGATATGAGTTGATTGGTCATGTTCTGTGCAAACCTGCATACCAGGATACTTCACCGTGTCCCAAACAAGGCGTCTTGCCTTCTAAACGTGTGTATTCGGCGAGGCAGTGCTTTAAAAAACAAAACAAAAAATTCTCAGAGAAGGTTGGGAGAGCAGATTCAGTCTGCCAAAAAACTGTACTACATTCTAAGATAACATAAGATGGGGGTTCCAAGGAAGAAATGCCTTGCCCAGTTGAAGAAAGCCTGTTTTTACTTTCCAATGTGATCTAAATAAAAGGAGTAGATCCATCCACCTGATACAAAGAAGGGAATGAGTGATGGTTTCCTGTTTCAAACTTTTATTATAGGCAAGAAATTGAAAGGGCTGAACATAGGAATAGTAGCTTTTTAAATTAAAATGTAATAAGTAGTTTATTATAAAATATAGCTGAACAACAATAGTAAGTTAATTGCAGTAACGTGGGCTGGGTAATTGGGTTAAACTTGCTGTGAGGGACTTCAAAGAAGAGCATTAATTGGTACAAAGGAGAGAACTGATCAGATGACAAGTGAGGAAATGCCCTGCCCTTTTAGTTAGCAGCATCATGCCCTTTTATCAGTTTGGTCTTGAAACAGCTAAATTCGAAGTCAGAACTCTGATGTTTTGGGAACATGTTTAGAATCCTTTCTAATAACTGTGGCAGTTGACTAATGATTTGATCCCAGTAAATCGTGCAGAAATGTTTTCAATTATATGATGCCCCAACCCAAAGTTAACAGCAACAAACAAAAATGTGATTAATGGAATGCTTGATTTAATCTCAGCCACTGGCAATCAGTCAGGTAACATTCTAGTTTATCTTTTTTTCACATGCTATAACACATCTGCTACCTGCAAATCAGTACTGCCATTGTTCCTCGAGGAAACAGCCCGTCACAAACTGCCAGGTGAGGCTACCCCCAGAAGGGACATACAGGCAACCCCAGACCTGTTTCAGCCAGTTTGGGCCTCATCAGGAGGGGGCAACTGGAGTCCTATGACACAGTGAGCAGAGAACCCACCTTTAGGCATTAAAGTCTCACTTAGGTGTCAGCTGAAAGAAACAACAACATTGGTAGGTGGATTGCTTGAATTAATCTCAACCACTTGCAATTGCTCGAGTTGTATTCGTGTTCATCATTTTTCATGCACCATGCAACTCTAGACTGACGCCCACCTTATACAAATCAGTGCTGACTTTATTCCTCATGTGAACAGACCATCCCGAACTGCCAAACAATGCCCCCGCCAGAAAGGAGGAACACAACCAACCTCAGATTAGTTTCAGCGTATTTGAGCCTCTTCAGTAGGGTGCAGCTTGAGCCCAAAGGCAGAATGAGCCAAATTTACTCAAAAATGTTTTTTATGTGACACTTTGCATCTAGTTTGAGTAAAGTAAAAACATCAAAATCAACCTACTTGCTCATCTTTTGAGATGATCCTATGACGGTTAAGTCAACGATGGCACCAACCTAAATACACACCATGTGCTTCTAAGACTCTAAAAAAGTATTCTCACTAAGAATTAAGGGCCTTGTAAAATAGTGTCTATTAAGCCCAAAAAGCCAGCATTTCCTGTCAGCATGCTAGATTGTTTCCAATCAGCCTACTGAATTATTCTCAGGTGCTTCCTTTGTCTCCTGTCGTTACCACATCTCAAAGAATTTCTCAGAGCAACATTGTGTCTTCTTCCTGCTGTTGCCACACAAGACAATGTTGGTTCTTACTATCCTTAAACCATTCCTTTTATTTGCGAGATATGGAATCTGGGTGCCAAACATTTTACGTTATTTCTTCCAACCCTTTCCTGTGTCTTTTGTATAACTTGGCCGAAGATATTCTACAGGTGAGTTTCTAGCCATCATTCACAACTTGTGTCTGGTTTCTGAGTCAGGAGTTAAAGCCCGCTAACCTACAGAAGTCCGACATGTAAGCTGCACCAGTCATTCACAGTAGCCTCGTAATTGTGTTTGTAAACACGGAGGCCCTCATTCCAAGAATGACACCATACAATGAGTGGTCTGGGTTTTCTCGGCCCTAAATTGCCATGTCTGTAAATACAGGATCCAGTTTTACTCACTGCAGATCCACAGTTGGTAAGCTGGAGAGGCAGAACCTGCAGATGAGGTACAACCTGCATCCTGCCTGATCACAGAGACGGCACATAATGCTGCTCCCAGTCAGGCCTGGGATTCACCACTACCTGCATTCCCACTCTACGTAAACAACCCACTCTACCCATTTACTCACACCACCCCTCCCTGGAATCGGGAGAGGAGGGCCTTGGGGGTCTGTGGAAAAGAATCCAGCAATTCTCGGTTAGTATGGTAGGGCTCCATTCCATGGACATAAGCTTATAGTGGCCGGATTGAGGTGCAGGAATACTGTCCAGAATCGAAGATTCCGGGTCCCTGTGTCCTTGCACCTAATTCCAGCCAACCAGTAACAAGGTCCTAAGTCAATAAGTCAATGTCTTTCTGTGAGATTCCTAATGCTTTTTTCATCTAAGCCGAAAAGCAGATTCCTTAGAATATCCATTGACCAAAAGTACCTTCCCTTACTTTGTCCTGACTCGGGCACTCACACAGGAATGTTGAAAAGTGTTTGTCCTGAGGAAGAGTAGATCCACCTCATCAGAAGGCAATGTCTTATTATTACCAAAGACATTAAGAACCTCTCTCTCGCGGACCACTTTCTTAACAGTCCTGTTCGAAGAGATGCCCTAGCAGAACTGCTCTCCTATTTTTATATACTTGTGTGGTGCAAAAGCTCGACTTAGGCCTTGCTTTTTTGGGTAATTTACATATAATAGGTATCCCCTGTGAATGAGATAACCTTTAGCTCCAGTGAAATAAAACTCCGCAAGTGATGGTCACTACTACATTACGAAACGGGATAGACATGTCTGCCTTCTCCATGGGACACTAAGGCAAAACGTTTTTATCTATTTGCTAAACGTCGGTGGCAAAACAGCAGTTACATGCTCTGGGATGTTGGCATGCCACAGTATTATATTGCCAGCACATGACAGTCTCCTTCACAACACAACACTTGTAGTAGTCCTAAACATTGAAAGTTGTTCCATGTGCAGGATTCAGTAGCTCTTTTATAAAAAGAAAACTTGCAAAAAAAAACTCATTGTTTCATGTGTCTGTATGAAGGCAACATTGACTAAATATGTATTTATTTATTAGTTTAAAAACAATCCAGTCGGAATCAAAATTACCCTAGACTGAAAAACGGGGCTTATTTTACTATTTGTAATTCCCTTTTACGTACAGCAACATGGAGCGACATAAGCAGAGCTGAAAAGAAATTCTGTTCCTTCAGGGGAGGCAGCTGCTGCACTGCTCCACTCTGACCTAGTAATTTTACACTACTCTGTGAAGTGTCTCTGAGCACTAGGCTCTTCCCTTCAAAACCTTTCCAGGCAGGAAAACTTCAGATTTTTAACTCTTCATATATTAACTATAAAGCTTTCAGTGTTTACGTTTCATCGACTTATTTTTCTTCCAGACAATCTTTTCATTTTGTTGCCACTTGCAGGCATTTCACTTATTGTGTAATGTCTCTCTTGAGAGCAAAGAAATGTACAAATTGAAAAGGATCCCCACACACTGTGAATAGTGTTGCTCCTTAATTCACACAATCTGAAAGAGCGGCCTTATCCTTAAGGACCATAAGAGCATCAGTGTGTGAAGCCACCAAGAGATTCCTTAATGTTTTTCTCATCAGAAGCTGGCTCCAGATCATAGGCTTTTGATCAGACTAGTGGATGCACTCCTGCCACCTCTCTGCCTTTGCAATCCCATGAGTTGAAATGGAAACACAGTGCTGGCAGCTACAGTATTACTATCCCCTCCTTTCTCTCGGAAGATGTTTGGCATCAAAGAATAGGTACCCAGCTACTTGACTGCTGTTTCATGGTCAGAATTGCAAATATACTGAACATAAAGGACCTATTTTGCCTTTGAGGCATACATCATTGAAGCTCCTTACAGAAGCTCTCCCTAGTGAGGGGAACTGGGGCTGCGAGCTGCTTGTAATTTGAATGTGGTGTTAACCTTTCTACCTGTTATTAATTGCGATTTGCACTCAGAGCGTCTTTTTAATATCGTCTTGATTTTATCTTGGGGGCTTTTTAGAAATAACGGGAATGATGAAGTTTTAGGCATACTGACATTTTGACAATCTATCATCTCCCTCACTCGGCCCAGCCGCTTTTTAGCCGACACTCAGCGGCGGTGGGCGCCATCTTTAGTGAGGCGGGGAGAGCGCTCTAGTCGCGCCGTCCTCCCGCCCTCTTAGATTATTTAACCGATCTTTACATCGTGCTCGGTGCCTTACAGAAGCTCTCCCTAGTGAGGGGAACTGGGGCTGCGAGCTGCTTGTAATTTGAATGTGGTGTTAACCTTGCTACCTGTTATTAATTGCGATTTGCACTCAGAGCGTCTTTTTAATATCGTCTTGATTTTATCTTGGGGGCTTTTTAGAAATAACGGGAATGATGAAGTTTTAGGCACACTGACATTTTGACAATCTATCATCTCCCTCACTCGGCCCAGCCGCTTTTTAGCCGACACTCGGCGGAGGTGTGAGCCATCTTTAGTGAGGCGGGGAGAGCGCTCTAGTCGCGCCGTCCTCCCGCCCTCTTAGATTATTTAACCGATCTTTACATCGTGCTCGGTGCCTTACAGAAGCTCTCCCTAGTGAGGGGAACTGGGGCTGCGAGCTGCTTGTAATTTGAATGTGGTGTTAACCTTGCTACCTGTTATTAATTGCGATTTGCACTCAGAGCGTCTTTTTAATATCGTCTTGATTTTATCTTGGGGGCTTTTTAGAAATAACGGGAATGATGAAGTTTTAGGCACACTGACATTTTGACAATCTATCATCTCCCTCACTCGGCCCAGCCGCTTTTTAGCCGACACTCGGCGGCGGTGGGCGCCATCTTTAGTGAGGCGGGGAGAGCGCTCTAGTCGCGCCGTCCTCCCGCCTTCTTTTCTTCCTATATTATGTGTAGGCCGGCCAGACGGCGCAGCGGGCTGGCGCAGCGGGCGCGCCGGACGCGCGCCGAAGCCGCGCCTAAGCCAAGCCCGTCTGCGCCCGTCCGCGCCAGGACGGCGCCAGGCCCAGGGCATGCTGCCCATAAACCTCCTACCATCAGGTACGGCAGCAATGACTTACTTGCACTACGCTCTGAAACGGGTGATTATTGTAAGGGTTGCCCCACCATCGATCTTCTCCGGGGTCCCTTCTCATGCCCTCATTGCAAATGGATGCCCCCTGTGACAGTTTTTAAAGCACATGAAACGCCGTCCCCATTAAAGGCTACTCCCAATAATTTTAAAGGAGGTCTCATCAATGCCAGGTCCCTATCCTGCCACTGCCAAGATATATATGATTTAATATCATGTCATAATTTGGATGCTCTTTTTATTACTGAAACTGGCTAAATGATTCATCTAATCCCGATCTGGCAACGGCCCTCCCCCCAGACTTTACCATCTTTAGGCGGGACAGACCTGCGGGTCGTGGGGGTGGAGTAGCACTTGCTATTAAGAAAATCTTCCTCTGCCATACATTTGACTTAGGCCATCTTAAAGGAAGTGAAGGCATAGGCTTCTCGATTAAAATCAATGCCTCTACCTCCTTTTCGGGGGGACTGATATACCGCCCTCCTGGCAATGCTTCTTCCATCCTGGGCTCCTTAGATGATGTCCTCGGGGCACTTATGTTACATTATCCCAACTTTACCCTACTAGGGGATGTGAACCTACATCTAGAATCATGTGCCGATCCCCACACCACCTGCTTTCAACATTCGTTAAACATTTTTGGACTATCCCAACTTGTTACTGCTCCTACCCACCGTGCAGGCCATACTCTTGATGGCATTTGTTCTAATCTCACAACCTTGATCACGTCCCCTCCTATCCCTCAAATTTGGACTGATCATTGTCTCATTCCATTTGACATCAGGATACAAGCCCACGCCTTATCCAGCATTAAGCGAGCCCACTCCTCCTTTACAGTCAACTGGAGAAAAGTGACTGATCACATTAAGCTGGCTGCCCAACCCTTAGTCCAGGCCCCCAAATTTATTGGAGATGTTGAAGTGGATTCCCGCAATTTTCATGCCTGGATGGACCAAATTGTTTCGGATAATTCCGACCCTAATGGCCACCATGCTAAATGCTACAAAAGAAAGCCAAATGCTCCCTGGTTTACTCAAACCTTAACTGACAGCCACCTCCTTTGCCGTATACTGGAAAGGAAGTGGAGAAAAACCTATGACGAGGCCTCAAGAGCACTCTATGTTCAGCAGAGGAAAATATACCTCTCCAGCATTAAAGCGGCTAAAAAGGATTATTTTACTAAGGCTATAGATGAAGCTCATCAAAAACAAAAAACGGTCTTCTCAATAGTCAAGTCCTTTACCCACCCTAAAACTCTCACGCCTGAAATCCCACCGTCCGAAATTCTGTGTAATCAAATCGCAGATTTCTTTGTGGATAAAATTGTTACTATCCAGAGAGACTCCCCCCCTCCCTCGATCACTTCTCAGGAGGTAACTGTCAACTATCCCCCTCTTTGTAGTTTCAAACCTGTTTCCCTCCAGCAAACACGCAGTGCAATTCTGGCCTGCAAATCAGGAGCCCCAACTGACTCCTGTCCACCTAGCATCTTACACCATCTAATTGAGGTAGTGAGTCCCAGCATCAATGTCATCGTCAATGAATCTCTTCTTTCAGGGATAGTGCCTAGCAGCTGGAAAAAGGCTATTGTGAAGCCCCTGATGAAGAAGCAGAATAAATCACCAACTGATCTTACCAACATGCGCCCTATTTCACTACTACCTGTTCTAGGTAAAATCACGGAAAAGCTAGTGCATGGAGAGTTAAAACATTTATAGAATCTCACAACCTCCTGCATCCTCAACAGTCGGGGTTCCGCTCCGGCCACTCCACTGAAACAGCTTTGATAGAATTATCCGATTCCATCAAGTTCTTGCAGGATGAGGGAAGGCAAGCCGTCCTCATCCTGCTTGACTTAACAGCAGCGTTCGACACTATCTCTCATGTCATTCTGATTAATAGAATGCGAGAGATTGGCGTGACAGACACTGTTTTGACATGGGTAAAATCTTTTCTGTCCAACAGGTCCCAAACCGTGTCATTGGGTCCCTATCTATCCAGCGAAAAACCCATCACATCAGGAGTTCCTCAGGGGTCCATATTAAGTCCACTCTTCTTTAACATCTATATGGCTCCTCTCCTCGCTGTGATAGAGTCTCATGGGATCCTTGTCACGTCATACGCCGACGACACACAACTTGTCATCACCATCGACAAAAAGTGTACGGACGCAGACTTGCGATTTCGGAACTGTCTCGCTGATGTTTTCCAGTGGTTGAACAAAAACCACCTGAGGTGCAATAGCGCAAAGACCGAAATCATACCACTTGGTAAAGATCTATCTTTCTGCCCGAAAGAATGGTGGCCCAAAGGATCAGAGGCCCCTCCCAGTGCAGTGGCTTCCGCTCGGAATCTAGGCGTGCAATTTGATTCATCCCTTTCTTTCGATGACCATGTCAGGATCACTGCTGGGCGTTGCTTTGGACTTATTAAATCCCTAAAGAAATTCTTCGACTTCCTCCCCATTGCAGCTAGAAAATCCGTCGCGGTAGCTTTAATACTCTCCCGACTTGACTACTGCAATGGCCTAATGGCCGGTGTGAAGAAGTCTACGCTTAGGAAGTTACAAAGTCAACACGCGGCTGCCAGATTGGTATTAAAACTCCCTCGAAGGTCATCAGCCTCAGCAGCACTCAACTCCCTCCATTGGCTGCCCCTTCATAAAAGAATCCTTTTTAAACTTTTACTGACCGTGTTTAAATCCACGAAAAATATTGGGCCCCGCTACCTTGTTAACCGCTTCTTGTACTACAATCCCACAAGATGTCTGAGATCCTCGGGTACCAATCTCATTACGATCCCGAGGTTTAAGTATAAAACTAGGGGTGGGAAAACTTTCACTGTCCTGGCAGCGAGGGCGTGGAACAACTTGCCCGTTAACCTCAGACTAATTGAGAAGGAGAGTCTCTTCAGGAAGCTCTTAAAGACATGGTTATATCAACAATCAGACACCTCTGTATTGGCAGCTATCTAGATTCTCACCAATGCTTCTTTTATGCTCAGCGCCAAGATGCTCCTTCGGGAGCGAAAGTTTGCGCTCTACAAATACCCAAAATATCAAATAACTGTTGAAAGTATCTTTGGCATAGAGACATTCTTCACTGTGGCATTGGGAGGAAGGTTCTGTGATAGCGCTACCTGTTACAGTTTCACCTGGGCCATTCCCCTGTGTTTTGCGCTGATCTAAGTGAATCTGCACATTAGGCTCGGCCCCTCTTTCCCTGGCAACATCCTCGAGTGGTTGGGACATTGAGTTTTGACTCTGATCACCCGCCCAGTCTTGACGCAACGCCTTTGAGCGCATGATACCTTCCTGCACTTGGTACCTTCTATATCTTACTCCTTTCTCTAGGTACCTAACCAGACCGTGCAGGTCCCACAGGAACAGTCTGTGGGGCCCGATAGGGTTTTCCTAGGGTAAGAGCCCACTTTTTGAATTTACTTTGGCTTTGTCTTCGCCATTTTAATTAGGCTGCATCCCCGTTTCCCGTGCTGGTGCAACATTTTACTGTAATCAGTTTTGGGCTACTATTAGGGTCCAAAATATTGGGATGTAACCTTTGTCTGATTGCTTCCACTATCCCTGTGGTGGCTTCATCTATTGTAATCATGTATATATATATGTGTGTGTGTATTCTGTGGAGTCTGTTGACCCTGGCCGTCTGCCAACATTACCCTGAACATGTTTTATCATACCAGAGTAGGACCTTTAACCTACCAATTACCGACCTATTGAGGTTGTAATTTTTTCTTTTCTTTCTCACATTTGTTCACTGTGTAGTACTGTCACTATAGGTCCTGAAGAATTGCCCGATAGGCAAGAAATAGACGCAAATGGACCAAAGTCACTTGTGTCTCCTTGGAGGCTCATTTTCATTTTCACCTTAATCAGCAAAATGACCTCGATTCTGAAACCTTGAGACTGAACTCGTCTCTTTCCGATGCACTTGACCTGGTTTCCCCTCTTGCTCCTGTCACCTCCTCCAGATCCCGTCCCTCTGCCCCCTGGTTTTCTCCTTTGCTACGCGAAGAGAAGAGTAAATGCAAGCGGTTGGAACGTAAATGGAGACTCAACTATGATCCCTCAGCCAAATTGGCTTACAAATCTGCCCTGAATGCATTCCATAAACTTAAACGCTCCTCTATGAGAACCTACTTCTCCAATCTTATTCAGCAGGCGCAGAATTCTTCAAAAACTCTTTTTTCTATTGTAAAAGATTTTGTTCACCCCCCTGCGTCAAAATCCCTCTGTACCCCTTCACAAGATCTTTGTAATGGATTATCTGATTTTTTTCAAGAAAAGATAGTCAAACTCTCCTCTTCCTTTGCAATGACTCCGGTCCACTCTGATGACTATTTTTGTCCCTCCTCTTGCTCCTTTAATTCTTTCACTGAGCTAACTCCAGACCTTGCGTTAGCTTTGCTACGCAATGTTAAGTCTGGTTCCCCTCTGGACCCTGTCCCGGCCAAAGTCATGGGCATTCTTGCCCCTATTCTAGTGAACCCGTTTCTTTCCATCTGGAATTCCTCTTTGTCACATGGTCATTTTCCCTCAGTTTGGAAACAGGCTAGGCTTGTCCCCATATTGAAAAAACCTGGTGCCGACCCCTTACTTTTTAGCAACTATCGCCCCATCTCGCTTCTGCCTAAACCTGCTAAAATTTTGGAGAAGGTGGTACAGAAACAAGTGGCAGTGTACCTAGAGTCTAACCAGCTGCTTCATGACTCTCAGTCCGGCTTCAGGTCCGGTTTTAGCACTGAGACCGCACTGCTTGAAGTCTCTGAAATTATCAGGGAATCAGTGGATAGGGGCGAGGAGGCCATGTTGGTCCTCCTCGACCTATCCGCGGCTTTTGATACTGTCTCCCATAAAATACTTACCACCCGCCTTCAACAGCTTGGGGTCGGTGGGACAGTGCTGGCATGGATCACCTCTTTCTTGTCTAGTCGCTCTCAAAGGGTCATGATGCACCCTTTTGAATCCGAGGACAAACCTCTCCTGTGCGGAGTGCCCCAGGGCTCTGCTTTGAGTCCACTACTATTTAATGTTTATGTGGCTCCTTTGGCCAAAGTAGTGGAGTCCTGGGGGGTCAGGGTGGTCTCCTATGCTGATGATACTCAGCTTATTTTTTCATTCCGAGACCATTCTGACTCCCTCTTCTCCAATTTTAGAAACTGCCTTGGAAACATCTGTACCTGGATGTCAGCTAATCATCTTGCCCTGAACACCGATAAAACGGAGGTTCTTTTCTTTAGTAAGAAATCTCCCCCTCCTGCAATCCTTTGGTGGCCTCCCATCTTGAATCCCCCTCCCTCTCCTGTGCAGGCAGCTCGCAATCTTGGCTTCACTTTTGACAATTCCTTGTCTGGAAGTGCTCAAGTCAACAAAGTAGTAGGGTCCTGTTTCTCCAAACTACGTATGCTCCGGAAAATCTTTCCTTTCCTCCCTCAATCTTCTCGTAAAACTGTGGTTCAGGCTCTTATCACTACCCATTTAGACTATGCCAACAGTCTATATGCAGGTGCCCCCCTCTACCTTATTGATCGCCTGCAAATAGTCCAAAATGCGGCAGCCCGGCTTATCGGTAACATCCCTGCCCGTACTTCAGTCAGAGCCTATCGACTAGAGCTTCACTGGCTCCCCATTCTACGACGCATTGATTTCAAAATACTGATCCTGACATTTCGGGCTATACATGGAACTGGCCCGTTATATTTGAGAAAGCGTCTCAAAATTTCTGCCTCAGTCAGACATCTCAGATCCAACAATCTGCGTCTGCTGATGGTTCCTAGATTCAAGCTTTCTCGGACTGGCGGCAGATCCTTCACCGTCACTGCCGCCAAGCTCTGGAACGGTCTCCCCCTTGACCTCAGGTTTTGCGAATCTGAGCCTATCTTTCGTCGCAAACTCAAAACCTGGCTGTTCACTAAGCGGTAGGATCGGGCACGATCTATTGCGCTTTCTTAGACCCTCTGTATGATTTGATTCTGGTCTCTCTTTATGGGGATAATCATGTAATTCTAGCGCCGGGACACCTCCGTCGGAGGTAGCTGTGCGCTCTATAAGCTTCAAATAAATAAATAAAATAAATAAATAAAGAAACATGTCGACCTGACCAGAGGGTTGAGATAGCTAGCCATTACCTTTCCTGTCTCTCTATCTCCCCTCCCACTTTTTTAACTAAGGGAACCAGCCACGTCAATAAAGGTCACTGTGGACTGTTTCACCTTGTTTTAAATTCACCACTCCCGCACGACTACACTATTGTTTAGACCCCTCACACGCACTCACCAACTGGCCGGAACAGAAGAACTCCGACAAAGAGCACCTATAAGGTGCTCGTCAGACATTGCAGCGCCAGTCTGACGAGGAGCAGGAGGCCAGTGATGAAGCGTGACATCTAGCTTGCTGGGTGTGTGAGGCTTTCTAGTTCCAATAAGGGAACCCCCCAGTTCCCTGAGCAGATACCCTCCACTCCTAACACACACTTTGCTGTTTTTTCGTTTCTCTTGGGGAACTTTGTACCCTCTGTTGCTATCATCAAAGAATAGGTACCCAGCTACTTGACTGCTGTTTCAAGGTCAAAATTGCAAATATACTGAACTTAAATGACCTATTTGATGTTGAGGCATATTTTGCCTTTGAGGCATACATCATTGAAGACTGTTGAAAGTATCTTTGGCATAGAGACATTCTTCACTGGGCGGCAAACTCTGTGGCATTGGGCTACTACTGCAAAGAAAGCAACTACCACCCATTATTAGAAGATATAAGCTCTCTGTGCTAGTCAGGAAATATTAAGCAAAATACTCTAGTTCTCTAGCCATATTATTAGTGCTGCACTGGATCCCATGCATCTGGCAGCTCGTGGATATTCTCATGACATATCCATGAAACGATCTTCTGGGCTAAAATGGACTGGCCTGAGACTTGATATGCAGCAGCAAATTATAACTCTGCCTTTGGAAGCTGTTGCTTGTGGCATTGTCATTACTTTTTATTGTAATGCAAACACGTTGATTTCTGTTTGAACCGCACTAAATCAGAACCGTCCCAAGGAAGGGGTGGGAGTTGCAGATGGGGCATTATGCTTCAGGCCCCATGCCTCTTAGGGCCCTGTTCTCCTTAAGCAACATTGATTTATAGTTTTGTAATTGCAAACGATCTGCTGTCCTGATTACTGTTGGGGCAGCTTGTATGGCCAGACCACTAGGTAGCACCATACATTGAGTTTTCTCTTTCCCTGAACTACATTGTTTTAACACAATTGCTTCTTATTGCACGTGGCCATAACGGAAGAAGCATCCAGAGAGCCCTGCAGTAAGATTTTGCCCCTCTCCTCACAGTAACCTCTGACAAGTCTGCCACTGTTACTGTCTGTAGTAAAATACTGTCATATAAAATTGTAAAATTAATTAACCTCTTTCCCTGGAAATCATTGTTCAGATCAATTAAGATGAAATGCACCAAATGGTTGCGGATCTGGGGATTTTGATTGATGCTGGGTCTAGAAAATACGTTTTGCTATACCCAATGCACTTCTTATAAAACATGCTAACAGCATATTACACACCTTTTTGGCAGCAACACCAGCCACACGGCATAAACTCATTGTAATATAGAGCACAGAAAGGAAGAGAAGGTAGCTGCTGGGAATCCCACTGCAGCACCATACAATGACTCTTATATTCCCCTTCTTTATCAGATTCCATAGAGATGGACTTCTTGAATCTTCTGAATGAATGGTGCAAGATAATTAGAGAAATGGTGCTGAATATTGTGTAAAATGTTGGCCTTGAATTTTAAGTATCCTTCACCTGCTATTCCGGTGGCATAGTTCCTTTACAACTGAAGCTGGCGTCTCAAAGTCCATATATTTAGCAGTAGAACCCCATCTTTCATCCTAGACGTTGGTGCATGATGGCTGAGCGGGTAGTTACACCAGCAGAGGATGTCCTAGGAAGTTTACAAAGCTAATGGCAGGACCTCCATGGACTGCAATAATAGACTTAAAGTGGTAATTATATTACCACGGATGAGACGTCTTCAGACCCAAAAAAGAGCTGAAGTTACATCTAATGCAGATGCAGATGCAGCAGGGAGACTGGAGCAGCAGAGAAAGTATGACTACGATTTGAAAGAGCCGAATTTTGACACCAGTTTTCCTGGTGAAATTAGTATCTGGACTCCCAAGAATCTTGGCTGGTACTGGCAGCCCATCTCTTCAGATCTCAGTAGTTCCAATTCTACCCCGGCTGTCCTTCTCTCATGAAAAGCAGACTCCAATATGGACACTTTTTATCCATATGACCTAGGAGACCATAAATAACTGTATCTGGAGTTGTCTCAGCCATCACAGTTTTCACTGAATGGAATTCCAAGTTTTCAACCATACTCTCCTGTGTTCGTAGATTGGTCTTCTTGGGCAATATAAGTGTTAAGTTAAAAGTCTGAGAGATTGCTCCAGTCCTTCTCCTGCCTCAGTTTCTGACAGGAATTCAGGTCCTACTTTGTCAGTGCCCATCCAGCCCCAGGTGCGAGTCTTTGAAATGTTTCCTGCAACTTTAGCCAGTCCGTTGGAACGGACCACACTGCTGCTGTGCTTCACCTCATGCAAATAGCTGTGCTTGGCTGATTCGGACACTGATTTGTGTATTAATCCAGATACCAATCTGTATGCTGTGCCAGTAAAAGAGACCGTGAGGACTTTTACCCTTGTCTTCCCTACATGGCGTGTGCTAGTCATCAATTCCAAAGTCTTCCAGCAGGCGTAGGAGATCCTGAACGTGTGTATTCTGTGCCAGGACAACATGTACTGGGCTTCTACAAATGTCAGTTTTTGTCTATGGCAAACTCTAGTGCTCGCTCTGTGGTGGTTTTACGACCACTTCCCTTTCTGGGAAATCTTTGTCCTCCCACATAGACAAGAAAGCATAATGTCTACAAAACAGTCAAGAAAGAATACACTCATCCAGTGGAAGTGGTACCCAGGACTCATGGCCATCATTTGTCTGATTGGGGGTTCCTTTTCGGGAGGATCTTTTGACACAACAGCAGGGCAGGGTCTAGCACCCAGGCCTGCTCAATCTTCACCTCCATGCTTGAAGACTGAGCAGTGTTTGAACATGGTTGATGTCATCTTGGCAGCCAGACACCTCTCCACTAAGTCGATACACACCTGCTATGGCACACATTTGTGGCTTAGTTATAAAACTTGGCAGATAAGACCTGTTTCAGGTCATGGGCACAGTACATTTTTATTTGTCTGCTCTTCTGTTTTTTTGCGGTTGCTGGATCAGTCTTCTTTATTTTAATCACTTACTGCAATTCTTTTTTTGTAAGGTTTGCAATATACATTTCCAGATACTCCTTTCATTACATGTCATTGACACCATAATCTAGTTCTTATGTTTCTCGTATGCAGACCCTTTGAACCTCTACACAACTGTCCATTATGGCTTCTCACCCTCATAACATTTTTCCTCATCGCTATAACATTGGTGCAACATGAAAGTAAGCTGCAAGCCCCCTCTGTCAATCCACTATTCTCTACTTTTTTTCCGGTCAAGTTAGTCCTAAGGACCCTAATCTCCTTTCTTCAGAATGTAGTGACTCATTTTCATGCTAGGCAAATGTCACAATTCTGCCATTCTTTGCTCTGCCTCATCCCTCTAAGGAGGAGGAAAGGCGCCATCGGTTGGATTCTAAAACAGCTCGCAGGTTTTACTTTGAATGTACAAAACCCTGTCGGTGGACTATCAACTCTTTATTGGATTCACTGGAGCGAAAAAGGGCATGGAAGTGTAGAATAGAATCATCTCTCGTTGGATCATGCTCTGTATAAAAACCTGCTACATATTGGCCAAGAAGCAGCTTCCAGAAGGCAGACAGGCTCATTTCACAAGAGCCAAAGCTGCAACTACTGTGTTGGCACGTGGAGTGCCTCTCCTGGATAATTGCCTACATGGGCATCACATCATTAGTTCACAAAGCACTGCTGTATGGATAACCAGGTCTGTCAAGAGGGGCACTTTTCAGGCTCTGGCTTGCAGAACCTGGATGGTATTGGTTTGCTATTTATTCAAACTGTGAGGAATCTGCGTTAGATGTATGCATCACTAGAACAAGTTACTTACCTTTGGTAACACTCTTTCTGGTGGATACTTTATGTAACTGCGGATTCCTCACTGAGACTTCCGTCTTCCCATTCTGTGAACTGGACTCTTTTCCATCTGAAAAGGTCCCAAACTGTAGATATCTGCACAGTGGTCACAGCCAATCCGCTGATGGCCTTTTTGTCTGGAGGTGCAGGCAGCCCAGAGAGCAACTGACATCGGTGCACATGGGTGGATCTTACGTGCGACTCCGCTTGCCACTTCCAAAGTGGAACAACGTCGGCTTGGAGGTGCACAAGACCACCTACTGGCACACATAAATATTGCGAACGATTTTCTGGATCTGGTCTGGTGCCTGTCGAATTTGCAAAAGGTGAGGAATCTGTAGTTAAATAAGAATTCACCAGAAAGAGCATTTTCAAAGGCAAGTAACTTGTTCTTCTTCTTGACTCGGGTGCAGGCTGCCTACACCACAGATGCATCCCTTCCATTTGGGGAGCACATTTGGGCCATTGATTTGCAGGGCTAATTGCCTCCTTGGCAACAAGATTTGCAGATCAGTCTCCTGGAGCAATTGGCCGTCCACTTAGTACTGTGCGATTTTACAAACTCATTTGCAACAAAACAGTACTTACTCAAATAGACAACATGCAGTGTATTAAATCCAAAAGCAAGGAGGCACACAGTCAACCCAGCTCACAAACTGGTGCGGAAGATCTGGCTCTGGGCAGTTCAGCACCAAGTCCTTCTCCTGGCAGAATACTTCCCTGGAAAGGACAACACATTTACTGACCTGTTAGCAGGACACATCAACAAACACATGAAAGAGAGATAAATCCACAAGTACTTTAATGAAACTGCAGTTTCTGGGAGACCCCGAAAGGTTGATATGTTGGCACTGTGCAAAAAAACATAAATAGCCAAAATTTCACCTCCAGGTTCCTGCAAACACAGTCCCTGATGATGCAGGTGAGGAAAATAAGACTGGCACGCTGGAGGATCATCATAATAGCCCTTACATGAGCGAGACAACCATGGTGTTCAGTGATATTAGAAATGTCTATACATCCACGCGAATGGCTACCTCTATAAGCAGACCTTCTTACCCAACATCAGGGTCATTCCCAGCATCCTAATCCCGGGGCACTGAGCCTAGTGATTTGGTCCCTGAGATCTTAGTTTCCTTAAACTTCCTTGTGAATGTATACTACTTCTTATGGAGGCCTATGAGCCTAATCCAAGGGCTTACTACTATATGAATCTTCAAAAGCAACCCGTAGAAACCTTGATGCACTGCATTGTCTGTTACTTATTCTACTTCTACAAACCAGGGCTAGCATACACTTCCATAAAAGTTCACTTACCTGCTGTAATAGAGCACTCGTTTTCTATATCCCATTCAATGTCACTCAACACTTGGATGTACCAATTTTTTGTTCCAACATCAGTTGATTGCAGAAAGGGCTTTACCCCCTGTTATGTGTCAACAGCGCACTTATTACAATATAAAACCAAATTTTTTAGGAGAGTTAACCACATGCTTGCGGTGCAGTTTCCCGCGGTGCGCTGAGTTTTTTTTAAAACCCGCGGTTCATGACGAGCTCAGCTCGTCATGAGTGTACGAGAGGCGTAACTCATGACGAGCTGAGCTCGTCATGAGCATCGAAGGGGTTAAACAGCTCTTGTAAGCTGTTGATAAGCCTCAGTCAGTGAAACCTATTTCACTGGATATTAAGTGCATATTATGCAGACTGTTATTCCAAAGCCAAATGCACACTTCAAGCTGTACCCAGAGCACATTCCACTCGCAAAAAGGGGGCTACTATGGCTTTCCTCTGCAGCAACGAAGTTGCTGACATTTATAGAGCTGTCACATATTATTGTGTGAACATTCATGCCTGCTAAGAAGCACACGCTGGGGAAACTTGTCCCAAAATGTGATTCATACTCCATTTGCAATTGCTCACAAGTTGTAGCATTAGAAGGAAGTGCATTGCTTTTCAGTTTTATGCAAAGCAGGCGATGTACAGCAACACATGCTGCAAACGGGAAACATTATATCCCTGTAACAATCGGTTTGCTGCTTGTAGTGCCATATATTTATAGGTGCCCTTCCAGCCTCCCCAGAAGCAAGCTCATATAAGGGTTTTGGAAATGTGCATTATTTTTTTTTTTTTAAGTTAGAAATGTACACCAGTATGCATTGGCTACCATGCTACTTATTACTAGACCTACTATTACCTGTGTGCAGAAACACAATCTGAGGTGAGGACTGTATTCTGGTGCACTGTGGGTTTTGAGAGAGGGATCATGAGTTGCGGGTCTCCTTGAAATCAAATCTCTTCTTCTAAGAAGAACCGTTTCAACATCCATGCCAGGAGTGCGTAAAACTGAGGTCTATAGCACTACGAACTGTAGACCGATTGTTACAGATAAGCAATGGTCTCCTTCTTGCAACAGATAGCACTTGGGCTGTCTCCAAGCTGGAGCATCCACAACATAAGCACAATGAAGTGTAATGTTTCTGCACTCTGCCGTTATCTGTCGTGTGGGTGGCTCCATTTGACCCAAAAGCATAGTCCTTACCTAGAAACGTCCTTCCTCACCTTTCAGTCGCACCCAACAACCCTTCCATCAACCAAATGGCAGAGCTCAGGAAGAACAAATTAGCATCCCCTTTCTAAAAGAGTTTTTTTGAGTTTATAAAGGCAGCCCCATCTCTAGCCCCCTCAATTCAATGTCTGACTCTCAACCCTCGAGCCACAGGAATACAGGCAATACACTTACAGCTGGCTACCTGGGAATGCTGCTCTCATCCTCCATCTTGTGTGCTACCTAACCAGGGTCATCCAAAATGGATCCCACTGCCTTCAATACTGAGACTCATACCTTCACAGATTTCCACTACTATTTGTGGACTACACACATGCTATGCTGATGGACTAGACATACACACAGGATGGTAACGTCAGGTTCTTGGTTTCAAATAACATTGGAGTTTTACAAAAGAGGATCAGTGGACCACACTCTCACTGACAGATAAAAACAGTCTAGTCAGCTATAAGATAAATAAACACAGCACGCTACTGCCACCATTTTATGTGCTAAATACTGGATGGGTGCAAAAAGAACAGTTGATGGACAGAATGCAGAACAATGTCATACATTCACTCCAGTACAGAGATCTGGGCCTA
Organism: Lissotriton helveticus; assembly: GCF_964261635.1. Lineage (NCBI taxonomy): Eukaryota > Metazoa > Chordata > Amphibia > Caudata > Salamandridae > Lissotriton > Lissotriton helveticus. The sequence goes on along the minus strand of NC_136072.1, from coordinate 1,055,311,632 downwards.
AATCCATCGTTTTGTTGCTCACAATGCCATTCCAGTTTGAACCCAGCCATATGCAAATCAGTCTCGACCCTGTGCCTCATGGGAACAGTCCAGCCCGAACTGCCAAGCCAGATCTTCCCTGGACTGGAGACAAGCATCCTAGGACCGGTTTCGGGGTTTCATCCCTCATCATTCAGGATAGCTTGACTTACTTTGGCATGGAGAGCACAGGACCCACGTCTGGCAATACCCATCCCACTCGGGGTGATAAATGCAAAAAGAACAGTTGATGGACAGAATGCCGAACAATGTCATACATTCACACCAGTACCGAGATCTGGGCTTAAATCCATCGTTTCTTTGCTCACAATGCCATTCCAGTTTGAACCCAGCCATATGCAAATCAGTCTCGACCCTGTGCCTCATGGGAACAGTCCAGCCCGAACTGCCAAGCCAGGTCCTCCCTGGACTGGAGACAAGTATCCTAGGACCGGTTTCGGTGTTTCACCCCTCATCAGCCAGGATAGCTTGACTCCAGTGGCATGGAGAGCACGGGACCCACCTATGGGCATACACGTCCCACTCGGGGTGACAAATGCAAAAAGACCGGGACAGTAGTCATCAGTCCACTCTGAGGGCACACTTAGTGCTCCCCCTCCCCTCCAGGTCACAGGACAGGTTCTGGACCTTGCATTGTGAGGGACAGTCCTAGACCTCTGCATACACACTAGATTAGCATGGTGCCAGGGCTAGAGACAAAAGTCTGAATATAAGATACATTAGCAGTTGAGGGGTGTATACCTGTATGCATGCAGGGGACAAACCTATCCAAACACTGCTTCATGGAGGTGACAACAAGATAGTTAACAGTCTGACCAAGCCACTAGTGGCACTATTTAGGACACCTACCCCTCCTGGCCTACTTGAGGATTCACAGAATGTTGGCCACCACCCAGACTCTGCAGCATTTTCTAACCAGTTAGACAGTTTCTTTCTGCTGGTTTGAAGACGTCAGTGTACTAGATACTGGTGCTCCTTATGCCAAGCTTCCCAGTTGGTCCTTGCTCCTCCTTCACGCAATTTATTGAGATATTCACAATCCTGTTTCAGTCTTTTCATCCTTGGTCCTGTCCACTGAATAATGGGCCAGTGAGGGCTTCAAGGAAGGAAAGTTTGTGTGATGGGTGGCCTGGAGAATGAATCAATAAAAGCCACTTGATGTTATTAATCTTGTTAAACTAGTATAAGCATCCACCTTAGTGAAACATATGCTGTGGTGTTGCTGTGCTGCCTGTGAATTACATGTTGTTATGTACCAGATCTTCAAATTAAGAGCATTTTATGGAAGATATTGGTTTCCACTTTTTAATTTGTCTTGAGGCTCCCTCTTGTTAATAACCCGTAAAACATTTTGAAGGTTTAACCGTATAAATGTAATACTTGAATTGTAAGTACTATTAAATGTGATTGATGTAGTTAGTTAAGCTCAAAATTTAACAATGAAGAGCTTTTTAAGTTGATGGGAGGCTGGTATGGCCATTGATTTCCATGCTTCTTTCGCCACTCTACAACCTCTGGTCTAATCCACTATCAAAGTCTTGCCTTTTTCTTAACATCTTACTATGACCAAAGAAGTGAATGTTATGTGCAGCACATGTTCGACTGCTTCTGCTGCTGATCCAGCCTTTCTTCTGGAATTATTGTCTCTGCCGTTGTCTCCACTAGAATTGACTATGAACGCTGATTTTAGATCAGCCTCCTTCAACGCTTACAGAACATTCAAAATGTGGTAGTTATTATCATTACTGGTGGTAGTTTCATTCATCATATTTCTCTAGTACTGGTTGCCATGCATTCGATTTGTTTTAGACCAGTTAACTTGAACGCTCTTCCTGTGATACAAAGGTGTTTCCATCAATCAGGCCTTACTTTTTCCTTAAATACATTCTGCACCAAAACGTTATTGCCTGTTTTGCTTTGCTTATCAGGAATCTTCGGATGAGGGTGCAATGCTTCAAAAATGTCTATTTCTGAGATGCTTTCATGATATGCTTTCTCGTAACTACTTCTTGGATTCTTTTTCAATGTTACTTTCTAATAACCTGTTTCAAAGTCTCAATTCCTTTTCAAAGTCTCAATTCCTTTTGTGAGTGCTCCTGCCTTTCAGTTTGATGGCACTTACTTGCAAGTGTCAGATTCTCTAGTAACACATATTGAAAATTATATGAATTTTTGAAATGTTTGAACTGTAAATGCCTAATATAGTCGAGCCTTTTAGACAGTGCACAAAAAATCTGGATTCACTAACCCCTTCCTGTTTTCCCTCTTTTTGACAGTTTATAGATCCATACTTGATAGATGGAACATTAAAACACTTACTCAATTCACAAAAATGCTTTGGGGGCTCATCTGTGGTAGGAAAGTGCTATATGAATGCTACAGTAAGGTACAACACAGGACATTCCGGTGATAGATAATTCAATAGTAGTTCTTAACCAAAAAAAGATAAGTGAATTTGGACCGCATCAATTGTCATCTTTGTTTTTCACTCTGTGATTTGCTCTACATCAAGTCACCTTTCGAGAAGATGAAGTTATTCCCAAGATTTCTTCAGTGCTGAAGATAAATCCGAATATGGCATTACGGTGTAGACTTAAATTTGAGGAAATTATTCTTTTTTCTTTGCTTGGAGACATTTAGCTATTCTGTAATGACAATATTGTATTGACTTCAATGTTCTAGAGAAGTTCTTGAGTCTGCAGTGCTGCTAAGAAGACCAATGTGTTAGAACCACAAGACGTCCTTTATATTTTACTTGACTGTTGTAAAATACAAATCTAAGGCCTCAAATTTTGATTCGCGAATGTTTATCTTTCCACATCAAACAGTGGTGATGGCCCATGTTGAAACTGTTATCCCCGCTTTACAGCCAGAAGACTGGTGTTAAAACCTAATGAATGGAAGAGCCGACAGAGAATAAAATGGTTATTTGACTTTTGTTGAGCTCTTTCAAATGTTAATTTGTTGTCCCCAGGCTTCATACACTGTAAAATATATGCCGGATCCTGAAATACAGCCTCCAGATTAAAAGGATTAAATATTGACTGTAGAGTGAACCTCAGGCTCTCTGTTAGCCACATTCAAAATAATTTATTCATCTATAGGCAATAGGCTAAAGTTGTATTCTACAACTATGGAACTTTCATAAATTCATGTGTGTGAAATATTCCCCTTTGTGGGGCTGCAAATCCCTGGTAGTTCAAAATAGCAGTGAACATTTGTTAAAATGGCCATAGGCCTAAGAATAATGTTTATTCAACAGTGCATTCCACTCATTACGGATCACCCACATTTTAGTCAATGAGGGGAATGCAAGGAACACTCTCACTCCCCCTAAATGCCACCATAGCTCTAATTCTGTACTTCAGCTCGAGTGTGTGTGTGTCCCTGGACAGAGTTGTGCTCTATCTGATGCTTAAACCACAGAAGAATCATGGGCACTGGATGAGCCCACAGGTCCAGCTTTACCTACTACATCTTAGTGTTTTATTGGGAATGTTTCTTTCTGTGCCAGTTGAGGCTTCAGTGACAATGCCAAACTCTCCTCAGGAGAAGAAATCTCTTTTCAAAGTCTTGTCATCTTGTAGATTGAAGAAATTATGGAATGAACTGCATTTTAAATGCATTCACTACTTTTATCCAAAACATAATACATACAAATCCAACTTCTGTAATCCGTTTGCTTCAAAACTGAGGAAGATGTATAGCATTATTCTTCTAACAGCACAAAAGAGATCTCCCTTCCACAGATGATTCTACGAGAAGTGCCCCTCCAGCAACTTCTGCTAAAAAAAGATGTAGAGGAGGAAACAATTTGACATTCTGAAGGTGTTCACTAAGGAAGCATTTGTAAAATGATCTTCTGCAAAATGTCAGTCAGTCAGCCTCTTTACTTGCAAAATGGGGTGAAAACCACTGTGGCAGATGTGTTGGTGCCTTGCCTTCATAAACTGCGGTCTACGAGCAAAATCTTTTGGTGCGTGAAAGCACAGTCGGTGGGCACCTCTTCCTAGATGGTCATGTTGTTGTTGGCTACCTCCTTGATGGTAGTCATCTAGTCGATGACCTTGTTGGCAGTTACATCGTCAACAGGCATCAAATATAGCTCCATTAGTTCCAGGAAACTTGGATTTTGACGACATTGCAGTACCCCAGTCGCTTTGATGCCTTTGAGCTTCACACAGCACCCTTCGCCCTTCGCCCTATGTTTTTGAAGCAGCTTCTTGCCCATAATTTGGATACAGAGGATGAAGAAGACTTAGAAGATGTCCATTCAAGCAGGGACCAGACTAAGTCTGAATCCCCACTCCGTGTTTGTCTCCACGGTTGAGCTGCTTTATACTGCCCCCAGAGCAAGATTGCGACTTAATGGCACGCTTTCTGATAGCTTCCCTCTTTCCCGGGGTACTAGACAGGGATGCCCCCTGTCCCCCCTATTATATATTTTGGCCATGGACCCATTGGTGCGACACTTTCAGGAGCGCCACTTGCACCGCGGGCTCCAGTTCCGGACGGGTCCGTTACTCGTCTCCCTCTACGCAGATGATACCATTCTATATGTCAGGTCTCCGGAGACCAACCTGTCGCCCTTGCTGCTTGAGGTGGAACGCTTTGGGAAGTACTCCGGCCTTCGTATTAACTGGCATAAATCTGACATCTTTCCGCTCACCCCCTCCACTGCCCGCTGGGACTGCCCGTTCCCGCTTGAGTGGAATACTGACTCGGTGAAGTATCTGGGTATCCACATACATCTGGACACGGTATCCATGATTCGTCTCAATTACGGACAGGCGTTAGACTTTCTAGAGGATAATCTCGCGCGTTGGATTCGCCTCCCTCTTTCGATGGCCGGCCGTATCGCCATAATTAAAATGATTATACTTCCCCGTTTTTTGTACTTATTTAATAACATACCGATCCCGCTCACTCAGGTCTTTTTCACCCAACTACGCTCTCTGTTGTTGCGTTTAGTGTGGGGGGATAAAAATCCTCGAGTTTCTTGGCGCACCCTGACGCTGCCTTATGAACGGGGTGGCTTTGGAGTGCCAGACTTTTATATTTATTACCTAGTCGCGCAGTGCGCCTATGCACATCCTTGGTTCCATCCAGACGCTCGGATCCCATATTTGAGACCTGAGGCGGACTTGGTACTACCACTTACCCTCAACTCGATATTGCCCAAAGGCGTACCCCGAGACCCACTTGACATACAAACTGTGTCCACTACATCATGGGCCTGGTTGCAGTTGCGTAGACTGCTCCAGTTATACGTGCTGTACTCCCCGGCGCTTCCATTGCCAAACCCACACTGGCTCCCCATCACCGCGGAGGCAGTGGTCCGCAGAACGTTGTCCAAATACCAGCTCGCCACAATAGGGGATCTGTTCCCGGACGGCCATGTTTTTTCGGTGTCCGAGGATCCGCGATTTGCGGACCGGACGTTCATGGACTCCTTTGTCCTGACCAGGGTGAGGTCCATGCTTAGAGCACAGTTTCCCTCGTTCCCACTGCCGCCAGATGACATGGCAGCACTGACTTTTCTACTCCAGTCACAAACAGGAGCCCACATGGTCTCCAGGTTGTATGGACTCTGTGTGGCGGCCCTTCCTGCTTCGGACGCGAAAGTTCGTGCGGCATGGGAACTTGATCTGGGTGGCCCCATCACGGACGCCCAATGGGATGCCTGTTGCCGCTCCACTAAAGAGGTATCTGTCAACAGTAGACATAAGCTAATACATTTAAAAATTTTGAGCCGACTATACTTCACACCGGCGCTGGCCCACAGAATTGACCCGAACAGGCCTCATCACTGCCCTAAATGCAAAGCTCCACATGCCGATTTTGCACACCTCACATGGACCTGTCCGAAACTGCACACCTACTGGCTACAGGTGCACCACATCTTGGGCGACATTTTAGAATGCGAATTGCAACACAAGCCGGAAATTGCACTGCTTGGCTATGTCGCTGAGTTCCCCCGGACCACGCGTAAGCTTGCTGCCATAGGTTTCTTGCTGGCGAAGAGGGAAGTTGCTTTACTTTGGGGGTCCAGGCGAATCCCTGATTCCAAGTCTTGGATGCGCAGCCTTGCCCAATGCAATACCAATAGCGTAGAATACTCCACGCAGGTCCCAACAGCCTCACGCCCGATCGACATCTGGGGCCCATATCGACAGTATCTTAGCAAGATTACACGGGATGCACACTCCCAAGCTGCTAGCTCTATTGTCCCGGAAGGGGTGGGCTAGGTGGTTTTGGTTACCCTAGCGTGCGCTAAACATTGCGTTCCACAGTACTTGGCGTGTACACACTCTCGGAAATGGGTATGCATGAGCTGCTGGTTTTGGATTGCATGCTGGTTGGGGCCGAGATGTTTCCCTCCTCTGTTTCCTTGCATACCTTGCCCCGGCTGAAATGGTTGCTTCACCCTAATCTTACATTTGTCGTTTTACCCACCCTCGCCTGCCTGCGCCTATGCTAATTCCATTTTCCTTGTCAATTGATGTGTTGCTCGCCGCTCTCTCTATCGCGAAGGCTCATTCATTTTCGTTCTGTTTGAAAAAGGTTATATCTCTTTGTATCATCATTCCGCGTGTGCAATTTTCCCTCAGATATGGAAAAGTGAAAATGAGACTTTAGAATGTGTTACACTGCTTGTAAATGTCATTGGTCCAGTCCTCCATTTGCTTCCTTTGAATAATGACCGCTAACGTTTTCATTGTAAACAGTTTACTGTGTAATTGTATGCTTGCACGGACCAATCTGATGCTAATAAAGAGATTTAAAAAAAAAAAAAAGTCTGAATCCCCACTCTGAGTGTCATCATGGAGATTAAGATTATTATGATGACTGAGGATGTTATGAAGATTATGAACTCGCTTACAAATGGTACTGTCCTGGTGGCAGATACAAACCCATTGAATCGCGGGTGGAGAACGTTTCTGTGGATGTCTTTGACATTCCAGCAAATAATGGAGGATTTGTCTGCAAAACTGGAGGCTACAGCCCTGCCCCAATGGCAGCCTATGCCTTCTGTCAGTCACTCCTATTGGATATTATATCCTCATTTGGCACCCCTACTTCCACCTCAGCAGCCTCTGTTTTCACACCAACTTCCTCTCCTCCATACAGCAACGTATGCCACCACATTCACCTACAGCATCACAGTTATTTGTATCCATTAGTCCAGAGGACATGTGTATTATCGCCGAGACTGAGAGCAGAGTTGCCTCATGATGTGGAGGATGGACAGCCAGAATATTTATCTGAATCAGAAGCCAGTGAGGGCAACAAAGTTCAAACTACAGAACACTGTGAAGAGGTTCGCACAACAGGCAACCCTCTGGAGACACCTACTCTGGCTGATGGCCCGCTGGACTACTTATCCAAGTTTCATGCCCTTCAGAGAAAGCTGCGAAGAAGTTTTACCTTCCCATGACATCAGCAGAACAACCATGTTTCTTGTATGATTTTAAGAAATCATCTAAAACTTCACAAATACTATTTCTATCCTTCACTTGGGTTTGTGAATGTGGGTAGAGCTTTTATGGATGATAGCCCTGGTTACTGTGTTTTTCTCACATTTTGGTATATTGTACACTGAATATCGCCCACCCCTGCATCACTGGCCATCCATGCTCGGACTCTGTTATTGCTGTCTCCTCAGCATTATCTTACTACACGATCACATGCATCACCGCTTCAAGCAAAAGAGTTAGCTTCATGGCTGCATCGTCTCAGTGCAGCCAATGGTCTTGCAGTCTTTAGCCGATAAAAACAGCAGACGTGGAATGAAATTTCCCATCTTCTAGCTCTCCTTCCAAAAGACAAATGGAACTCGCCGAAAGAGAATAGAATCAACAGTGTGAAGTTTGAATGCCTTATCAGTAGTTATTGGTACAGCCATGGATTTGTCCACTGTAGACTTTAACCAGCTAGTGGGAGCAGCAGTTCTTTGTTGATAACAATGGTTGAACAGCACTTTGTTTCTCTCCGAGGTGCAGTCGAAAGTGCTGGATAGGCTGTTTGATGGCCAGACAATGTTTGGCAAGCACGTAGATGGTGTAATGGGGGGCGTTTAAAACAGTAAGGACACAGCATGCTCCCAGCATGTGCTACAATTTTACAAGCCCTTTGGATTTTGAGGATCCAAGAGAACACAGTTGAACAGAGGAGTTTCAGCACTGAGAATATGGTCAATATGTCAGTCCCAAAATGATTAAGGATTCATCACACCTCAGTGACAACAATCTTGAAGAAAAAGACGAGCTGGGCAGGCTTGTGGCTAAAAACCTATACACAAAATTGACTTTCTATTGCTGCTGGCCACATGCTCTCCATCCAATGGAAGGGCAACATTTTGATTTTCCTGTGGAATAGGAGAAAAACCCTTCAGAGTATTAGGTATTATAATGCATTGAACAACCCTAGAGCGTTTGCAGACACCACTACATTGACAGTCAGTTTTTATGAATCGCCTTTCTCATAGGTGTGATTGAGAAGGTGCACAAGTATCCGCACAATAAAGAAAATCGGTGGCAGGAGAGCCATCGTGGATCTTCAGAACTTAAATACCACCCAAAAATCACATTTATTCCAGAGGGTCACACTTCAGGAGGCCCTCTCTTATACAGATAAGGGCAATTACTGACATTCCTTGACTTCCAGGATGCTTATTTACATTCCTTTGCCTATTCATTGAAACCACAGACTGTATCTGAGATGTTTCTTGGTCAGACAGATGGCGTTAGCCTCGTGTGACGACAAGGTGTTGATTCCTTGCCACTGAAAGCATGTTTGGGTTTGGTGGAAAATGTCATGAAGTCTTACAAAAGACCTAACTTTTAGAGTCTGCATCATAAAGTAGTAATGCCAACAAATGTGTTCAGTGGCCATTGTCTTTGAGCTTCAGGCAATTTGTCTGGTTCTTCAAGCATTTTTTCTACGCTTGCTGAAGAGCACTGTCCTGATCTGGATGGAAAACATTCATTCAACAGATTATATATTGAAGCAAGGCAGAACAAAATCTCAGCTCCTTTCAGAGGACGCCCGTCAGCTCTGGGACTGGGTGAAAGCCAACATCGTTAATCTGAAAGCAGAACAATTTTGAGGTGTCTGCATAACAATCAAGCAAATGGTCTCAGCAGGTCTCTCTTGAAGTTTCACGAGTGGGAGCTGTTTCAGCAGCTGTTTATATTCTAGGGTCATTCCCACAAGATCGGTTTGTGACTTGGTACAGTAAGAATGCTTGCTTTTTGCCAGCAAGCATTACTAACTTGGAAACCAAGGCCAAGCGTTTTCGAAGAGTTGGTTCAACAGTTTTGCATATACTTTCCACTGCTTCCCCTGGTCCTGAATTGCTCACAACAAGGTGAGATAGGAGCTATGGAATATGATGTAGGTCTTTACTGGGTGGGCGATATTGGATTGGTACACTGATTTTTCTTGTCCCTCCAGCTCTCCTCCTGCTCCGTTGAAAATCACCCATCCAGGGCTCCACTACAGGCAAATGTGTCATCACAATCTGAAGTCTCAGAACCTCAAAGCCTAACTTCTGATGACCTTAGAGTTGGGTCACCTGGTAAGTCTACGTGACTTTGGGGATGCTTTGACACACACATATGCACCATCAACTTCTAGGACATTCAGTGCAAAGTAGAAAAGCTTATTTATCTTTTCTGCTGAAGGAAGTCTAAAACCGATTTCTGTGCAGCCCATTAACTGTTGGCATATGTTATTTCATCTTGCCAAATCCAGTTTCTAGTATGCTTTGTCGAAGTCCATCTGCCTGCAGCTTCCAAATGCAGACATTTTTCTACTAGACCGTCTTTGCTTTCCAAAGGATTATTAAACAATTTACGAAAGAGCTATTTCAAACTTAACCTCCAGTAAGGCAGTCACCAGTTCCCTAGGAACTCAACACTGTTCTTTAATGCCTAAAGTAAGCACATTTTCAATCCATTCACCAAGCAGGGCTGAAGTCCCCCTCTTGGAAAATTGCACTGCTTGCTGCCTTGATCACTTCTCAAAGAATGGGTGACCTGTACACACTAGCTATTAAGAAACCCTTCTTGCACTTCTCACAGGATAAGGAGGTATTGTGTCCAAATCCAAAGTGTATGCCAAAGGTACCTTCTGAGCTCCACTGACCCAGTGGTTCTCTGTTCTAAATGCTACCTACACTGTAAAAGATCTTTTTGTATGTGCGCAGGTGTTTGAATTTCAACCTTGATAAAATAATGGATGCAATACAAACTGACCAGATGTCCTTCAGTCGGCTTGTAAATGGCTGCCCCCTCGAAAAGCAGACTGTTGAGGTATCTTTAGCGTTGTCACAAAAAGGCAAGAGAGCAAGGTAAATTGATGGCATACTCCACCGGAGGCATTTCTTCAAAGTTTTGTTTGCAAGAATACCGCTGCACAACATCTGTTTAGCTGCGATCTTGCAGAGCAGGCATATGTTTATCAAGCACTACCGCCTGGATAAGGATGTAGTGGCAAATTCTTCAGTAGGACAATTTGTTCTGTGCAATCTTTGTATAAGGGGAGCCTGCTTTCTTCTTTCTAATGTACTATGTGCTGCTAGCTATTGTAATTCAATTATGTGCATCCATGAAAGATCCAATACTGGACAAGAAACAAGTTACCTTTAACTACAGTTCTGCAGCCTTGGTATCTTTTGTTAAATTCACATGTGACTCAACCGCCTCATCGGTCAAAGGCTCACTTCTTGATCCCTTTTTCCGTTGTACTTAGAAAACCGGGAACGGTGAAGGCCTGTAGAGGAATTACCCTTCACATAAGTTACAAGGCTTGTCTCATTTAAGAAGCAAAAATGAAATGTGTTTCTGACATTGGTGCCCACTGAAGCGGTGTGAGTGCTAGCACACAAATGACATGATAAAGGATTTAGGTGAAGGCGCTGACTTCAAACCTGGTAACAAGCAGTTAATGTCACTTAAGAAGTTCCTCCACAATGTCAAGGATTCTTGTAGCAGCCCGGGATATATCAAGAAGTTTATCCTGACAGTCCTGCCAGGATCTATCTATGCCCTTCTTAGGGTCTCTAATATACTTGGCCAGGAATATGCCATCAATGTCAGGGGTTATTGTTACCCTGTAATCGAGAGACGGGCGGAGGCACTCCTCGCCCATAGGTGCATACAAACCTCCTTGTCAAAGGGCTTCCAAAGCCTCCTATCCACGTGTGTGGCTACCTTTTCGGCCGGCGACCACTCGGCTCATTGGGGTCGAGCATGTCGGAGGGTTTCTCATAAGACATGTTCCCCAAAGTAGCATAGCTGTCAGGCATCTTAGGGGTAGGCGAAGGTCGCCATGGTATACTGCCCATGTTTGGCTCCGAAGCAGAGCACGAGGGGTAATCCACCCCATCCAGGGGGGTTCGGTGGGGGAAAAGGGCCCTGTGTCAACAGGTTGACTGCCTCAGGGTCAAGGCATGGGTACTGGTAAAGGTTCTGACTCCAGAGATTGAGCATGGTCCATAAAGGCCTGTTTCAGTCTCACAGAAGCGTCCAGGGCAGCGCCGAGTTCATGGTCCAGTTTGCGCTTCACTTCTGCATGGGCTGGTCAGGTGCCCCATAGGTAGAGGGATCTGGGTCCCAAAAAGGTCTTTCCTCCAGGGGAGGTGTTTAAAACAGCGTTTTGCAATCTGAAGCAGCTTCTGCTCCAGGGGCGCCACCACCTATGACACTGCCTTCATGATAAATGCATTGATAAACTCACATACGTTATCATCGACGGAGAGGTAGGTAATACCGTCCTCGTTCATATAATTCTCCTCAATGTCGCTCATAATGGTGAATAAATAGAAGCTTGGGCATCTCCCAATTTATGGTCAGGGCAAATCAACATTTGGGAGTTTCGCAACTTACTTTAACAATCCACATGGCCACTCTGGGTCCAATCCTGGGACACCACTCCTCCCCTTAGTTATATTGGGTCAGTAAGTTGAATCTGTGTCCCACCGTGTGCACTAGGAGCCCGAGCTCTTCTTTTTATAGAGAAATCCAGACCCCAGCGTGACCTAATAACACTGCAGGCGATTGAGAAGATTTTAAGCTCATCTAATCCCCAGGGGCTCCCGGCCGGCCGCGCTGTTTGAATGAAGTTACAAGTAAGTTCGCCCGTCAGGGAGTAGAGACACGCTGAAACACGCGGGAAAACAGTATGCGGCACCCTCCGACGGTCGGAGCACCGCACGTGCCTCACGTCGCAGCTGGCCATGTGTAAGAAGGAAGGAGAAAGCCGATGCGTTCCCGTGGCTGTGCTGTAAAACAAACAAGCATTATGTGCAGTTATACCTTAAAAGCATTAACAAGCACAAACACCAAATCATGAAATAAAGAAGCCTGAAGCCGGAGGCACTTAGCTCAGGCTGCTGGAGCAGCGAAGAAAGAGGAGGCAGCAATGGCGACAAGGGACTATCAAGAGGGTGCCTGGCTGTGGGTTGGATGAACTGTTTGGTTTCACTTTTTCCCAGTGGTTAATGGGAACTGAAGTCCTGTTTATATATGTCTTGACATGGCTGCTGTAAATAAAAGTGAAGAAAGTACAGCGTAATCCTCGCCTCCGGTCCTGGCATAAGTAACTTATTTGCTCTGTTAGACAAGATCATCAAGCAATTGTCCTTATCGTATTATCCTTCACATAAGTTCCAAGACTGGTTTCATTAAAAAGGCGAAAAGTAAATGTGTTTCTGGCCTTGATGCCTACTGAAGTAGTGTGTGAATGGTGACACACAAATGACACTTGATAAATGATTTACATGACTGCAAACCTAGTATCAAGCGATTTATGTTACCTACGAAATTCCATTAATTTCGATAACATATCTGTTATATATCACTGCAAGACTGATAGCAAGTAGTTAAGACTACCCAAATAGTTTCATCAGATGGGTAATACACCTGTTATTTACAATAATATGCCATTGCTAGTGTGTTAAGAAAGAATGAAGGGTGCCCACGTATTTCTGTTGTGTTATGCAATACTTTTTGTTTACTGTCCTGCGTCACTGACCACTTGCTAACAATCAGTCGGGGTAACACAAATAGCTTTGTTGAGTTGTATGAAACATGTAATAAACAGTGCGATGCCTGTTAAATGCTGATTACAAGCCCTGAGGGTTACCCAATAGTTTGTCTGAGTTGCGTGATTTCGGTTATTAACAATGTTACATCAATGAACGACTGATGGCAAGCACAGATACACAGATAGTTCTCTTGAACTGAGCTTTACTTTCTAATAATGGTGCTGCTACATCAGTGAAAAACTGATAACAAGCGTTCAAGGTTTCGCATATAGTTCTCTTGAGTTGAGTGATCACCTACTAACAACAGTGGGACCTCAGTTAAATACTTATAACAGTCTGGATTACACAAGCAGGCAAGTGTACGAAAATAGCTGTTTATTTGAGTGATACCTGCAAACAGCAGCGCTACGTCAGTGAAAGAATGAAAACAAGCAGTCATTACACAGTAGTTCTGTAGAGTTGAATGATACCTGTTATTAACAGTGCTATGCCAATGAAAGACTGATATCAGGCAGTCAGTGTTACACAAATAGTAAGTGAAAGACAGCTTACAAGCAATCAAGGTTTCACAGATAGCTCCGCTAAGTTGAGTGATATCTGCTAACAGTCCTACGTCAGTGAAGGAGTGATACCAAGCAATCGAGGTTATGCCAATAGTTTGTTTGAATAATAACTACCTACAACAGTGAATGTCTGAAAACAAGCAATCAAGGTTACACAAGCAGTTCTGTTGAATCGAGTGATATCTGCTACTGAAGGTGCTACATCAGTAAAGGACTGATAACACAAGTCAATATTGCACAGGAGTACTGCAGAGTTGAATGATACCTGTTAACAGTGCCGCGCCAGTCAAAGACATGTATCAAGCAGTGAAAGTTATACGTATAGTCCGTTGAGTTGAGTGTTACCTACTAACAGTGCTACATCAGCTAAAGGCGGATAACAACCAGTTTAGATTACACAGATAGGTGTGCCTGTTATTGACAGTTCGTCATCAGTAAAAGACTGATCTCAAGTAGTGAAGGTTATACATAGTATGTTGAGTTGAGTGTTAGCTACGAACAGTGCTGCGTCACTGAAGGACCGATAACAACATGTCAAGGTTATACAAATAGTTCTGTTGAGTAATATCTAGAAACGACAGTGAAGGACGGATTAAAAGCAGTTAAGATTACACAGATAGTTATGCCTGTTATTTATAGTTCTACATCAGTAGCCGACGGATCTCAAGCAGTGAAGGTTATACATATAGTTCAGTTGAGGAAAATTTCTGACAACAGTGCTACTACGTCAGTGAAAGACTGATAGCAAGCAATCGAGGTTACACTAATAGTTTGTTTGAGTACTAACTACCAACAACATTGCTACAACTGTGAATGTCTGAAACAAGCAATCAAGGTTACACAAGCAGTTCTGTTGAGTTGAGTGATACCTGCTAACGACAGTGCTACCTCAGTAAAGGACTGATAACAGAAGTCAGTATTGCACAGGATTTCTGCGGAGTTGAATGATACCTGTTAACAGTGCCCCACCAGTCAAAGACATGTATCAAGCAGTGAAAGTTATACGTATAGTCCGTTGAGTTGAGTGTTACCTACTAACAGTGCTACATCAGTGAAAGGCTGATAACAAGCAGTTTAGATTACACAGATAGTTCTGCCTGTTATTGACAGTTCGTCATCAGTAAAAGACTGATCTCAAGTAGTGAAGGTTATACATATAGTCTGTTGAGTTGAGTGTTAGCTACGAACAGCACTGATTCACCGAAGGACCGATAACAACATGTCAAGGTTATACAAATAGTTCTGTTGAGTAATATCTAGAAACGACAGTGAAGGACGGATTAAAAGCAGTTAAGATTACACAGATACGAGACAATTGTAAGGCAATCACAAATGCTTAGGACAAGGAACCTTGGTTTCGTTTCAGTGTACCTATCCCAAGTCAGGGTATTATATGGCTGAAACCTTCTTTTCTTCTGTAATGGAAATTTTAGATTTGTGGAATTTATGATTATTTTAAAGATATGATGTGTCATTTTTTATGATTCCTTCACTGTACATGACATTTTATTATCGGTGTTGAATTTTTAGCTGTGTTTTAAAATTCTGTTTTATAATTCCTTATTCTGTAAAATGCTTTTATGATAAATCTTTTATCGAATAAAGCTTATCTATACTATACGATTACACAGATAGTTCTGCCTGTTATTGATAGTTCTAGACCAGTAACAGACGGATCTCAAGCAGTGAAGGTTATACATATAGTTCAGTTGAGAAAAATGTCTGACAACAGTGCTACTACGTCAGTGAAGGACTGATAGCAAGCAATCGAGGTTACACTAATAGTTTGTTTGAGTAATAACTACCAACAACATTGCTACAACTCTGAATATCTGAAACAAGCAATCAAGGTTACACAAGCAGTTCTGTTGAGTTAAGTGATACAGTGAAGGACTGATAACAGAAGTCAGTATTGCACAGGATTTCTGCGGAGTTGAATGATACCTGTTAACAGTGCCGCGCCAGTGAAAGACTTGTATCAAGCAGTGAAGATTGTACGTATAGTTTCGTTGAGTTGAGTGTTACCTACTAACAGTGCTACATCAGTGAAAGGCTGATAACAAGCAGTTAAGATTGCACAGATAGGTCTGACTGTTATTGACCTTTCTACATCAGTAAAAGACTGATCTCATGCAGTGAAGGTTATACATATAGTCTGTTGAGTTGTGTGTTACCTACTAACAGTGCTACATCAGTGAAGGACTGACAACACGTCAAGGTTATACAAATAGTTCTGTTGAGTACTGTCTAGAAACGGCAGTGAAGGACTGATTACAAGCAATCAAGGTTACACCAATAGTTCGTTTGAGTAATAACTAACAACAACAGTGCTACAACAGTGAATGTCTGAAACAAGCCATCAAGGTTACACAAGCAGTTCTGTTGAGTCGAGTGATATCTGCTACCGAAGGTGCTACATCCGTAAAGGACTGATAACAGAGGTCAATATTGCACAGGAGTACTGCAGAGTTGAATGTTACCTGTTAACAGTGCCGCGCCAGTCAAAGACATGTATCAAGCACTGAAGATTGTACATATTGGCTGTTGAGTGTTACCTCAGTGAAAGGCTGATAACAAGCAGTTACGATTACACAGATAGTTCTGCCTGTTATTGAAAGTTCTACATCAGTGAAAGACTGATCTCAAGCAGTGAAGGTTATATATATATATATAGTTCTGTTGAGTAAAATATCTGACAACAGTGCTACGTCAGTGAAGGACTGATTACAAGCAATCGAGGTTACACCAATAGTTCGTTTGAGTAATAACTACCAACAAAATTGCCACAACAGTGAATGTCTGAAACAAGCAATAAATGTTACACAAGCAGTTCTGTTGAGTTGTGATACCTGCTAACGACAGTGCTACGTCAGTAAAGGACTGATAACAGAAGTCAATATTGCACGGGAGTACTGCAGAGTTGAATGATACCTTTTAACAGTGCCGCGCCAGTGAAAGACATGTATGAAGCAGTGAAGATTGTACATATAGTTTCGTTTCGTTGAGTGTTACCTACTAACAGTGCGACGTCATTGAAATGCTGATGACAAGCAGTCGAGTTTACACAGATAGTTCTGTTGAGTTGAGTGATACCTGCTAACGACAGTGCTACCTCAGTAAAGGACTGATAACAAAAGTCAATATTGCACCGGAGTACTGCGGAGTTGAATGATACCTGTTAACACTGCTGCGCCAGTAAAAGACATCTATCAAGCAGTGAAGATAGTACATATAGTCCGTTGAGTGGAGTGTTACCTACTAACAGTGCTGCGTTACTGAAGGACCTACAACAAGCAGTAGAGTTTACACATATAGTTCTGTTGAGTTGAGTGATGCTTGTTAATAACAGTGCCAGCTCAGTGGAAGAGAGGTAGCAAGAGGTCAAGTTTACACAAGTGGCAACAGTGTGCCCCTCTGTGTGAACAGTATGACCACAAGTGTAGAGAGCAGTTTTACTTCAGTCAGATAACTCTACTCAGTTGGATGTAGGGTGACCGTCTCCCTCCAGGTCATTAGGGCACAGTTTCCTGATATCCTAATGAGTTCTTGGTGATGTCAGTCTTGTTTGGCTTCCATCGAACTAATTATGCTGTTTTCGAGGAGGAAAGTTCGGGGTTGGAGACCGTGTCCGTAAGGACCTGGGGTGAGATGGTCACCTTACTTAGATACGTCTTTACTCACAGTAGGACTTGCTCAATCAGTTTTCAAAATTTGTGGTAGATTTCAAGAATATATTATTTCTGGCCAACACTACAAATGACGTTTGTGCTGCAGTGGATATTTTATTTGAAGATGTGCCTCAACATACATCCATGCGACAACGGGCCTCAATGATTTCCCTTTGGAATTGTTACTCCTTCCGTGAAGCTTGGTACTGAACTGTGGGTACACCATCGTCCTCAAAAGAGCTGTTCACTCCGTGGAGGTATCTGCCAAGTAACTAGCAACCAGCCTTCCCTCATCAAAACAACGCTCTTCCGCTGAAAACGAATGTGCCAGTGCTTTTGATGTGTGATAAACATGCTTTAATTCGCGCAGTTCTGTTTATTTTGGGCTTTTCGCCCTTGCACATTTCCTCGTTGCCTTGGTAACCGGGACACCATCATGTATGCGCAGGTATTTTTGGTTCCCGAGCGCGTATGCGCGGCGCGTGTGATGCTTTGCTAAAGGTAGCCGCGCTGTGTGTCATTCCTGTGGGCCCGCGCAGCCGATCTTGAACGCATGGCCGTGCGGCATACTGCCCACTCGGGGCAGTCTCAGGGCACATCCAATGATTTCTGTCTTCCGTTTGTTCTGCAGCTCACTGAAACTTCCTCCCGCTATGCACGCAAGATTTCTGGCACCACGGCCTTGCAGGAGGCTCTGAAGGAGAAGCAGCAGCACATCGAACAACTGATGGCTGAGAGGGACCTGGAGAAAGCGGAAGTTGCCAAGGCAACCAGCCACGTTGGAGAAGTGGAGCAGGAGCTGGCGGTGATACGGGACGGACATGATCAGGTAAGGGCTTCAGTGTCCACCAGTGGCGCCTCTCCAGGGTGGCATCTCTGCGCTGTGGCTCGCCGAGAGGCGGAACGTGCTGGCCGATGCGCTTCCACTGTGCCCCCCTGAGACGGGGGGGGGGGGGGGGGGGGGGGCACATGCTTCCAATAGGCCCCACTGAAAGGGGAAGACAGTGGGAAAACTTCAAGTAGTTTTTATTCGTCAGTGCAACTACAATTCTGATGGGGTCTTCATGGCACTGCGGATTTTGGAGAGATCAGCCCAGAAAATCATATTATCCAAAATATTCTTTAAGCGCTTTCTCCCTGCCATTATTTACAGGTTTCTTTTTTGACGAGGACTTCTTATGTGGTTTTTTTTTACACCCGCATTTGCAGTGCAGTGCGACTGTGCGAGTCACACCCACATGTACATTAACGTATTGGCATACACACACTTTCATAGGGGCATACAAATGCATAAAGGAGCACAATCAGGCTGCTTAATGCAAAATTTGCTTTGGCAAAGTCAACATGTATGGCTTTAATGTTTTAACCCTTGCAGACATGGAGCGATGCACACATGCAGTGTCCTTTAGCACAGCAAAGACAGACCTATTGACTTTGCTTTTCACTGCTTGTTCACCTTGCATCAACATGAAGCATAGCTAACTTGTACGATTAAAGGTGTGACAAATACTGTAATATTTACTAGTGAGCTTTGCTGAACAGTGAAGCCTCAAGACGGGGGTTGTGAGGATAACCAGCTCCCAATTGTACCTCAAACGAACCGACTGTGAAGGTCATTTAAACTAGACCACACCTCATCACCCCCTCCTACATTCTGTCATCTCTGCCCTTGCAGTTTGTCATACCTGGAATAAGGTACCTTACCCATAATGCACTTTTCTGCTGTGTTTCTTTGAATAACAGATCTGCATGCACGCTGAAATATTAGCTTTGAGGGTTTCATGATTGTGGATACGATAATTGCAGTTCATTTCTTCACATGCGTTGCTATAAGTCATGACACCTCCAGCTAGTTATCATAATTTGTGGACTCAAGTATTAATATTTAAGGATATCCTGTTTAGTGGCGAAATTGTGAACTTGAACAAAATGCCCAGTGCCATAACCTCAGCTTCTTCAGCTAGCCAATGTGTGTGATAATTGGAATGTCACTTATTTCCTATAATGGGGTTCTAGTTCTGCGTTCTGTCTCTTTCTCATTCTCAATTATGTGGATAGCCTGCCAGCCAGTCGTAGGACTGGAAACCCCTTCTGTGACTGTCTCTCTTCCTCTCCGTGACTTCCTTACATTCTGCCTTGCGCCCCACATCAATTGGAGCTTTCAATCTTTTTTTGTACTTTTTTTTAAACTGTTTTTTCCCCCTCCATCTTAGTTCTTCCACTAGAGTACCTGATGCAGTGACACTTTAGGTTAAGCCATGTGCATCGCACAATATGCAGCAACGAACCTGCATAACTTCTGTGTGTCCTGTTTGTAGAAAAATCACCCTAGGCATGCCTGACTTTGTTACTATCTTAGATAGCAGATGCCCCCAGAACCACCTGATTTGCATGCAGAGTATGAGTACACAAATCGCACAGAAGACATGCTTCATACTTTGTAAGAAAAGTCAAGAGTGCCAAGTCTCGGCCACTGGGCGAAGCCCCTAGCATCCTTCATGTCGATGAGATGCTGAAACATCCTACCCAAGGTCTCACAATCCTCCCGTGTTGCGGTCACTGTCACCAGTTGTACGCAAGAAGTGCATAGTAACGTGCACCTGGGGGACAAACTTATTGCCTAGATCAGGGGATATTGAAAGAACTCCGAAACATTGTATAAAACAAATGTTCCATCAGCAGTTTAACTAGTATGATGTTTAGCCAGGCCAACGTTTTAAAATATCAGCGGTGATGCAGGACCCGTGTGCACAGACAGTGGTTGTGTTGGTGGGTCCTTACGTGGGATGGATTTACTTTTCTCAAACTTAGTACTTTGAAAATTCTAAGGTATGTTGTGTCTCAGTCGGTTGTACACAAAATTACTTTTGTCTGGGACCACTGCGGTTTCTATTAAAAGGTTATGTATTATGCATTATTTGTAGGCAATCTTGGTCCACTTATTTTTGTTTTTCAGTGTCCTTTTTGTCTCCATAAGCAGTACTCCTCTTGTGTTGGCAGTAATGTTTAGTTATCCATGAGGCAATATGACCGCTTCTCCTTTACTTATGCAGAGAATAGCATATTCTATTTAGCAAAACCTTCGCTGGAACCTGAGATGGTTCTAAAGCTAGTATGACCGATCTAAATGGAAGTTGCCTTGTAGAGTTTGTTGTTAGCTTTTCACTCTCCCTGTTATTAGGATCTTCGCCATGAAAGGTATGTAAGTGCATAGTTTAGTTGATTTTTCAGCAGCGTTAACAGGTCTCTTGTTAATCTTATACCATTTATTCTTGATGGCACAAGTAATTTAGTGCACCCCAAAAACTAGTGGTAACAGAGGTGTCTGTTCAGTAGCTCGTATGATTGGGGAACTTATTGCCTCTCTGGAATGAAGTCTCCCTAATAGTTTTTGTTCTTGTTCTTGTCCTTTCAGAAGAAGAAATTAATTGTTTTCTAAATTCATTTTTAAATGAGATCTCTGACTAATAATATCTTTAAATAAAGATAGCAGGGTATCGCAAACCTTTTTGTGGTATTAACTGACAAGTCAAGGGCTTTCTGATGGATACATCTGCCAGTGGATTCCTCACCTTGTGAATATCCCCTTGCGTCCGCAAAATTCGGAAATTCTTTTTGTAGCTTCGCGCCGACGTGGACGACGTCACAGAGGCGCGACTCCGCTGACGTCACCGACTCCATAATAGGCCCACGCCGGCGTGATGACATCAGTTCCCTTTTTTCTGCGTCGTCGGCGCTAACGGTTTCTTGGGATCCTCTGTAGCTGTTGGTAACTTTGTTACTGTTTGTTTTATTTCGGTGTCCTTTTGCTTCTTTGTGTCGAGATGTCCACGAAGAAGACTGGATTCAAGCCCTTCGGAGAGTGCGGCAAGATGTCTATTACGGATCCGCACGAGTGCTGCGTTTGGTGTTTGAGTTCGGACCATGACGTCGACGAATGGTCATCCTGTAAGAAAATGAATCCTAAGGAACTCCATGAGAGGCAGGCGAAACTCCTTGTTTCAAAGTTGAAGAACAGGAAGGACAAGAAGAGGTCGAGGTCTCGCTCGAAGTCGCGCTCGAGGTCGTCTTCGGTGCATGCTTCGAAGTCGTCGAGGAAGAAGCACAAGAAGAGATCTCATGAGTCTCGCCATCACTCTGGGAAGGACTCGAGCTCGAGACTGAAGTCGCAGGTGAAGTTGCTTTGCAAGGATGTGGAGACTCCGACTCTGGAGGTTCAAGTCTCCCAAGGTGAGGCTTCGCCTGTGAATTCGCCTGTTCACTCTCCGAAGCCGATGTCGAATCCTTCTCCGGCTCCGACTCATTCTTCTGACCAGAAGGGTGAGGGAGAAGAAGAAGATGGAGGAGAAGAGGAGGCTCCGTTGCCTGCGGGTTCGTCGACCCCGGTGTACCAGCCTGAGGTGGAGGTCGAAGTCGAGAAGACTCCACTTCCTCGAGAGCAGCCTGTGGGCTCTTATCCTGCTTTTCGTGCTCCAGGTCAGGACCCTACTCAGTTCCTGAATGCTATGTATGGAGTGTATTCAAGAGCTATGTACCCCTCTGGTGCACCGGTTGGTCCCACGGGTCCATTAACATACAATCTGGGTATCCCCCAGACTTGCGCTCCTGCGCCTTTTATGCCATTTATGCATGCTCCGACGCCGCCTTGGCTTTTCTCGGCGCTACCGAAGCCTTCGACGCCGAAGCCTTCGACGCCAAGACCTTCGACGCCGACACCCTCGATGCCGATGCCGAATCCGATCCGACCTCGTGTTCAGCGGTCTGGTCCTCCGGCTTCGGGCTCGACGCCGGCTCCGACGGAGTCGATTCTGGATCTGTCAACTTCATTCATGAAGGAGAGGTCGAGGCGTGAGGCACAGAGACTTCTGGAAGAGCAGAGGTACCGTGAATCAGAAATGGAAGAGGGTGAGCTGCAGGATTCAGAAGATCTTTTCGATGATCTGAGAGAGGCTAGTGGTCTTGAGCTGTCTCCTGATTGGGATTTGGCCTCTGTTTCCGATGCCCCTTCTAAGTATGTGACACCTTATCACGTGGTTATAAGGAAGGCTGCAGACTTGTTGAATATAGCGCTTCCTACTGCAGAGTATAAAGCTAATATACTGACTGAAGTCCTTCATTCGCCTACCTCTGTGGTCGAGCCTATGCTCCCTTTCAATGATGCTTTGGCGGAGCCTATATCTGAGGTTTGGAAAAGGCCGCTTACAGCCTCTGCTGTTTCGAGGGCGGTTGCTTGAAGGTACAGGGTGGCGCCTGGTGACCCGGACTTTTTATCCACACACCCCTTACCAGAGAGCTTGGTTGTGCAGGCGGCCTGCTCGAAAAAATCTGCGGGCGTTTTTCCACTGGTTCCTGGGGATAAGGAATCAAAGAACCAGGACCAGGCTGCTAAAAAAGTATTTTCCTCGGCAAGCATGGCGCTCAAATCGACAAATGCTACTTGTCTTATGGGACGCTATATCCATGCGTTGATGGATTCAGTCAAACAGCTGGTTCCAAAGCTTCCTGAGGAGGATAGGAAGGATATTCAAGAGGTGATCACTGACACTCAGGCTGCCGCTAGACAGGTCATTCAGAGTGGTCTGGACACTGCTGACTCGGTGGCAAGAGTGATGGGTTCTTCAGTGGCCACAAGAAGAGCGGCATGGCTTAAATCCTCTGAATTCTCTACGGATGTCCAAGCTGCCTTGATGGATTTGCCCTTTGATGGGTCAGGACTGTTTGGAAAGAAGGCTGATGCTGCTTTAGAAAGTTTCAAGGACAGCAGAGCGACAGCGAGATCTTTGGGCCTACAGTCCAGAGGTACTGCGGGGAAGAGGTTCAGAGGTTTTGTCAGGTCTTCCTTTCGGACCTACAGGCAGCCACAACAGCAGCAGAAGCAAAATACGCTGTACAAGTAGTACAGAGGCAGGCAAAGAGCTCGTCCTAGGGGTCGTCAGGCCTCCTCCTCTACCTCTTCCCAACCCCCTGCCACCACAGCAAAGCAGCCCTAGATCCACCATTCCGGATCATGTGGGCCCAGTGGGGGGGCCGGCTTACCCATTTTCTACGAGATTGGGAATTGGTTACATCGGATCTTTGGGTTCTCAATCTCGTGGAGAATGGGTATGCTCCCCCCAATTACCCTCCTTGCCAAGGTTTTTGTGCGGAGGACCACCTGCTGCTCTTGCAGGAAGAAGTCCTGGCTCTGTTCAGAAAGGGTACGATAGAGGTGGTTCCAGAGCAGGAGAGGGGTCAGGGGTGCTACTCCCGGTATTTCCTGATCCCCAAAAAGGATGGCAGACTTCGTCCAATCCTGGATCTCAGGATCTTGAACCTTTACCTGAAGCAGGAGAAGTTTAAGATGCTCACCCTTGCTCAGGTTCTTCATGCGCTGCTGGAAGAAGACTGGATGGTGTCGATCGACTTGCAGGATGCGTATTTCCACATCCCTATTCTGAAGTCGCATAGGAAGTATCTCCGTTTTACAGTGGGGTCGCAGCACTACCAGTTTGCGGTCCTTCCGTTTGGTCTTACTACTGCGCCTCGAGTCTTCACCAAGGTGATGGCACTGGTGGCTGCACATCTCAGAAGGTCAGGGGTTCCGGTATTCCCTTATCTGGACGATTGGCTGATCAAAGCGGAATCTCCAGAGAAAGTGCTCCATCATCTGCAAGTCACAACTCGGTTGTTGTACAGGTTGGGTTTTTCAATAAATGTACCCAAATCTCACCTGGTGCCCTCCCAGCGCAACCTGTTCATAGGTGCAGTACTGGATACTACTGTATGTCGGGCATTCCCTCCACCTCAAAGGATTCGCGATATACAGGAGATGATTCCTTTATTTCACAATAGAGCGGTCGTTCCAGTCCTGAAGGTCCTTTGTCTGCTCGATCTGATGGCTTCCTGCATTCTGTTGGTCAACCATGCACACTGGCATATGAGGGCACTCTAGTGGTGCCTCCACAGGCAGTGGTAACAACACAACGCAGATCTCAGGGAGTCCATCAGGATCTCCAGAGAAACTGCATCGGATCTGTCTTGGTGGAGTGTGGAGGGCAATCTGTCTCAAGGAAAGCCTTTCCAACTTCCTCCTGCGGTGGCCACAGTGATAACGGATGCGTCCACTCTAGGGTGGGGTGCTCATCTGGAGGATCTGGAGATCAAGGGTCTTTGGTCTCCAGAGGAAAGGTTGCTTCACATCAACCTTCTGGAATTGCGGGCGATACGTCTGGCGCTCAAGGCCTTCCTCCCTTCCCTTCGCGGGCGGTCGGTTCATGTCCTAACGGACAACACCACCGCGATGGGGTATGTAAACAAGCAGGGAGGAGTAGGGTCGCAGTGTCTCTGTAGAGAGGCTCTGCGTCTCTGGTCCTGGGTTCAGGGTCATCAGATTTGTCTGATGGCAAATCATCTGGCCGGAGTTCTGAACGTGTGTGCAGACAGTCTCAGTCGTCAGTTCTCAGCCGACCACGAGTGGAGGCTTCATCCAGAGGTGGTTCGTCACGTCTTTCAGACCTGGGGGACTCCTCAGGTGGACCTGTTTGCCACTCGCGAGAATGCTCACTGCCCGTCATTCTGCAGCCTCCAGTTTCCGATGCAGGGAGCCTTGGGGGACGCGTTTAAGTTGAGTTGGGAATCGCACCTCCTTTACGCGTTTCCTCCCATACCCTTGATTCCTCGAGTTCTGAAGAAGATTCGCCAAGACCGGGCCCAAGTTATATTGGTCACCCCGGATTGGTCAAGAAGAGTGTGGTACACAGATCTTCTCCACCTCTCCTTGTGCCAGCCGCTCCGTCTCCCTTTCAGGGCAGATCTCCTCTCTCAGATGGAGGGGCAGGTTCTACACCCCCCACCTCCAGACCTTACACCTTCATGCCTGGAGATTGAACGGGGCAACCTGAATTCCTTTTCTCTCCCACATGATGTGGTGGATGTCATTCTATCGGCCAGGCGTAACTCCACTAAGTCAATCTATTCTTACAGATGGTCTAAATTTGTGACTTGGTGTGGGGAGAAGTCTATTGACCCTTTGAGGGCTCGTTTATCAGAT
Source organism: Lissotriton helveticus (assembly GCF_964261635.1). NCBI lineage: Eukaryota > Metazoa > Chordata > Amphibia > Caudata > Salamandridae > Lissotriton > Lissotriton helveticus. The sequence goes on along the minus strand of NC_136072.1, from coordinate 1,055,286,282 downwards.
ATACTCCTATTTGCTCTTTCTTTAGCGAGGCAAGGTTTTGCTGTGGTTACAGTGAAAGGTTATCTTTCGGCTTTGTCGGCATTTCTCTGCCTGCCGGATCAGTCGTCCTTATTTAAATCTCCTATTGTTTTAAGATTTCTGTAGGGCCTTACAAATAAATATCCTCCTACTCCTTTTATTGTGCCTCAATGGGACTTGAATCTGGTGCTTACTTTTCTAATAGGTTCCCCTTTCGAACCTCTACATAATTGTCCCTTGAGGTTGTTGTCTTTTAAGACGGTTTTCCTAGTTGCAATTACCTCGGTAAGGAGGGTAAGTGAGCTTCAAGCTCTTAGTTCAAAGCCCCCATTCTTGACCATTCATGCTGAACGAATGGCTCTTAGGACCAGGGCTGCTTTTCTGCCTAAGGTGGTAACTCCCTTCCATCTAGGACAGTCTATTATCCTTCCTACCTTCCATCCTCCCCCTCACCCTTCCTAGGAGGAGGAGCGGCTTCACCGTCTGGACCCTAAGAGGGCGGTGAGCTTTTATCTTGATAGGACAAAGGACTATCGAGTTGATGACCAGCTGTTTGTTGGATTTGCTGGTTGCAGAAAAGGAAGAGCTGTGCACAAGCGCACGCTTTCGAGAAAGATAATTCTATGCATCAAGGATTGCTACGCCCTGGCTGGTAAGGAACCTCCAGAGGGAGAAGAGCCCACTCTACTAGAGCAAAGTCTTCAACATCTGCTTTGTCTAGGGGTGTACCTGTTGAGGACATTTGTAGAGCGGCAACTTGGGCCTCCCTCCACACTTTCGCGAAGCATTACTGCTTGGATACCGAAGTGAGGTGGGAAGGCCACTTTGCGCGTTCTGTTCTCCAGGATTTTCTGGTATAGAGGAGTGGACACCCTCCTCCAGGAGTGGGGACTGCTGTGGGAATCTATTCACAAGGTGAGGAATCTACTGGCAGATTTATCCATCAGAAGAACAAGTTAGTTACCTTCGGTAACGCTTTTTCTGGTGGATACAGTATCCGCCTGTGGATTCCTCACTGACCCACCCGCCTCCCCGTTGTCCACTCTTCTGTACCTGAGTAACTGTGATGTTAATATGTTTTTATTGTTGAAGGAAACGTTTTATTTCAATTGCTTTTCTGCTTGGTTTCACACTGTGTGTGTTATCTTGACATTTGTGTACTGTGTATACTGTGTATATATCTACTGATGTCGGTCCGCCGTGTGCCTCGAAGGCACGGAAAAAAGGGCGGACCTGATGTCATCACGCCGGCATGGGCCTATTATGGAGTCGGTGACGTCAGCGGAGTCGCGCGCGGTGTCGTGCCTCTGTGATCTCGCCCCCGTCGGCGCGAAGCTACAAAAAGAATTTCCGAATGTTGCTGACGCAAGGGGATATTCACAAGGTGAGGAATCCACAGGCAGATACTGTATCCAATAGAAAAGGCGTTACCGAAGGTAAGTAACTTGTTTGCTTGACCAAACTGTCCATTTCGTTTTTCCCTCCTGCTGATTCGGTGCTTTATTTTGTAGATTTATTCCAGATTTTGATAAAAGTTCTTGTCAGTAGCCATTACAAACATCTTTTTCTGTATTTTTTGAGAATGTTGTTCATGTAAGGTGTGTGCACCTTTTTTAGTAGAACAATGATGTCTGTGCTTTCTTTGAAATGTGTTTGACCGCATTCACAATGGGTCTAGTTTAAAAATAGTAGATCTGCTTGTGTAGGGTCCCCCTAACTGTGAAGTATAATTTTTTAATATATTCACCAGGGCTATTAGGAGTACTTAAGAATTCTACAACAAGTGAAGATTTTATGAAGTGCAACACCGAGTAAATTATTTCTGCATGCCTTAAAGTATGCAAATAGTTTTTTCGTGTAGAACTTTTAAATGTTTTTTTTCCCCCAGAAACTCCTTTTTCGATGTCTTCTCGTGACATGGATGTGTTCTTTCCTCTTCCCGTCCTGAAAATGCACTTACATCTTCCTTTGACAGAGGCAATTTGTGAGTGTTCCTGGATGGCAAATTATGTGCAAGAGGCCTGTGAATGCCCCAAAACAAAAGTTTGCTGACATTTCCAACTGTAACTCTTGTCTTCTTCCTGGTAGAGCACAGGGTGCCCCTTCTGGATCTCGATTGACACTCTTCTTTATTCTTGGTAAACAAGCAGTCACTTCTGTGCCTTTCGTACTGTTCCTCAAATGTAGCTAGTGGTCTTTAACATCAAAGACTGGCATATCTCCTAGGTTGAGCTTTCAAAGAATTTCTAAGAGAATCCCAGCTAGATAATTTAGGTGTCAAAAAGGATGGTAGGTTCTGCATCCATAACTCCAGTACTTGTATTTAGCCCAAAATGTTAAACTAAATGAATATTTGTTTTGGAAAAAGATTGCACATGCAGTCAACTCTCATGTGAGGCCTATCTGAACCCAAAAAGTGCGTAAACACTAATGTCTACTTTTCAGATCCATCAATTTTGCCTTAATAATACAAAAATAAACAGATATCGTCCCATTAACATCTGGCTGATTACAGACACCACAATGAGGGATGGTGCAAATAATCCACCATGAATCAGTTGACAGCATGTCTCCTGGAATTTATATATTCAGATAACATCATATTAAAAAAAAAAATACGCATGCCCATATCAAGAATGTGTTCTACCAAGAACTGCAAAAAGTGTCTGTTGGCTTAAATCTGTACCCTTTATTATCAAGTCCCCATTATCTTGGGCAACTTTTTCAGCACTTGGACCAAATCTTGGCTAGAGTAGCCTTTTTAAAACTAGATCTGGCAACAGTTTTATGGACTTTGGAGGCAAGCTGATAAATCATAATTGTTTTGAAAGTATTATTAAAGGATTCAATAGATTGCTCAGGTCATTCTTTCCTATATCTAAAGGTGGCCTTGCTTAGGAATTCTATACAGTTCTTTGAAAACTAATGAAGCATCCCTTGGACATTATCGTAAGACCAATAGAAATTAAATTAAATGAAAGGCAGCATTTATTTTGTCTCTTGCATTTGCCAGGGGTGTAAATGAGTTGCAAGCATGAACAATAATGGTCATATATGAATCATATTACAATTATATCCCAAATGTCCCTTCCTAAATTTAAGTCAATAAAACAATCTTTCTCTGCTTTCTTTGAAGGTCCTGTTTCTCTGGTGGAGAAATCCTTACATAATCTAGACCCTAGAAGGGTATAATGTTACTGTCTCAAACTAATGCCTCAATGTGCAGTTTTCTGCCTCCTGTCTGGCAGTGGCTTCAATGGGACCTCCATATATCTTACAAATTAACAGGATGGTGTAAAGACTTCTACTCAAGCCGAGCTTCTTATACAGGATCGAGATTGTTTTGTCTCTCATATATTGTGGTGTTGGAGGCAGTGCTGTGTGTGTGTGTGTGTGTGTGTGTGTGTATCTATATGTGTAAGACATTGTAGGTTACATTATCACACTCCACTGTGTTACTAATAATCAATGTTTTAATGTGAAAATCTATTTTTTAATGTGTGTGTGTATGTATTTACTTTACAAAAATCTACTTTAGTACCTGCAATTATATTCACATCACTTTCTTCATATGGATGACAGTTTTTTGACGAGACTGCACAAAACATTATTATAAGTTGATTTAACCACAATCACGTTGCCTCAATATTAATGTGTACAGAGAAAAAGCTCTTGCAGCCCCAACAAAAAACTCTGATTTTCATGAAACTTGAAAGAGATACACCTGTCAGTTCCTTCTTGCAACCCGTTTTTGTGGTCTGAATTATGTAACAGTGTGGCACTTATGGTGTTGTGTGAGTTACAACTTAAGGTGTTCCTTCCCACCCACCCATATGTGAACTTGGTTTATTGCACCTGCAATGAATATGAAAGACCGGTTATTGCAGTCCCACAAAACACTATTCAATATTTAATTAAGGTAAAGGCATTGCTTTTGGGTTTCTAACAATCCCATAAAGGGATCAGGGGCACCGTGGTAAGAGTCACACACTTTATTTTGTTATTTACAGGATAAAAAATCTCACTCTCTCGCTCCTTTTGTGTAAAAAGTATTTGATACTACAGCAATAATGTTTCTTGGTACGCCTCAAACAAATGCACAGAATTTTACAGTGTTCCCTGCAAAGGGCAAGCACACGCTGCGGTAGAAGTCAGTCTTCCTCTGGAACTTGGCTTTATCAACTACAGGCAAGATGTAGCATCTGCGAAGGGTGCTGGCAGTAGCTCAGACCATCTCTGGTAGAATCTCAGATACTAATATGGGCAAAGAACCTCTCCTGACAAATGGTGAACTGGCAGTCCTTAAATACTGAATCTTATCAGAAATGTAAATGTCTGACAAAAGTTTAGGAATGTCTGACATAGATTATGTACATCAAGGTGTGCATCCCAGACTTTTGCTTATGAACATATAGGGTAAAAGTAAGCGATTCAGACTACATTATTTTGGTTATATGTCTGCATGTGTTATTATTTAACCTTGACCTGGTGAAGAGTAGACATCTAACCCAACTGAATGTTGCGTTAAGTATGGTGTCTGGGTCATCAATCGAATGACTTGACACTTGCAAAGTTCTTGGAAAGATAAGGTCAGACAACATCTGCGTCTAATGGCAGACATGACAAAGATTCTGCATAAACCAGGAAATATGGTGACTGCCATTGTTTGAGAGTGAGAAGATATCGACCTCCATTAGCCAAGGTGGAGTTTGGGCCTAATAAAATGGGGTCTCACCTTAGAGACTTTACATCAATGCACTGTTGGCGGATAGATTTAACAGACCTAATGGTTGGTTGTTCTCTAAAGCTCTGATTCCGACCCACTATAAATCTGTATGTTTTGGAGATCATCACCTACACAATATGTTTCGCAACATGCTGTAGTGTAGTTCCTATTATCCCAATAGGCTCTGCGCATTGGAATAATACCTTCAATAGTATAGACCTAGGACGGAGGTTAACTATGTCTTCTACTGACGATATTAGACTTAAAGTTTTTGGTTTTGCCAGCTAGCTCAGAGTTCACTAGAAACTTTCTCGAATAGGCAAGGAGGAGTTTAACCTCCCTGGATAGACAAGAAGGGATTTAGTTTCTGACAACCATAGAACATGACAACTTTGCTCTCCCCTAATCAAGAGTGTATCTCTAGAGTCGTGTGAAAACAAAAGACAACTTATTTTACTCAGTCAGTTCAGTGCATTCTTAGTTTCACCAGATTGTAGAGAAAAGGAAGAGACGGGCGTGTTCAATAAAAGATGTTATTTATTGATCAGTCTCTTTTCTCGTACAAGAGAAATGAATCGATATTATTGCGATACTTATGGTTAAGTAAAGTGCATACAATAAAAGCAGGAGTATAAAATAATACTGTAGAAGCATTGATATGGTTTCTAAGCCATATGATATTTAAAATTGATAAAATAGATACATACATATATATATACATTTGACTAATCGTACTCAACTGGTGCTTCTAACCACGCCTACCCCAGTGTACCTGACCTAAGCCTAATACGTGGGCGGGAGTAGATAAGTAGCAGTTTAAGTTTAAGTTTGTTTTGCCAAGTGACTGACTCAAGAATTCTCTGCAAGGGGTTATTCAGTTCTGTACCTGAGATCTAGAATGGTTGAGTGCTGGTATCTCTCGTCTCTGGTCTTGATATTCCAGCTGCCTGCGAGGGCCGCTTGGAAGCACCGGAGCTGGATTTCTCGGCAGGAGAAAAGCAGCGTCTCGTTCTCAGCGCGTCAGGAAGGCGGGGCAGCGCCAGCGGGGTCCGCTCTGTGCTGGCCTCTTCGGCAAGTCTCGCTGCTCCGATCTCGTCACCACCGCGTGTCTTTGCTTAAGGCAATGTCGGTAATATTTATACCTGTAAGGTGCCGAGATTGACGTATGGATGGACATAGATACGTCAATAAGGATGTCATACGGACTGGTCGTTAGCACATTCTTCACTGAAGTTCTCGGTGAAATCAAAACAATGGCCGCAGGGATTTTCCCAGGTTGTCATAGGTTTGATTTGTTTAGAGAACTCCGTATGCCTTATCAGGGGCTGGAGGAATAGTGCTTGCCTAATTAGATGGCAAGCGTTATGACCTAATCAGATAACGCGTTCCTGTGCCGTGGTGTGGCTTAATCAGATAACGGTTTTTTGTACCGTGGGATGGCTGCTAGTTAATTATTAACCAGAACAGGGTCAGGAATAGGGGGATCGATACAGAACCTATAGGAATACATCACACCCACTCCACGCAGACTATGTCCATATTTACAAATCTAGGCATAGTAAATATACAGTAGTGTATGTGTATACCGCACCACCCCAAAATACATCCATATGCATTTTGAAATTATGTAATACACGAGAAAAAAATAATCATAAGCACTATATGCACTCAAGCAGTAGAAAAATGCTAAATTAATCACGCATATTCATACATCAATATTAATAAGATATTGAAAAATAACACATGAAATGGCTCTTAATACAGAAGAAAAAAAATGCGAGACCATTTCATCACAAAATAAAGTACCCATGAACATGCCAGAGGGCAGTTAATGTCTCTAAAGTTCCTAAAATAGAAATTTAGTTCTCTAAGAATAGATTCTACTTTAAGCAGAAGATAAGTGTCCCGAAAAACTATAAAATATTTTGGGGATTTGTGAAAAAAAATCTGCTGTCCGTAAACTGGAGAAAAAAATTGTTCAGGTTACTTTATCATTAACGTTGAAGGCCAAATTCAGGGTGATGGGAACGCCGTGTGCTAGCTTGCTCAAAAGTCATTATTTCTGCTCTGGTGAGAACATCATATTATTTAGACTGTCGAAAAAGCTGTCAACAGCTTCCTGTGAGAGTTCCACTAACTCGGAAAAAGATGTTACCATGCATTCATGAGCATGATTGCCTCCATTGATGTTTTGATCAGCATAGCTGACAGAAGGTCGTACCTGATCGATGCTGCTTTCATCTTGAACCTCACTACCCCTCAATCGTAGTGGTGAAGTCTCCACGAATGCCGTCATCAGGATTGGTAGCCGCTGGGGACAGCACAATGCATGAGCCGTGACCGGACCCAACAAAGTTTCTGCATCCATTGGCGCATCCGATTGTAGCGTCAGACAGGTGTCCAACACGCATTCTTCTCCGCATAGCAAGCACCTTAATACAGGTAAAACACAGCTTTGCCACATTGGTCTAAATGAAAGAAACCAAGCCATGTTCAGGTCTCTAAGCCGGGACAGTCCAAGGATTTTAGATATCCGGTCCCGGTATCCAATGGCTAGGATTGTTTCTTCCCTTGTCGCAGGTGTTTTGTCTGTGACACGGTTTGCCATAGCGAAATAACAGGATCAAAAAAAGGATTCCTGCCACTAGTCCCAAAAGGAGAGGAAGTCCACCAAAGATGGAATGGACGAAGTCCGGAAAAATACCCAGAATGGTTTTAAATGGTGTTAAAGCCCCCGAAAACACTGTCTTAAATACATTTGAGACTCCACTGGTATCAGAAATATTTAAGATTTCGTTCAGGATTTCTGCGAAATGTATGGGGGAATTAGTTGATAACAATGAATGAATCTCTGCCGTTGTCCTTGCAACTTGGAGATCATACGTTTCTTTTGATGACGTGAGCCTGGTCGGCGTCTGAAGGAGCACTGTTTTCATTCTGCTTAAAGTATCAATTCGAATAGAAGCAATTTTCAAATTCGGCCATAACCTTGCCTCCCTGTCTGGCATTGCGCTGGGGAACAATACTCATTCACAGCACATGACCTTCGCAGTCGTAGTTATGAGATAAGGTATTCCGGGCACCAAGCTACAACATCTGCGGTCTACAATTATAATGTAACTCCCGTTCGATAGTCTCCTAAAGAATGGTTCTATTTGTGTCGCAGGTGTGCCTAGCTGGTGACATGAAAGGTTATTTGAGGACCCTTCACAGGCTCCGTGTAAACTAATACCATTACACAGAAGTGTACCGCTTAGTGACATCGCACAATTATTGCCACTAAGAAACACTTTCTGTCCTTTATTACTGACACATGCATGTGAATAGGGCAAGTTCCATGTTGTCTTAATGTACCCTTTTCCCAATTTTTCGTACATGCCAGCCTGTATATATTTTTGGCAGTATTGAAACCTGAAAGTAGATATTGGAATATTAATCATTCCATGTATTATCCATTCACTGACAGGTCGTTCTGACATTGTCAATGGTAATCTCTCGAGTTTCTCAATGCTCAGGATTGTATAATCAGCACCCTTCTGTGCCATACTGATTTGTTTATCAGTAAGGTTAAAGATATTGAATAGTGACGTTGTGTTGATTAAACGCCAAGGCACATAGCCTGAACGCAGATTTTGTAACGTCCAGCCAAGTTGTACAATAGAACGCAATTGGGACTGACCGTGTTGTAACAACAGTAAGTCTTGCGATATTATGTCGATTGCTGAAGACACAATGCTGTCCAAAGAGTATATTCTGGAGGACAGAGTCATTAACCCATTGTCCACTACAGAAAGTGATTTTTCCAAATTAATACGGTCAATTTCCCGTATTCTCTCTGATGTTTCAATTTGAGTTATTTTCCAGGCCTCGTTATAAGCTGCATATACAGAGGCTGCTATGAAGCGTTTTTGACGCTGTTTGCGCGGTCCCATAATGGAATCACGCAAGTCAGCACCATCAGTAAGTAAAGTCAGGTGTTGCCTAATTTCTGCCAGTGTGGATGTTTGTAGCCATTGAAGGCAGAGCTTGCCCACACTGTACGTGGTAATTATCCCTGGGTGTTGTCTTTGGGAATATCTAGGGTCTGGCCTGGTCAATGTGAACCCCTGGATTTTGTTCAGGAATCTGTCTTGACAGTTATTAGTATCTGTGGGCCAGATCAACCACTGTTTCCAATCAGGATGTGTTCTGTTTTGGCTTAATATATGGTTTACGTCTATCTCCTCATCTAAAGATATATTACCGTTCATTGATGGCTTTGGAATAGACGGTTTGTTTAAGTCTTTGATTTTAGCTAGGCCAAGACAGGTAGTTTGTTGAACAGTGTCATTCAAAAATATAATTTGTTCTGGGATCATGCAGGCTCTAAACAATGATTCTATACCTTGTACTTGCCATTCCTTTGTACCCCAAACACTTTTTACTTCAACATTTTTGTCCCAGTAATCAAAACCAAATGTACTCATTTGCTCAAAAAACGAGTCTGAATATATCAATTTAGTGTTCGTAAGCATGGTCTTTGTACCTGTCTTATTCGATAATTTGAAATAAAATGTTTCTGCATTACTTGTGTTGAACCCTGAAAAATATGAATATTTGTCATAAAAAGTTCTTGAGCTACCTTTTGGAGGGGTTGCACAGTGTTCCCATTGATTATAATTTAAAACATTTCTAGGTTGTGCAGATTTATGCAGATAATGATTACTATAGTGATTATAGCAGAACATTTTATCATAATTAGACGAACCCTGCAAATAATCATGTTTTGTAAATTTAGCAGACATCACTAGGTCAGACATCATATTATTAATGCTTTCAACGTCCCAATCATCAGCAACTGAGCTTGGTTTTACAAAGTCACTCAATGAAATCTTGATTTGATGTGGATACTTCAGGATTTCAACCGGACCATAGATTTCATAATCAGTGTTGTCCCATGCTACCCCACCGGGTATAGGATTGGCTGTGAAGTTGACTGAAGAAAGTTCTCTTTTTTCGACGTGTGAAGACGTGTGTGGTTTGAGGACCAAGTTGATTTTCTGGCTTGCTGTGTCCATTTTAGCATATTTTCCCTCAATGAAGTGTCCCAACCATAGTACCATGATGAGCCAAAGTATGAGGATAAGTGCACCTAAGGCCACCCAGAATTCAATCCATGGAGAAATCAGATAGGTTTCTTTCAGATGTTGAAAAAGTTCCTTAGCTTTATCTTTAAAGGTTTTTGTTGATGTTTGTTCCTTTGATTCACTCAGATCTTCAGATGAATCATTGAAGTTGATGAAGTAACCGGATGCCGTTCTGTCTATTGTTCCTATTGCTTCAGGATTACTGTTTGCTTTATTAGTGTGTTTTGTTGCAGCAGCATAGTCATTTGTTACTTCATTGTAGATTGGTGTGTCTCTGCTAAATGTTTTTATTTGGGTTTTTAGAGGTTTAAGTTCCATAGCATTGTTGCATAGTCCTTGTTGTTGTTCTGTTGGCATTTCAAATGTGAGTAGCCTCTTAGATTGAACCTCTGTGTTTGTAGCAAACCTTGGTGTTCTACTACTTATCGGGAGTCCACTTGGCCTACTGTTCGTTATCGGCCACATGATTGTGGTTTTATCAGGTCGATTGATACAACTCTGTTCTCCTTTTTACCAGCAAGGGGCGGTAGTACTACTGATCTTGTCCCGTTGATAGACAAGACAGGAACTGCTTTTCTGTAAGAAGGCCCAAATTCCTTCTTTACCGCGATCTTTTCTCTGACTAGATCCCCGACTTTTGGAATCCAGACAGTTCTTGCTGGGACAGGTGGTTTTTCTTCAGTGGTCGTTGGCTGTTGTTTCAACTTTATGTTGCTCAGGTCTTTCCTTGTTTCGTTTAAGTCCTGCAAAATAGCCAAACGGTCTTTGATATCAAAGCTTTTTTCTTTAACCACTGAAGTCTGACTGTCAAGATCTAAGACCATCATTCTAGTTCCAAACAATAATTCGTACGGACTGAATCCCCTCAGAGAATTTCTTGGCAGGTTATTTAGACTACGTTGGACACTTATTAGATGTTTGACCCACCCAGCTCCCGAACCTAATACCTTCGCTGTTATAGATTGCTTTATGTCACGGTTTTTTCTTTCTACAATTCCGTTTCCCTCAGGATGAAATGGACAAGAATACCGCAATGCAATGCCCATGCTGGTCATGGCCTCCTTATAAGCTCTAGAGCTAAAAGCAGGACCCTGGTCAGAATGCAGCATGCCAATTGCGTATGTGCCGATAAAGACTCGCAAATCTTTTATAACAGTTCTGGCGTCAGCCAATCGCTGGGGCCACAACCATATGAATCTCGTGCATGAATCCACTGCAACCAAGATATATTTATAGTTACCATCCCTTTGTAAGGGACCACAGTGGTCCAGGTAAACACAGGCTAATGGTTTATCCGAGATTAGAAGGGGCGTCTGCGCTGGTCGTCTCACTGTTGATACTTTCATTTTTTGACATATTTCACATTCTAGAACATAGTTCCGTGTTTGTCTTCTCATTTGTGGCCACCAGTATCTCTGTTTTAATAACGATACTGTGGCTGAGACGCCAGCATGTACAGAAGCAAGTCCTTCGTGTGCCGCTATGATGAGTCCTAACCTATGTTCCATGTTTGGAATTGCCCTATCCCCCACTCCAGGGATTCGAGCAAACGGAACATTGTTTGTATCAGTTATATATGAGTACTTCACTGGAAAGCCTTTCGGGAGTGTTTCTATCGAATCTTTTTCTGTAGCGCTGACAGCCTGTAATATTTCGCTGTCTATTTTTGTTTTCGACCGTGTGATGGCAGCTACGGAAGCCGTTTGCACAGCTGCCTTCGCGGCCTCATCAGCCAATGAATTCCCTGCAACGTGAACGCCATCACGTTGATGACTCAGTGTATGTATCACGTGAGTCTTTGGTAGTTCTTTTTGCAAACGAACTACTTGTTCCCAAAGCATTTTATGCTTGATTGTGCCTCCTTTTGCATCCTTAAAACCATTCTGAAGCCAGATCTGCAAGTATTCATTGTAAGACTGAACGCAATAATACGAATCGCACACTATGAGTGTGGGGAATTCTCGATCGGTATTTTGAAGCGCCATCTTGAATGCCAGTAGTTCAGCTCGTTGAGCTGTACAATCTCCTAGAGATTGTGTTTTAGGGACCGCTGGTTTAAATTTCCCTTCGTGCCAGCGACCTTTAACAATCGCGCACGCAGCACTGTAAGCTTGTTTACCCCCCACTGCGGGTTGTGCTGACCCGTCTGTATATATTATACAGCCGTAATGTTCTAGAGGCAGAATTTCGATTGGCGGAGGGCATTCGAATTCATATTGGAGAAATTCTTGTGTTTTCAAGTTGGGATCAAATTCGTATACCACGTCTGTTGCAGCAAGGGAATTGGCCCACTGTATCCATCTCGGATGTAGGGCTTTAGCATTCGGAATGCTAGCCTTTGTTACCGCCTCCAGGGCTGGTATCGGTGTCACGATGATTATTCGTTTACCTTGTGCTAGGGCCCGCTCCTTTGCTACAGCAGTCTGTACCGCGGTCAGAATTTTTTCCGTTGGACTAAATTTTATTTCAGCCTTTGTGTACAAGTGTGATTTGTATGCAATTGGTACCTTTTCTCCCTCATTAGAGGTTAGGTATGTGAATCCGCATCTTCCTGGGATGACTCGAATCACAAGATTACGTGTGTTATCACGTGTTTCTAATTTTGTTTTAATTAACTGTCTGTTTGTAAAGATCTCAAAATTTCTGTGTGTTTTTGAGTCCGATTGATTCTTTTAAAATCTGGTTTTATTAGATCATAAAGGGGTTTGACCCTTTCTGCGTAATTTGCAATGTATGTTCTTCCGAAATTTAGGAAGCCTAGAATTGATTGTAAGTTTTTTAGTGTTCTAGGAGCTTGGAGTACAGCACATTTCTCTAGGAAATTGTCAGCCAGGCTTTTACCTTCACTTGATAATTCATATCCTAAAAACAGGACTGTTAGATGGGCAATTCTTGATTTTTTAAAGTTGAATTTGTAACCCTCTGCTGCGAACCCAAGTATTATGGTGTTCACTCTCTTCAAGTGAGTATCCAAGTCATCATCTGTTAGGTAAATGTCGTCGACATATGATAATGCCTCGTCATCGTATGTTTGTAGTAATTCTGTTACTCTCGTTGAGAATAATCCTGGGCTGTTCTTGTGCCCCTGGGGTAAACGGCAGAAACTTTTTTGCGAGCCATTTACCGAGAACGCAGTCAAATATCTGCTCTCTGGTGCTATATTTTGACAAAAGAATCCATTAGAGATGTCTAATGTTGTTTTGTATTTTTTGCGCACTATGTTATTCATTAGTGCAGCACTATGCGAGTTTTGCACTGCAAAGGTTTTGCAACATGAGTTAAGGTGTCTGTAATCCAAAACTAGACGATATGAGTTGTCTGGTTTGGAGACAGGAAACAAAGGATTGTTCATTTGTGAGATGCAAGTTTCAATCACCCCCTGGTATTCAAGTTGATCTAGGATCTCTTTTACCTGTTTTTTAGCTTCTTGCTTAATTGGGTACTGCCTCTATGCAGTAGGTTGTGATTTTAACTGGATTTTGTGAGGAGGAGAGTCCTCATCCCATCCTACATGATTTTTATATAAAGCAGGAGCTTGAGCTACTGCCCACTTTCTAGCAAGTGTATATTTTTTATGAATTGGAATATGATTTGAGAAGGCAGGCATAATTATTTCTTCGCCATGAGGACACTCCCTGACAAACTCTGGAGGCCAGTCTCGTTCAGCTAGAAGGATGTCATAGCCCTTGGACAGATTATCCCAAAATAGTCCCCTTATTTTTCTAGTCTTATCCCCCTCTATACGCAATGTAATTTCATATATTTTATGAGGTTTGCTAACTCTGGTATCTGCAGTTTCCACCTGAATGTATTCATTCGTGTCCACTGTCTCCAGATGATTCATAAGGACTTTGCGAGCTATGCTCACTTCTGCTGCGCTGTCTAGCATTGTCTGAGCCCATTCTCCGTTTTTCAGCTGTGTTCTCAGTATTCTCGGCATCTTTGATTACTTTAATACTGGCTACCTTCTTTTTTGGAAATTGTAACTTTTTATTTGGATGAGCAGGTTCCTTGTCTTTGGACTTGACGTGCTCTTCCCTGTGTTCTGATCGTCCTCTTCTTTCCGATTTCTGCGAGGAAGTCTGAAAAGATTGAGAGGGACGTGTATCATTATCTTGATATCTATCAGGTTTCTTTATATTATCCCTATTTCTAAGGTTGTATTTTTTCCCAGAGGGCTCACTTTGGGGAGACCTGCGTCCTTGGTTCGGAGATCTTTCTCTCCGCCGAGGAGACCTTCCTCTGGACTGGAATCTTTTTTCTTTAGGATTGGATTGTTTGTTTCCATCCCAGCTCTTTTTTTGAGTGTTTAAATTATTTTTAATAAATACCTTTTCAGGACTTTCAATCAGTTGAGGTTTTACCGGTATTCCACCCAGACTATCTCTTCCTAGTTCTTCATAGGATTTCTCTATGATTCTGGCAATTTCAGTTGGTTGGTCTGCTATATCTGTCTCTTTTAACCTTTGGTGGATCGCCACGTTTGCTGCTTCTCCCTTTATGTTGGCTAATAATATAGCCGAGACCTGCTTGAAGTCTTTCAGTAATTTCATACCAAGAGTTAAAGCGGGTTCTGGACCATATTCATCTTGAATTTGTTTTAGCACATCTGGTATTACTGACATGGATGGTACACCATGTGTTTTTGTGTATATGGAAGCAAAGACTGTACCCCAAGTGTCACAGTCCTCCACGTGTGGTGCGATTCCCATTGGAAGACAGATAGTCAGATTCCTGTGTTTTTCTACCGGGGTGGTGTCTGGAAACACCGCCTCTATTTGAGTGATTTTTTGTGCTAGCCAGAAAGGTATTTGTTCCTGTTTTGCGCGTACTTTACCTAGACAGGACTGTATGTTCTGTGGTGTAATTTTATTTGTGTTACCCTGATGAGGGGTCAGCTGTGGAATTTTACTTGCTGGTTGGACTGTTGAAGTCCGCATTACATATTGGACTAATTGTCTATGTATTTTGATTAGTTGTTTTAGCTGTATTAAAAGCTCTGCTGCAGGCATTTCTTCAATGTCTGGATGTGGTGTGTATCCGGCTAGGACCGGCCACGTTGCTCCTGGTCTACCTAGTGGACCGAGCCTGGTGATGTGATTATTATGTTTTAGGGCGCCATTAAACAAGAGCAGGTGCTCTTGGAATTTGAGTGGTACTTCCACCTCCTCGAAAGGAGTGTAGATATCCGGTGGTTCCTCTATTTTATAATAGTGGAACTCTTTTGTTACAGCGTTTGCTGCTGGAAAGTTTATCCATGAATAGAATACCTCTGTCTGCCGATATTCGTGTGCCTCAATTACGAATATGACTGTACCACCTCTCGATGTCAGTCCATTTTCTATAAGTTTTAAGGTTATAGATTTCCTTATGTTGACCGGGATGAGTATTGCATTTGGGTCATTTTCCAGCAGAGTATTTTACCATTTTACCGACAGGAAGGTTATTCCGTTTGTTTGCAGATCAGGTCTCTTATGGAAACAAAGATTAGATGCACAATATTTTGGAACAGTGTATCCTTCAACGTTGACTAAACCAAGAACCATACATAGGAGTCTCCTCCTGCGAGGTTTGGCGGATATGACCTTTCACCCACTCCAGACGTCTTTGGAGTATTATGGGAAAAAAGGGGTTCTGTGTGAAAAAGCACGACTGAGTTACTCTAATGTCTTGCGTTAGTTTTATCGCCTATCCAAACGTTTGGGCGCCATGTAGTGTAGTTCCTATTATCCCAATAGGCTCTGCGCATTGGAATAATACCTTCAATAGTATAGACCTAGGACGGAGGTTAACTAGGTCTTCTACTGACGATATTAGACTTAAAGTTTTTGGTTTTGCCAGCTAGCTCAGAGTTCACTAGAAACTTTCTCGAATAGGCAAGGAGGAGTTTAACCTCCCTGGATAGACAAGAAGGGATTTAGTTTCTGACAACCATAGAACATGACAACTTTGCTCTCCCCTAATCAAGAGTGTATCTCTAGAGTCGTGTGAAAACAAAAGACAACTTATTTTACTCAGTCAGTTCAGTGCATTCTTAGTTTCACCAGATTGTAGAGAAAAGGAAGAGACGGGCGTGTTCAATAAAAGATGTTATTTATTGATCAGTCTCTTTTCTCGTACAAGAGAAATGAATCGATATTATTGCGATACTTATGGTTAAGTAAAGTGCATACAATAAAAGCAGGAGTATAAAATAATACTGTAGAAGCATTGATATGGTTTCTAAGCCATATGATATTTAAAATTGATAAAATAGATACATACATATATACATTTGACTAATCGTACTCAACTGGTGCTTCTAACCACGCCTACCCCAGTGTACCTGACCTAAGCCTAATACGTGGGCGGGAGTAGATAAGTAGCAGTTTAAGTTTGTTTGTTTTGCCAAGTGACTGACTCAAGAATTCTCTGCAAGGGGTTATTCAGTTCTGTACCTGAGATCTAGAATGGTTGAGTGCTGGTATCTCTCGTCTCTGGTCTTGATATTCCAGCTGCCTGCGAGGGCCGCTTGGAAGCGCCGGAGCTGGATTTCTCGGCAGGAGAAAAGCAGCGTCTCGTTCTCAGCGCGTCAGGAAGGCGGGGCAGCGCCAGCGGGGTCCGCTCTGTGCTGGCCTCTTCGGCAAGTCTCGCTGCTCCGATCTCGTCACCACCGCGTGTCTTTGCTTAAGGCAATGTCGGTAATATTTATACCTGTAAGGTGCCGAGATTGACGTAAGGATGGACATAGATACGTCAATAAGGATGTCATACGGACTGGTCGTTAGCACATTCTTCACTGAAGTTCTCGGTGAAATCAAAACAATGGCCGCAGGGATTTTCCCAGGTTGTCATAGGTTTGATTTGTTTAGAGAACTCCGTATGCCTTATCAGGGGCTGGAGGAATAGTGCTTGCCTAATTAGATGGCAAGCGTTATGACCTAATCAGATAACGCGTTCCTGTGCCGTGGTGTGGCTTAATCAGATAACGGTTTTTTGTACCGTGGGATGGCTGCTAGTTAATTATTAACCAGAACAGGGTCAGGAATAGGGGGATCGATACAGAACCTATAGGAATACATCACAATACTTTCAACAGTGCAAGTCTCTGATGTAGAAATCATTTTGTTTTGTCTGTCTGATATACATAAAAAGTATATCTCTGCACATGCGAGATCACAAAACACATTGTAACAAAATGTTTCCAGTAAAACATGCCCGATTAGGCAAGAATTTCAGTTAAAACATTTTTTGTATCTGAGCAGCTAAATTGCAACATAAACACACTCTGCATATTACATTGAAAAAAAAGTCCCTTATGCTTAACTAAACTAAGCTGTAGAAATGTGACTCTGCAGCTTTAATTATTCCAGAAATCTGCACTATCTCATCATCATTCTCAGCAGGGAAGAGACGGAGTTTTTTCCGCCCTTTGATGTTGATCCCTAACACTTTCTGCCTTTTTTCAAGGTGGTCTTTGGATAGAAACACCAAATTTAGACGATTCTTTCTCTACCACCCAGTATCTTTAGGTATGTTTTGCCTTTTTGTTTCCTTTTCTGTCTAGAAACCAAACAGTGTTGCTGTACTTTTTCTTTGAAAGTTGTTCACCTTCCAGACTTTCGGCTATCAATTCTGCACTTTTCCACAAGTGCCCAGACTGCGCTGATAAAATGTGTAAAAAAGGCAACCATGATGTATGTGTGCTCTATTTCCCTGACATGCATTCCACCAAAGACAGTACCATTTGTCAAATGATGTCATACAGGCCTCTGTGGGATAAAGAGTGGGTTTGTCTCAGAGCTAAAAGAGGCAAAACTGGAAAGATTTCTTCAGCGCCATCTACTTTCACCTCTGTGGTGAGAAGGGCAGTTTCTCCCCTTTCTACTTCTGAGCATTGCGTAGGCCAAGTCAGGAGGTGAGTAGGCAGCATCTCAAGATTACCAGCACTTCTGTTCCTTGTCGATGTTAAGGCATTTAAAGTAGACAGACTCTACAGAACACCGTTGACATTGAACTGTTTCCTTGCTTCAATGTTCAGCGGTTCTGAATATTGTGGGTTGATATTGAGGGACATATTAACATTGAAGACTCATTTCTCGGGGTTTCACTATCTTTGATGCAGCTTGGAAAATAATCTTGCCCCCAGATTCTTCAGAACGCACAAGTAAGCCGGTTGATATGGAATCTGTAAAAGAAGCCAGTACAAAAGAACCTCCTGTAAAAGCTATGTCGCCTTTAAGCACTCAGCCTTGCCAGCTACCTCTCTTGGTATCAACCCTACAGGCAGCAGTTTATCCATATGCCATTGTGAAACTTCCTCTGCAGCTGCCTTTTCCAATACGAGATTCAAATAAGACTACAGCGTTGGATGACTTTTATAGTTTCAGTGAACTCTCCAGGCCCTCTCTTCTACAGATTAGTGTGCTTTTTTGCCAGTGCCACTGGAACCTGCTCTGACTATTGTCGACCTCATCTGTTTTTATGAGCTTTCCAGTAGAGCGGTAAGAATGTTCAGTATTCAAACTGCACCATCTGAAGCGCAAACGTTAGTTTTATTGAAAACTATTGAAGTCACAAGCTCGCCCATTAGTTCCTTTGCTTTCTGGATTTCGGAGCTGATGTGGTAAAGTTTTGTCAACCCTTTCTCATATCGTCCAGTATAATGACAAATAGAGAAGAGGATCAGACCTATGAATACTGCTCCAAAGAGAAAATCTTGTGGCAGACTCTTTGATGTCTGTGGCTTTTTACTAGGAAAAAAAAATCTCTTTTCTGCTGTCCCCACCATTTGGCACCACGGCGAGTGGGAGTATTTAGAGCTGCAAAAAGCTCTGAAAGAGTTGTGGCTACTAGATATTGTGGGGAATGGTGCAAAATAAAACTTTCTTTTTCTTGTCCGCATTCCACCGGCTGTGAAATATAATGCTTTATTGGATTCAATAAATATGATGCTTATTAGAGAAAACTGCCGTAGAGCTGGTTCCAAAACTTTATTGGAACAAAAGTTGTTTATTCCTACTACTTTCTGATCACAAAGAAAGTTCCATAAATATTTTTTTTTCTATTCTAGACCTCAAGAGGGCGAACATATTAGCCAAGAGGGTAAACATTGTGAATGTTGTTGCTTCACCCAATTTTCTTACTTCGACCAGCAAGGGGATTGAATGTGTGCCTCTCAGGACGCGTTTTTCATACGTTAATTTCCACCCAGCTCTTTAGTTTCTTACACCTCAAAGTTGGCAGTAAATATTATCGATAATCAATTCCTAGAGCTTTTTCAAAATTCATATCCGAGTTATCTGTTTTTCTACACAGAAAAGATGTCTTCATTTACCCTTATCTGGACATTTGGTTGAGCGAGGAGGAGTTGCATCAGATTCTTCTTTGTGAACTTCAGCTGACAATAGACCTCTATCACACCCATCACCTTCAAGAAGTAACAGCTTGAACCAGCTCGACCAATAATTGGGAGTAGCACTAGATACAAAATTATAATGTGGCTCTTTTTTTTGCAACAGAAATGCCTTCAATTGCATCTTACATAATCTCAGTGTCTTCCCTCTTGGGATCTGTGGCCTTTTCTGTAATAGGGAAAGTAAGACTACTCATTAGAACTCTACAGGAATGTACCAAAGATCAATTGTACCAAAAGTCAGGAAACTGGACAACAAGGTACAGACATCTTCCAGGGCCTTGCTGTCCCTCAACTGGTGGTGTCAGAAAAATAGTTCACTGACTGAAGTTTTGTTTTGTTCTGACCATTCACAGACTATGGTGATGGAAGTGTCCCTTGAATGCTAGAGGACTCGTATAAGAGCTCTTGCAACACAAGTAGTGTGGTTCCGGTGTAGAAATATTACCACATAAACATGTTGGAGTTCATAGTAATGCATATGGCATTATAGTCCTTCCTAGCAGAGATCAGGTCAGTTCCCATACTACAGCAGATAAAATTTACACAATATTCTACTATCTGAACTAGCAGGGTGGGACGAAGTCTGTAGTACTCTGTCAGGAAGTTGGGCCATTTGTTATTGGATGCTGGTTAGGGGCATTTGTCTCAAGGCACTTGATCTACTAGCTACACAGAAAGAGTTAGAACAATACAACAAAGGGTCTTGGACGACGACTTGTTAGAAGACATCTTCTTAGACTAGGGAATGTTGGAGATGGATCTTTTTCCATTTCCTGATCTCCCTAACGTCGTTCGCTACAAAATGCCCTTTCAATGACTTGGTTGAAAATATTTCTCTTTATTTTTCCACCAGTTGCTTTCACTTTCATGCTGATTGCCATGTTCAGATGTAAAAACCCCAAGATGATTTTGATCCAGATTGGCTAGTCACTTATGATTGATGACATTTTGCCCAGCCTGTTACAGATGTGTGTCTGGAAGAACATTTCCTTTCATTGCATTCTGTTCCTATACATGATTGTCTTTATCAATCAATCGGTCTATATAGCATGACTTGTCACCGTAGGGGGGGGGGGATCCAGGCACTGGGGTTTTGAGAGCCTTGGTCGAAAAGCCATGTCTTGAGCTTCTTTCGGAGGTCGTCCAGTGAAGGGGTGGTTCGGAGGTGTAGGGAGAGGTTGTTACAGGACTTGGCAGCTCGGTGGAAGGAACAACCTCGGCATCGGCTCCGACTAATGTGGGAATGTGAGCCAAGGCGAGGGAGCGTCAGGCGGTGGTTGATGTAGATGGGTCCGGAGTTGTGAAGGGCTTTGTAGGCGTGTATCAGGAGTTTGAAGAGCCATCTTTTCTGGACAGGAAGCCAGTGCAGGCTTTTGAGGTGGTGGATGGTGCTGTTCCATCTGGGGAGGTTGAGGATGAGTCTTGCTGTGGTGTTCTGGACAGTCTAGAGGTGGTTGAGGAGCTGTTTTGTGGCTATGGAGTAGAGTGTGTTGCTGTAATCAAGGCGGCTGGATACAAGGGCTTGGGTGACTGTTTTCCTGATGGAGGTGGGCATCCATCTGAAGATCTTGCGAAGTCAGTGAAGGGTATGGAAGCAGGAAGAGGATACGGCATTGACCTGATGCTTCTTGGACAGTTGGGTGTCCAGGATAATTCTGAGGTTGTGTGTGTGGTCTGGGGCCGAGTTTGGTGGGCCACCAAGTGTAATCTAAGGGAGAGGGTTTATTCCCTAACATGAGCATTTCCGTTTTGTCCGAGTTGAGCTTTAGGTAGTCGGACTTCATCCAAGTGACGACGTTAGACATGGTGTTTCGGAAGTTGGCTCTGTTGGTGTTGGGTCTTGTGTGAAGGAGAGGATGTGCTGCGTATCGTCGGCGTATGAGATGATGTTGAGTTTGTGGGTGCGGACAATGTCTACTAGTGGCATCATGTAGTTGTTTAGGGGGGGGCTGAGGGAGGAACACTGGGGTACGCCGCAGTTGATGTTTTTGTATATGGAGTAGAAAGGCGGTAGATTGATCCTCTGAGTTTGAGCAGTGCGGAAGAAGGAGATCCACTTGGATGCCGATGTGGTGGAGTCCGGTGATGAGGGTGTGGTGGGAGACAGTTTAGAAGGCTGCCGAGAGGTCTAGGAGGATGAGTGCTGCTGTTTCCCCTTAGTTGAGGAGGCATCTGATTTCGTCTGTTGCTGCGATCCGGGCAGGCTTGGTGCTGTGGTTGGGTCGGAAACCGGATTGGGAGGCGTCAAGCAGGTTTTTTTTTTTTTGTGAACGGCCCAAAACGGCTCTTCAGCATCGACTTAGAATGCCAAACAATTGGACAAGGGTGGCAGTCATTTCTTTGACGCAACACTGCCACCCTCTTGGCATTAGGATTAGCTGGTGTAGATTTTTATGAATCTTAATGCCAGTATATGACCTATATCCGATTCCAGTGGGTCTTTGCCAAGGATAATAAGGGTGTAAACATGTATTAACGCTTATATATTTGTTTTACTATTCAACAATTTAATGGTCTCTCTTATAGAAAGCTAGTGAATTCACATGTGTGGGCCCATAGATATTTTCTGTCTTTGGGAGAGATATGATTACTGGCTATGTACTTTGTTCTTTGTCAAGCCTTTTTTTATACCATTGCTAATGTAAGCGTCTGCAGAATATAATTTTGTAGCAAGCATGCTGAAACATTTCTATGCATTTTTGCTTGCTGTATAAAACTTTAAATCAGGAGTGTCACTTTTTGAATCTTTCTAAACAAATCTATTCTCCATCTCAACTAGTATGTCAATGAAATGGAAGCAAAGATGGATCAGCTGCGATCAATGGTAGAAGCTGCTGATAGAGAAAAGGTGGAGCTGCTCAACCAACTAGAAGAGGAAAAAAGGTAATTAAGATTAAAATGTTGCTTTTAGCAAGGCCGGCGCTATTTTGTTGCTTGCTACTTCACTTTGCAATTAAACGTCCACAGGTAACTTTGTTTTGCTATAATATTCTTGCCTTAATGAGCCTTTCTCACTTTATAATTTTCTTTGCTGTAGTGCTCAGTATGTTTACAATAACCTCAGCCTTCCTTCTCATTTTGACATAATTTAAAACCAGTTCAGGGTATTTCCGAGAGCATGAAATAATGAAACCCTGCTCTGCTTAGCATATCCTGTGCCTGCTTCCTTGACCCAGTACTTCATCTCCCTTTTGCCTTTGCCTCGTAGCTCTCTTTCTCATGGGAAGGAAAGTGTGTGTTCCATTATTAAATGCCCTGTCTAAGTGCAACTTTGTGGATTCTTCCAGCAAGGATAAACTGCATACAGTGAAATACACAAAGCCCAACCTATGAAGATCAATTTGTGGGTTCCTGTAGCTTGATGGACAGAAGGTACATGTGATTGCCTGCTGTAAATCATAGGGCTGGAAATCTCTGTTTTACATTATCCATTATAGCTACATTAATTCGGATTTGTTCCCTGGTATAAATCTATCAGTGGCATGCCACTTTTCCTCCACCTCCCACTCCCCGATCTCCTTCAACAAGAAATAAGACTATCCCCTGCAATTGCGTAAAACATTTATTAGAGGATAAAGCAGATATTAGCTGAGAAGAAGTTAAAGATAAGCGGGATAGCAATCTTAATTGTGTTGCCCCTCTTTATAAGAGTAAGAAGATGGTTGTACTATTTCTTGAATAGTTTTATGCCCCCCCCCTACAGCTTATCAATACCTTTTTACCTGCATATACTTTGACCAACTATTGATTACTAGTCTCAGATACTTCAAAGTAGGCAATGTTTGTATCTTGCTGCAAGAGATGTTACAAGAATGCATCTGTAATATGATCAACTTTTGAGGCACCCAAACTGTTTAATAGTGTCAAAGGTCACCTCCCTATACCTTATCACTCAAGTAGAATAACGTTATGGCCTATATCTTGATATGATCTTGATATGTAGAGTGCCTCCCTAGAAGTTATACAATAATAATAGATCATTTGTACAGCGCACAGCTGCTTCAGAAGAAGCTTCCCAGCATTAGCAGGAGAGAAAAATCTGTAGGCATTGAGAAGGGGCGCACTAGACATATATTAATTAAAAAGAAAAGTTGTTAGCCTCTTTTTAAAAATGGACCTGGAGGGGGCTATGCATATACTAGCGGGGAGGAAATTCCAAAGCTTTGAAGTGAGGTGTGAAAAAAGATCTGGCACCTTTTCTACCTTTATAGACTTTTGTGAGTGGTAGAAACTTGGGTTTATTGGATCTGAGAGATCTGAATTGATGATATATTGAAGCTTTTATTTTAAGTAAATAGGGCCTTTCAGGGCTAGAGCTCTAAAAACAAAAGTAAGAGCCTTGAGTTGAATACGTTTAACAAATGACAGCCAGTGCATACGTTTCAAATGAGTAGAGATTGATTGCTGAAAAGGAATGTTCCAAATCAGTCTGTAGCTGCTGAATTATATAGGTCGGAAGGCCCAAATACAAACTATTAGCATAATCCTATCTAGATGTTACAATAGTGTGACTGATAGTGTTCCACATGTCTTTTGGGACTAAATGCAGCATTCTTTTGAGAGAGGGAATGTGTTAGATTGAGGTAGAAAGAAGAGATTGGAGGTACTTTTTATTTTGAAGCTTCTCGCATTGGAAGCAGACATGGAGGAAGGACCAAGTTCCTCTGGCCATCATCGACTTGGGTCAGGTAGGCAGTTTGATCCAAAGAAAAAGATTTCAATTTCATCTGAATTCAGTTTAAGATTATTAGACTTCTATGTCAGGACCGGACGCAAGGATTATGCTTTATCTTTCTCCACTTTTAATGAGAGCAGCCATTTTAACTTGCGAAACAAACTACATTTCCCAGGAAACACTGGGAATGGTAGAAACAAAAGACAACCAACAGTCCCACAGTGCTGCGCGCAGCCCAAATAAGTTCCTTTCTCCTATTCTTGGCATTTTGTATGGTGTGTTTGCTCCTAAGTAATTGTGCTTTACTGTGCTGTGCTATTGTTTATTTTCGCGGAAAGGCTCTGCGCTCCTACGCGACCCACAGGATCAGCGTGCGATGACCTCCTCCCACTCCTAAGGGGCGCTGTTGGAGCTCCATTTCTCTTTCGTTTTCAGCATGATTTTGGAATTCTTCTTACTGGAATCCCAAAATTGTGCAGTCTGTCTCAGCCTCTGCTTGCCCCTGGAGATTGACGCCCTGGGGTCTGTATAGGCTTCTCAGCCTGGTGCAAAGTGTACCTGACGCCACAAAGGCCGGTATTGTTGTGCTGACTGATGCCCCACTGGGGGCTATATCACAGTTTGCAGGCACCGAAGCCTAGTGAAAGACATGCACCCAATGACAGTAACACCCTGTAACAACACCCTAACATTAATATTCATAATGATTGAAGCCATGTGGGTGGTGTCACCAGGGCTGCGACCTCCCCCTTAATGAGAGCCTCTTCTTTTTATTGAATTGCTGGACTTCAACCCCCAAATCAACAAAGCCTACCACTTAGCCTTCTAATTCCAACACCTGCCACTCTGTACAGCTTTTACAAATTGCTGCAGGTCGGCTTGCTCTGCGCTGAGTATGGGTTGACTAACCTATATCAAGATAGCGGGCATCTGTGAATATAGTGGAGAACCCGCTTTCAGTATCCCTCTAAGGTATGAGCACACGTTGTAATGGAGGGAGAAGGAGGTGAATTTTATGGGGAAGATCTCCTAGATGCCTTCCAATGGGATGATGAGTTCTATGCTGTGGTGGATGCCTCCATATAC
Organism: Lissotriton helveticus; assembly: GCF_964261635.1. NCBI lineage: Eukaryota > Metazoa > Chordata > Amphibia > Caudata > Salamandridae > Lissotriton > Lissotriton helveticus. The sequence continues at coordinate 1,055,261,254 of NC_136072.1, read as the reverse complement.
TGCGCTGTTGAGGAGGCAGGGGTTCCCATAGAGCAGTGCTTAACCAAGCAGATTTCTCAGGAGTGTACTAAATAGGGCTACACTTGGGTTCCCAGTGTTCAAAGTCCACTCACTCACTCCCTCCACTCCTTCCCAGCTAAATGTAGGGGAGCCCACCTCAGTCAAACGCCCCGGGGGAAGGGGATGGATCCCGACCCATTTGAGCGCCTCAGGGGAGGCGTTCTTGAATCAGGCCCCACCAGCCTCCGGACCTGGGGAGTCTGTTGGGTAATCAGCCAATACACCACCGCCCCAGATGACGATGCCCACAGGGACACAGACAAAGAGCCTGGCCCTTTGCGACCATGGCGCCCCTACTTTACCCTTCCGGCCGCAGACCGTGGGCTACAGGATGACTGATCCGATATACTGTACTCCGAGGAGCTCATACACCCGCGGTCAGTGGAGGAGTCTCTTTCCCCTAAAGTTGTGCATATGTGGCAGAACCCCGCTGGTTAAGGACGCCCCAAATTGTCTTAAGGCTGAATGCCCACGCCGCTCCTTGGAGAGCAAGGTAGTGTTGACCCCAGCACAGGGTCCTACAATGGCTACTTTCTTAACTAAGTTTATAAAGGATCCCAAATGGGCATTGACAGATCCTGGTGGGCATGCCAGGGTAATGTCCTGGATGCTCTTGGCCTGCTCACCAGGGTCCTGGATATGGCAGAGGATGCCAGAGCCTCTGGAAAAGTTATTATCCCCAGACACTTTCTGAATGTGTGCAGCGAGGGTTGGCTGCTAGGAGACCTGGCGGATTCAGAGGCTGGGGCAGTGGCGCAAGATGGCCTGTTTGGGGAGCCTTTTATCAAGGAATTGGGGAAGTTTTTTAGTAACCTTCACCTCCCTTGACCAGTCCCAGTCATCTATTAAGAAAGTGTTTTCCTCACAAGTTTTCTGTGGGGCTGGCCTTGGCAAGGGCCGCTCGGTCGGCCAGGCCTACTCCTAGTAAGCCCAAAGAGGGAAGGCTCCATACGCGGGCAGTACCAGAATCAGACTCACTTCTGAAGTTTCCAATAGACCATTTTAAGTGTTGAAGGTAGGGGCTGCCTAGCGTCCTTTTCACATAATTGGCACTCCTTTACAAACTATGCATCGGTATTGCAAACAGATGGAGGTTTCCACATAGAGTTTTGCGAGTGTCCTTATCAGGGTACAAGGCCCAGGCCTCTGCCATTCTCACAGGACAAGGCAGCCCTGGTGGATGCAGAAGTGACCTCACTGATCAGAAAAGGAGTTATTTGCCCCACTACTCTTTGCAGGGCTTCATAAGCAACCTTTTTCTGGTAGACAAATTGGATTGGGGACAAAGGTCGGTTATCAATTTATGCGAATTCTAGTGGCTGATCTATCGCCACTTCAAGAAGGAGGGGATCCATCTCGAGATGTCTTGCGTTTAGGGGACTGGATAGTACGCCTCAACTTGAAGGATGCTTACGTAGCTATTCCTATTTTTCGACCCAAGAGGCATTTCCTCCAGTTCTTCTGCCCGTGGTGCTTCCTGAAGGTTCTCCAACTGTTTGTTGAACATCTCAGGGCCAAAGGGATGCATACACCTGATTGTCTACCTGGACGATACGCTTCTGTTGGGGCAGGATCCCCGTCAGTTGTCGGCGCACTTTCAGTTAGCAATTTCCTTTCTGGAAAACCTCAGCTTTATCAACGCAAAGAAATCCGTCCTGACCCCATTCCAAATAGCGGTGTTCTTGCCGTTTGTCATAGACTCCACAGGGGCTACCTTGAGTGTTCCTTCGAGGAAGGTGTCCAAAATCAAGCACGAACTGCAGCATATGTTGGTCAAGCAGAGGTTGTGTCTCAGACACATTACCCGCTTGGTGGGCCTGCTGTCCCCATCCATCCATGTGATTTTTCCAGGCCCTTTGCTCTACCATGCCCTTCAGTGCCTCAAGGCGACATACTTGAGGAAAGGGCGTTGTACTCCCAAATGGTAACCCTTTCAGAGGACGACCGAGATGAGATCTGTCGGTGGCTATTTTTTGGCTCCGCCTGGACCTTTGGATAGTCTGGTTCCAGCAGATCAGGCTGGGGCGCTCGCTGCAGAGAATTTTCCACTGGTGGCTCGTGGTCTCCTCAGGAGCAAAGTTTGTATATCAACTGCCTAACGCTACTGGTGGGCTAATTTGCAGTGCACTGCCGGATGCGAGACACAGTGCAGTTATGTGTCCTCTTGGAAATGAACAATGGTTCGGCCGTCCGTTACATAATTCATCTGGGAGGCACTCGGTCCAAGGCTCTGTTAGGCCTAGCAACCGGGATTTAGCAGTTCTGCCTGGACCATCAGATATTGGTCACGGCCGAATACCTTTCAGGGCAGGAGAACACAGTGGCTAATTGGCAGTCTGCCCACTTCAGAGATTCCAGTGTTTGGAAGCTCCATCCTCAGATATTTTCCCCTCTTCAAGAGAAAGGGGGCTTTTTCTCAGTGGATCTCTTTGCCTCCAGGCCTGATCCTCTGGCAACAGCCATGGATGCCTTCCTGCAGGACTGGCACGTTGAGAGGGGCTATGCGTTTCCCCCGTTCACGATGATCACCGGAGCTTTTGCCTAGATCAGACGCCAGCTGGCAGAGGTGGAGTTGATCACCCAGATTTGGAGGTTTCAAGTTTGGTTTCTGGTTCTTCTGGAACTTTCTTTGCATTCTTCAATCCCACTCTCCCTGTTTCCTCCTCAATCCATATTGGAATCCACATAAGATGGTCCTTGCAGGTTTACTTCAGCTCATTGCATGGATGATTACAGGGGACAATGATTGATTCCAGGCCTTTCGGAACAAGCTGAGAACCTCCGGACTAAGGCATGGTCTGAAGGCACAATCAAACACTATAGATCAGTTTGGAACAGGTAGTATCATTGGTGTACGAGAAGGAACCTCGATCTGGTGCCACCGATGTTGTGTAAGTCTTACATTTTTTGGCTGACCTGGCTCAGAAGGGTCTGGCGTATCGATCTATCAATACCTTGTGCTCAGCCATCTCGGCGGGACATGTCCCGTGAGAAGGGGTCCTGATCGGGAAACCTTTTGTTTGCAGGCTTTTACGGGACATCAGGCGGTCCTTACCTCCGGAACCTCACTACTCGGCCCTTTGAGATGTATATAGGGTTTTAAACCTGTTTCTCTTGTGACAACCTAATCTGTTCCTTTCAAGGAAGGAGTTAGCTGCGATGCTCGCAAGGTTACTCTGCTTAGTGTCTTGTAGGAGGGTTTTGGATGTTCATACTCTTGACATCACGGGAAGATCCTCTCTCCCTCCGGGGTCGCATTTACAGTGACTAGACGTACAAAGTCTAATACCAGAGTGATTGAATACCCAGGTTTTCCAGAATGACCTAAGTTGTGTGTAGCGGAGTGTCTCAAAGCCTATGTGTCAATGTCAGAAGAGTTTCGCCCCCGTAGAAATGCCAGTTTCTAATCGCCCTCAGGAAACCGCACAAGGTAGTGTCCTCTTCAACCATAACCCATGGTGTGCGTTGGGTGATGCAGGAAGCGGAAATAGACCTTGGATTTTTGGGGCGCATTCTGCCCATGGAGCAATGACATCTCAAGCTTTTTCTCTGGGGGCTCGATTTGAAGACATCATGAGCGCGGCTGACTGGTCTTCAGACTTTACTTTTAAGGGGTTTAATGTTAAGCCGGTGCTAAAATGGCTCGGCTAGTGGGTAAGTAAGCTTTGAACCAGAATAATCATCGCCCCCGGTCTGGACATAGAATGGAAAAATTCCTAGCTATCGAAACAGAATTTTCAGTTCTGTTAAGGACACGGAGATGAGGATTGTCCCACCCGTGGATTATGCATCCTGAAAACACTCAGCTTGACTAGTAAGTCATGGTTTTGACTTACTGGACATGATACAATGCTTCTGGTTTAAGCCTTAGATGTGTGGCTATTGTGCTGGCTACGGTCTAGCAATTTTGCATTAATGTGAAGGCAACATTGTTGCTGCGTAAGAATTGTTGGTTACCTACTGTATTTTTTGCAGTTATGTTATGTCTGACAACTTAATGGTCATACAAACCTGGTACAGTTCAAATTATTAATATTACGTTGTTCTCAGGAATGGACAATGGAAAATCAGAGTCTTGGGAACAGAGCTGGGGCGTGACTCGCGCGACAAATGAGGAGTTGGTGACAGAGGAGAAGGACTAAGTTGGAGAGTGCTGGCTTCCGATTGGACCTGCAGCATTGTGGGAATGTTGGACGTTTTTTCTTTCTGCCATTTCCAGTGTTTCATGGGAATTGTAGTTTGTTTCTCAAGTTAAAATGGCTGCTATCGAAAAACATAATCCTTGCCTCTGAGTCCTTAATAGAATTGAAACTTTCCATAACGATATCTAGGAAAGTGTTTCTTCATCCACCTGGCTACTCCTCATAGACATTGCTTAAAAGTGGTCAGGGCCTCATCCTTGTTTTCACGTACAGACATGAGAATTTGAGTGTCAGCAGTGTGAGATATTACTTGATGGCCCTAAGATTCACTTTACTTGGCCAATGGTTCCAAATATATGTTAAACAAAGTAGGGCTCAAAGCTGAGCCCTGCGGAACTGCATAACAAAGTGGTTTGGCAGTAGATGTAAATGGCGGGAGATAAACTGGCTGAGATCTATCCTCAAAGAAGGATTTTATACAAGCATAGACATGTCCTTGAATACCAATTTTTCTTACCCTGTCCAGAAGAAGGGTATAAAAAGCAACTGATAAATCAAGTAAGACGGCCATGGCTGCGAAACCCTGGTTTAAATTTCCTTTAATACGTTCTCTTGCTTCCAACATGGCAAATTCAGTACTATAGCCCAGTCGGAAGCTAGTTGGGAAATCATGTTAAAGATTATTTCATTCCAAGAAATGGATCATCTACTTATTAGCCAGTTTCTGGAGGATCTTAGTTGGTGCAGGTAGAAGGAAAATTAGTCTAAAATTACGTAATATAGTAGGAGTAGCCATTGACTTCTTCAGTAGGGAAAGCGGTAGAAACTGTTTCCAGCATGAGGAAACATTAGCAGTTTTAAAGAAATTATCCAAAATGTTATTTAGCACTGGATTAATGGTGGAGGAACTTAAATTGATAATTCACGGGGCACATGGATCACCAGGAGATCCAGATTTGCATTTGTCTAGTTTTTTGGCTGAGTCTTCAGGTGATATAGGATCAAAGGTAAATAATTTAGGTCCAATATCTAACATGTGATCAATAGAATTAAAAGGAGAAGTCTCTCCTGAAAAAATTGGAAATATATATTTTAAATTTCATCATGATTTATTTTTAGATAAATCGTTACTTAATTCAGCTGACAGAACATTTTGTATTCCATATCCTCCGGAGACGAGTAAACTATTCTAGACAGTTAAATGTGGCATGTATTCTCTTTGAGCACTATATATGGATTTCGGTACAAAAGGGGGTGGTGATGTACGGAGCATCTGAACCAATCAAACACTCACACCCAGTCAAAAGATCTGACGTCTGAGCATAACCTGCCACACTTATGGCGGCCAAAAGCGGTACAAAAGTGGGCTAAAGAATGGTGATGGATCAAACCCAGATCTTTTGACTGGGTGTGAGTGTTTGATTGGTTCAGATGCTCCGTCCATCACCACCCCCTTTTGTACCGCTTTGGCCGCCATAAGTGTGGCAGGGTATGCTCAGACGTGAGTCCCTTGCTCACTTTGCCACTGGAGTCAAGCAAGCCGGGCTGAAGACGGCTGGAATGCCAGAAACCGTTCCTCGGAAGCTTGTTTCCGGCCCAGGGAAGGCATGGCTTGGCAGTTCGGGCTGGACTGTTCCCATGAGGCACAGGGTCAGACTGATTTGCATATAGCCATGTCTGAACTGGGGTGGCAGAGTGGGCTAAAGAACGGTGATGGATCAAACCCAGATCTTTTGACTGGGTGTGAGTGTTTGATTGGTTCAGATGCTCCGTCCATCACCACCCCCTTTTGTACCGCTATATATGTATTTAGCACATCATTTAACCAGTTAATAAGTTGCCATATCAATATCAGAGGAGCCTGTTACGGTTAGAGGAGTATATCGCAGGCTATCTGAGAGAAATTTGATCTTTAAATTCCTGATTCAGTTTAATAGTTTGAATTGAGCTTCATATGGCATGAATTATTATTCTTAATCAACTATCCTAGTGGTTCTATAAAATTATTCATGCTGTAAGGCATAGTCTTTCCTTATCACCAATGCTGAGTCCAGAACAGGGTATATTCCTAACAAACAGGCCTGTATAGAGCAGGAAGAAGATAACGACTACTTGTTCCAGGCCAGGCTCTAGAAAATGTCCTCATCAGTTGTTGTCTTCACAAATGTGAAGGGATCACTCTTGTTTTCAGGTGGGTGTTTGTGCTTGATACCACTCCATCAAGCAGCTTCGTGTCAAGCTTTGGTGAAAAACCAACTTTGAGGACATTGTTTTTACTGGCCTAATACTTCGTTTTTACTGGTCTAGTACTTAAGAGGACCAACTTTACACACGTATTTTGCCATCCAGGGCAGTATGCTTAGCCTTTAAATATTCTCTGTACCAGGCTCAAGATAAAGATGTTTTTCCAGATAGATACCACCACTACTAATGAATAACACTGAAGTTTCGTTGAATTTCAGATCTAACAATGCTTTGTCCATGTAGTGTACACAGTCTTGCAAGGATGTAAGGCACAGTATAGCAGCGGTATAACAACATAACTGTAGTTGTGCAGCAGTCAGTTTTCTGTTGGAACCTTGGTATCTCTTCAGAGAATCAAAGCAGCTGGGAACTGCATACAACGTTTAGGCCTTTTTACTGTCCCTCAATTAGTTTGCATAGTGAATTGGATTTAAAGGAAAATAAAACATTTGTGGTTAAGTACCAGTTGAGTCTTACAGGATTCTTTATGATGATGGAAGTGTGTTATGTTTTGTGTGCCTCTGCTTTATTCCTGGGGTAAAAAATACCTTCCATCTGCTGGCAATAAAAGAAGGAGAAAGAGGTACATTTCAAATGTAAAACCCAAGTTACAAAACAAAGATATAAATAGTTGAGCTGTTACCCAAACAGGGTAAGCAGTAAGAGGGGTAATTGGATTAAGTTACAGTAACATATTGTATTGTCATGTATGCCATCTGATAATGGTTCTTTTAGCGAATGTCAATATTTTTGTAATCTGAATAATATTTTTGTGTGCAGGAGAGTTGAAGACTTACAGTTCCGTGTTGAGGAAGAGTCCATTACCAAAGGCGATTTAGAGGTAAAAAGCAATGGGCTCAGTAAATGTAATTTCCGATTTTGTTTTGAAATCAATAAAATTACCAAGTTGCAGGTTGTTTTCAGGACGGTTAATAAAGTATAAAATAATATACGGATGGCAAACATTTCATATGTAAGGCAACTGCTAAACCAATGGACTTGTATCATAAGCAGATATAGGAGGAAGAAGAGCCTTCAGTGAGTGAACATTGGACATGTCTGCTAAAGCTGGATGGTTGCAGTGGTGTCACAGTAATTAATTCTTTGTTCAGCTCCAACCTTTCCACTGATCTTTAATGTGCTTTGCTATTGCTTTTTAAAATCTTTCATAAACAATAAAGTGATAAAAAAAGTAAATAATGTAAAACTGGCAGGTCATTTCAAAACATTGCCCACAATGAAAATGCTTTACCTATATATATATATATATATATATATATATATATATATATATATATGTTGATCGGCATTGTCAGAAACTTACATTTGCTTAAATCCACATCTTGCAAAAATTGTGCAAAAATTAACCACTGAATGCTGATTGTTAGTGTTCATACAGAAAGATTATTTGCTTTGCTGAGATTCTAAACAAAATTGAATATATCGGGTTTAACCTGATATATTTTGTTCATTGCTCATTTAATGAAATGTGAAAATTAAGATCCTCAGAGCTTAGTAAAGAAATGAGATCTCAAACTGCCAGTTTTATCACACAGAATTATTAAAAGATAGACGTTGGATGTCTTCAAATAAAAGGCCAAAATATTTCAAGATCCAATAAATGATTGGCAATGTAACGCCAATTAATTAGGTATAAATTCCATGTTACTCATCTAAGCCATTCTTAAAAAACTAAGATGACCTCAAACAACACTGAGAAGTACCTTTTTATGAAGTTCTCAGTGTTATCATTTTGTTTAAAATCCACGTAGGCTTCGTGTGTTTCCATGAAAATGTTATGTGCTTATACTAAGAACCTTTAGATTTATTTGGAATAATTCTTAGATGTAAGGGTGAAGACATCCTACGTTAATGTTATTCTACAGATGGTTTTTATTCAAAATGCTTATTGATACACTTTACCACTAACTGCATAATTGGTTTGTAATGCATTTACATATAATTGCATGTTGCTTTCAGATCAAGTTAAACAATTGTTTAAATGAATGTTTTTATTAACCCTGTAAACCCCTTTATTTAGAAAAACTGAAAATCTAAATGGATGTTTGCCAGGTATCATTTGAAATATGCTAAATCACTAATGCAAAATACCTTTTAGACCTAGTTGTTTTTCTTTTTCAGGAATACTTCTGCCTGATTTGGTTTTGAAAAGTGTTCTTAGTTCCAAATATTTTAAATCTTTTAATTCACAGAAATAGTCGGATAATATTTCAGTAGAGGTAGCGTTGTACAATTTTTCGCTACAGAGAGCATTAATAGTGTATTCCTTCCTTTCATTTATTTCCACCTTCGTATGAGATGAACTGTAGAGTGTCTTTTAAAACTCGCTCCGTCAATGTGATCAAGATTTAACTCCAAGATTGCTTAAGTTCTTTCAAGTGAAGCATTTCAGCACTGACGTCAGACCTAGATCATTTAACAACATAGTTATAATTTAGTAGTGGTACTTCATATTTTTTGTGACCAGGACAACTGTGAAGTCACAGACAGTATTTTGTTGTATTACATCTTTTTGTTTGGCAGCTTCATATCCAGAGGCGTAGATACTCATCATGAACATTAAGTTCCCTTTTACTTGATTAATTTCCATTTTTCAGATCTTACTAAAACAAAAAATATAGACCTGTGGAATTTGATATTATTAAAGATAGTTATTTCAAGCATTTTCTATGTGTTAAATGCTCTTGTGTTTTGTTTTATTTTTTATTGATAATGGTCTTGAAAAATCTAGGTAGTGTGCTCTGTTATCAAAGACAGGTTATGGTGCTGTAGGACTGGCTATGCTGTTTATTTACAGGCAATGATTGTAACTCCAACTCTTGACCTAACTTGTGATAAGGTGAAGAACATTAAGAGGCTTTGAGCAGATAATAGAACTCGCCTGGACTGCAAAGACATGTTTAACTAGTCAGCAGTGTTTCATGCTTTTCACTCATTTTTCATTGTGTAGGAAGATCCCACCTTCAGAGACTCCTGGTATGTTGCAACTTAATGAAAAGTCAGTAATTCAAATTTCATGAAATACCTGGGCCATAGTAGCTAAAGCCTTAAACATTTCCTTTGTGTTTATTGATTAAAAGTTAGCGTTTCTCTAAGAAGTTAGTTTCCCAAGTGTCATTCTTTAAAATCGTGACAAACAAAATCTTTTGAATTTTAACACATTTTAATTGACCTGTGAAATTAAAGTGACTTCATTATTATTGACAGCCTTGCATAAACTCAGAACAGTTGAGCACTGTTTCCAGTAGTAAATGAAGATCCTTTGAAGTGAGATTTAAGATTTCAGTTAAGCTTCATTGCATCAATCAATAAATCAATAAGGGAATTTGAAGCGTGCTACTCACCCATGAGGGTCTCAAGGTGCAGGGGGTGCGGGGGAAGCTGCTCCGGTTAGTTGAAGAGCCAGGTCTTGAGGGTCTTCCTGAAGGGTGGGGGCACGTCGAATGTCAATTGAGATCTCATTCCAGGTCTTGGCCGCAATGTAGGAGAAGGTTCTCCTACTCTTGCTCTGCGGATGCGCGGGGGTTCGGCAAGGTCAGCGGATCGGAGGTTCCTCTTGGGTATATGGAAGGAGATTCTATTGTTGAGATATTGGGTCCGGTGTTGTGGAAGCATTTGTAGGCTTGGGTGAATATCTTGAAGGTTACTCTCTTCTCAACGGGGAGCCAGTGGAGGTTATGCAGGTGTTGGGTAATGTGTTCGTGTAGAGGGATGCCGAGGACGAGTCTGGCTGCAGTGTTCTGTATGGTCTGGAGCTTACGGAACAGAGACTTGTTGATCCCGGTGTAGACGGCGTTTTCGTAGTCCAGTCTGCTGGTAATGAATGCGTGGGTGACGGTCTTCCATGATTCGGGAGGGGGGATCCATTTGAAGGTCTTTCTAAGGATGCAGAGGGTGTTGAAGCAGGTGGAGGCGACGGCGTTGACCTGTCGGGTCATGGAGTGGGAGGAGTCCAGTACGATTGAGGTTTCGGACATGGTCTGTGGGGTGGGGGGGCTGCTGAGGGCGGTGGGGAACCAGGTGTTGTCCCGCGCAGAGGGAGAGGGGCCGGGGGACCTCTGTCTTCTCCGAGTTGAGCTTCAGGCAGCTGCTGATCATCCAGGATGTGATGTCTTTCGTTCCTTCTTGGAAGTTGAGTCCGATGGTGATGGGGTCCTTGGTGAGAGGATGAGCTGGGTGTCGTCGGCGTAGGATACTATGCTGAGTCCGTTCTGTATGACGATGGCTGCAAGGGGGGCCATGTAGATGTAGCAGAGCGGTGGGGCTGAGCGACAATCCTTGGGGTACTCTGCAGTTAATTTCCGTGGGTTCGGAGAGGAAGGGTGGCAGTCTGATTCTTAGGGTTCTGCTGGTGAGGAAGGAGCGGAGCCATTTGAGGCCGGTTCCCTATAAGCCAGCGTCGTGGAGTCTAGCAGTGAGTGTGCAGTGGGAGACGGTGTCGAACGCTGCAGAGAGGTCGAGTAGGATCAGGACCGCTGTAGGTCCTTGGTCGAGGAGGGTGCGGATGTTCTTCTGTGGCGGTGAGTAGAGCGGTCTCGGTGCTGTGGTTGTTGTAAAATCCTGATTGAAAGGGGTTGAGGATGCAGTTTTCTTAGATTAATTTTGTTAGTTGCATGACACTTTAGTTGTTTTCTACTCCCAGTTTGTTACTAATTTTATGGTGTCATTTTGTTCAGCTATAGAGCAGAGGTGACATTTAAAGAATAATAACTTTAAAGTTGTGAGGTTATTGATCAGTGACGTATCCACATTTATAAATTAAAATTTTAAAAAGGTGTTCTCAAATATAAGCAGCCAGTTTAATTGAGCATCTTCTCTTTTTCCTAAGTGTGAATATTTATTGTGACCACATTAAGGTGCCTGGTATGAATGTGCTTCCAGGCGCACTGCGTCATATACAAGTGATCCGAATTGTTTTGTGTGATACAACCAGTATCCATTTTCCTCATGGCCCACCTTCATGTCTAGCTACGTCTGGATGATAAAACCATTGCTTTCAGTGATAGTGGGACGAGTGACTTTCCTTTTAGGTATTCTTGTTCCAAGAGTAATGTTAAAAACTGTTCCTCAGTTTGTGATATTCATTCCCAACCAAGTATGAGTTTTAGAGCAACTTTCCTTTTGGATATTCATGTTAGTTGGGTAGGAAAGTTAAATATTCATAATCTCTGAACCAATATATCCTCAGTTTAGATTATGACCTTGAATAACAATGGCCAAAAATGTTCATGAGTGAAGAGTTTGGTCTTATACAGAGTTTAATTTCAAATTAATTCTATTAATTACTCTTCAATTAGTTTAAATGTTTTGTATCTGTTTTCAATTAGTATTTATGTCTCCCTGAACTTCTAATGTGGAGTTTGGTCTTTCATGTGCAACCTAAGTTCTAATCTTCTATGGTGTTCCTTGGAAGGTTCTAGGAATAAATGGAAGGAAGCGAAAACGAGCATGTGCAAACATCCATGTTACTTAACAACATAGCTAGAATATTTGTATAGTTTTCATTATCGTTAACTTTTTTGCTACATTTATTTGTAGTCTACATTTTGATAGGTTGGATCAAGGAATAGTTTAAAAAAAAAAAATATTTGAATACTACATAGCATGCACATCTAGATTGGTAATTTTATGGCGTGCTTATTGAAACAATAACAAAATAAATCTCCAGATGTTTGCAGTATATATTGTGTTGCAATTACACATATGTATAAAGCAACAAATGTACTTATTTGTCCAGTGTATACTGTAGGTAAGCAAGGAAAAAGGGGTTTATAGCCTATTAAAATATTAATGTTTTTAATTTGTGCTGATACAGTTCTACTTATAAACTTAACTTACGCTGGCTGCATGTATCTTCCCTACTTTTTCTCCATCCTTCCTGTTGTTGTTTATCCCTTCCACCATGTCAACCTTTACCCATTTCTAGTCTTCTTCCTCACCCATTGCATTATCATATTAATTTTTCCCCTCTGCATCTTCTCTGCTCATCAGTGGTGGAAGGTACTGGCGGCACGGCCTGCATGTGGCTCCCTCCTCTTGTGCTGGCATGTGATGGTGGCACTGTTGTGTTCTCTTCCTTTCCCTTTTTACTAACAGACGCAGACCAAACTGGAGCATGCCCGCATTAAGGAGCTTGAACAGAGCCTGCTCTTTGAAAAGACCAAAGCTGACAAACTTCAGAGGGAGTTAGAAGATACTAGGGTAATGGTTTTAACTATTTGATCGAACTAGTTTTTTTCTTTGTGGAGACGTTCAAGTGAAAATATCTAGTAGCACCATTCTTCCATAACCAGAACTCAGATTAATAAGATGACCTAACAGCTGACATTGGTTATAGCCATAAGAAGCACACCTCATCCATTTAAGTAGAGGCCCTGTAATGTGCTGCTTTACAGATTTAAGGTAAGGAAACAAATGTTTTGAGAATTGTTATCTTTAGCTGAAAAAGGTGATATGCTATTATTCATCTAAAGTGCAAGTTATTCTTTATTTTATTTTTCTGTTCACCACTCTTTTTAGCTTTTTTTTGTTAATGTTGATATTTAGAGCTTCTTAATTCTGCAGTCACCAGTTTAGAAATGGCCTGGTGGGTTTTTCTGATCCTCCAGCATCAGCCTCTCCTCAAATTGTAATGCAAGAAAACTTGGTTTAGGATCAGCTCATGCCTGGAATTTTAATTTTAGCCTTATTCTTTTTTGTGACTAAGTTATTGACCACAGAATTCCCTGACTGCTCCCGTCTGAAACCAAATTTTCTTTAGTACTGGTACATATTTCTTAATTACTTAATGTTCAGTTTTGAGTATTATAGACTTCTTCCAGTTATTAATTAAAGCAGTCACATCAGCAGAGACAATGTGATTCCCATCGGTTTTAATAATGTTTATGGTAACACCTTTTTGAGAGGACGTTATACAGCCCTGAACACAGACAGTGCAGAAAGAAACCAGTGAAGTAAATAGTTGATGAAATCCCCTGTTCTTTTACACCAACAATTTTGTTCCCTCACCACTAATATGGGAACATTTGTTTTGGCCTCTGATAGCACCTTTAAAAACATAAAGGACAAAACTGCCACCTTTTCTCTATCTCATTGAGGGTTCTTTTACCCTAGCATTCTGACTCTAATAAAATATATACCAGTTGCTTAAGAAACTGTTTCGGATGGATACTTTTATCTGTATATTCCTCAATTTAGAATATCCCCCAGGTGCCAGACTAGATCTGGAGAATAGATGCCATTTTGTGGCTCCATGGTGATTACATACCTCCTGTGCAGGTGACAGACCAGTGATTCATATAAAAGCGATCCACACATGCTGATGTCAGGTCATTTCTTTCAGCGCAGTCTGGTTCTGATCTAGTTCTTCACTATCTCCTGTTTCAGTATTCTGACGACTCCAAACAACACTTTGAACAGTGTGCTATGAAATGATGTTCCACCGAAAGCAGGATTCAAACCGTTCCCCAAATTCTGGGAGTAGATTTTAGTCGCAGACCCGCATGAGGTTGGCCCTTGGTACCTAGTTTCTGTACACAACTTAAAGTTGCGCGATAGATGCGCCCTAATTCACCTGAAAACAGTTTGAAACCTGGAGGCAAAATCTTATATCATCGAACACCAGAAGTAGTTGCTGTCCTCACCCTGATCCTGCTCCTGTTCCACGTCCAGCCCCTGTCCCTTTCCCGGTGCCTGTACCATGACCACTTCACTTCCTGCTCAAAATCTTTGGGTAAGTCCAATCACAAGCATATGAAAGCAAAGACTGTCTCTGTGGCTCCAAAGAGAGGAATCAATGTGTGTATAACCGACTAAATATGTTGCTTTAACTAGTAACCCATGTTGTGAAGCGCTCCAATACCTTTGGGTCTGGCTAGCGCTATACAAAACTCTACAATAAATAAATGTGAGGGTGTTGAGATTTAAGGTGCACTCCCTCAAGGTCACTGGCCACAGAACCGATTCCTCAGTTGGTCCTGACACACCCAGAGTTCCATGGACCTTTGTTGACCTTGTAGTAGAGCAGGGCCTTCAAAAAGGCCATAATGCACATCTTCAGCATGTTTCCGGTTTCCTCTGGTGTGCCTTCAGGCCCCCCTTTCCATTTGGTTTTCCCTAGCGGATCCTTTCCTACGGGGCTAGTTACTGGGCCTAGAGTCCTTGCTGTCTGTGGTACAGACTTCTTCTCTGGCCCGAGATCAAAGCAGGTCCACAACACTGATGCTGACTCCACTAGCACCGGTTGATGAACTGATGGCAACCCGTCAACCCATCGTTGGACCCTAAACCGATTTACACCTGAGCACGCAGTATGAAATTAAAGTCTTGCAGCCAACTATGCAGCCATACTCCAATCCAAAACCTCTACCGCAACACATCTATCAGCAGATAGTTTCTTTTTTGGTTATGACTCTGATCTTGTGCCAAGATAATGATGATGATGAGGATGATGGAGAAGCGATAGCTTGATTCCCCCTCATTGTACTGATGATGCCTTTTACCTTAATTTCCAAACCCCCAGTGGGCTTGTTATCTCTCCTGAAATGCAGCTTTAGTCGTCACAAAGGCTGCCTACGGAAGAAAATGCCTTATTGACAGTTGTAGTTTGGAGGGTGGTTAAGGTACAAGAATTACAGCTGCCATCCATTGAGACTAATTAAAATGTTGTTACAAGAAATGTTCAGACTGTACCAGAAACATAAGAACTTGTGCTTCCACTTAATGATGCCCTATGGGTATTTTGATGAGTACCCAATGGAAATCATTTTCTTACCTGCCTGTTAGGTGACATAGGCCAGCGTCCGGCGGCACAGATTTTTTTAACAAGCACCCTACTTCAGTAAGGGGAGTCCTAAATAATTTCTGCGGAATCCTCCGGATAGAGAATCCAAAAGGATTTATGCCTTTTGAGCAAGAAAATGTTTCCTTCTGCCAGCCTTCCACTGGGATCCATAAGCATAGTCTGTTTTTTATTTTCAGCAACATACACATGCTCCTTGATATATGGCTAGTGAGATCTTTCCGGCAGTTACTGAGGACCTTAGATCGGCTGTTCAATGACAGGCATGTGAGGGCCAGGATTCAACAGTTCCTCCCACCGTAGCGATCCATCAGGTCTGACAGATGGGTCTTGCAGATTCTGCAAGGTTATATGCCCTATCTTTTCTCTCCTCTCAACCCAATATTCCTCCTGCACCAGAATGAATTTCTGAGGAACATCTGTACCTTCTGCCAAAGAAGGTATGGTTGTTGCTGTACAAGCATGCTGTGTAGCCAGTACTAGGTTTAGAGAAAGGTGGAGGCTATTTCTTGTCCCAAAAAAGGATGAAGGCCTCAGACCTATTTTGGACCTTTGATCCCTGAACGCCTTCTTGAAGAAGGACAAATTCAAAATACACTGTCTTAGTTTAGTTCTGCCCTGTTCCCAGGTGATAAGATGATGTACTTGGACTTGCATGACACATATTTTCAAGTTCATGTCCTGCACCCCCACAGGCGTTGCCTGGGATTCAAAGTGGGCCAAGAGCACTTTTAGTTTGCCATGCTCACCTTTGGCCTCATAGTGCCCCTTGAGTTTTCTTGAATGGTGTGGTCGCTACACGTCTTCAAAGATCACATGTTCTTGTATCTCAATGACTGGTTGCCGAGAGTATGCTTGCTGTAGTCTTTCATGGGCTACCTCCGGACAACGCAAAACTCCTGACATCGTTGGTGTTTACCATACCAAACCAAAGTCCAAAGGCTTCGCCTCTGCTTTAAAAAGTCTGAGACATTTGGGCTGTGATCCCGAAACTGCAGGCTTGAGCCCATATCCCTGTGAAGGGGGTTCGAAGGCTACTTGGTATTTTAGCCTTATGCTTTCTCCTTGTCCATTACACCAGGTGGCACATGTGATCCCTGAAGTGGAGCCTAAAATTCCAGTTGGCGCAGCATGTAGGCTGTCTTTCGAGCACCATCCATGTCCCAGAGGATACTGCCCAATATCTACACTGAATGCCAGATCGGACAAATGAGCAGACGTCATCTGCCACATTTTCTCAGAATTTATCTTCTCATGAGGAAACGTATTCATTCTCTCTGTTGCTCCTTGTCAAGATTAGAAAAATGTTGGACATTGTCTAAAATACCACCAGCTATGTAAGTGCCAGATTTAACCAGATTTTTAGAGCTTTACCCCTTATTTTTCAGTGAAAAACAGAAGTGTACATAGCTAGATCAGACTGAAGGCAGCACATTTAGCCTTCATGGAGTGCCTATCCCATGGGATTTGTAAAACAGGAAGTTTCAGGTGAGGGAATATAATATATCAAAGTCAAGGATCAAGCCGGGTCACCTAAATCGTAATTTGAGTTCCCCCTCCTGTCGTATAGATTTGATAATGATGCTGAGAAGGTGAATTAATTAAGCTAAAATGTAAGTTGTAGGGTATGAAAAACCATGTATATGAACTTGGATCAACTGCAATTGCTAAGTAAAGTTCACACTATAGGAAAAAAACACTCCTCCTAAATAGCAGATCTGATGGCTGTATTGTAAGTTGCGCCGTAGCTACTCCATCCAGGCTAAATCATAGAATTATTTAGGTCTTTTTCCCATGCTATTTATATTCTGTCACAAGAGACTTTCAATTAAGATTAGCATTCCTCTTTTAAAAAAGTGCAGAAATCCCACCCTTGCTTCTGCACTACATTAGAAATATAATTATGAAATTTGATGTATGACTTCCTGTTCACACTCTAGGCCCTTCTAGGCTGTATTAAAGAAACACACTCATAACTGGTCTTCTTAAAATATGTCTTTCTCCATTAAAAATAATTCTACATGAAGGAGCAAGTCTGAGGTGTAAGATGCTTCAGCCACATTTCTTGGGTAACAAGCATCAGCCAAGAATAAAAAAAAATAACTTGTAGCAGCAGTCATTCTCTTGTTGAATAGATGATGGAAATACTCTCATGATGGACTTAACTATTGAAAGCAATTCTATTCCTAGCTGGGATACATAATCTCATTACTCTAGTCTTAATTTGGCTTCAAATTTAAGTATGGTGCATTTTCAAATTGTTTTCCCATCGGTGAAGACTCTCTAGTCTACACCCCCAAGAAACCTTGTAGATAATCCTAAAACTCCAGAGGTAAGCCACAAGTCATCTCTGCACCAAAGAAGGACTATTTTTGGAAATCTAAAAATTCCCAAAAAAGAACAGTCTCTAGAAAACTGTTAGTAGGCTGCACCCTGAGAATTGAGATATGTTGCTAGCTAGATCGTTCAAAAGAGTTGTTCTTCATAATGTATTCCAAAAGTAACTAAAGACTATCCTCTTCAAAAGTTACCTCACAGGCAGAGTCCAATTCTAGCCAATATTTAGATCATAATGTCTGTGTTTTTGGCTGCTCACTGAACAAGACTGTTTGCTCTCTGTGCACAGTTATTGCTGTGGCCACTCCTTAAGCTTACTCTCATATACCGTACACTACATAATTGAAGTCTCTCACCAGCATATAAATATAATTGCCCTTGTCACCCATATGTTTAGTAGATAACCACCCCCAGCCAAGGTGACCCTCTCCCTTCTCAAAGCCTGCGACTTTCTTATGCCTGTTCCCCATGTTCTCTAAAATCAATTGACAATAAATTAGCTTTTTATATAAGCACCATTCAAAGAACTATCTACTTAAAAGTTCCATCATTTGTTCTGTCAAATGAACCTTTAGGCTTCTTATGAACATACACATATGGACTGTTCACCCAGTGTGTCTACTAGCCAGAAGACTCCTTTACTTTACTAATTTACATCCTGCAATGATTTCCGCCTCAAATTAGATTTTGCCAGTATGCTGTGCTCTCGGTCATTTTAACATATTGGTCTATGTCAATGCCTTTCTATTTACAACACATATTTCATTAATTGTAAACATGGTTTATTAAAAATTGGTTATTTAAAAAAATTACAAAGGCAACTTAAAATATGTTGCACTCGTCCTTATCAGAACAGCATCGCAGTTTCTGAACTCTTGGAATTTGAAATTAGTTGCTGTTAATATTTTTTTTGATTTCAGGCCAAATCAAAACCTGTTACTTTAAAAGTAAGTATCCTCTATAGATCCCTACTCTTGGTTGATGAGTTAAGGGATTGGTTGAGAACGGATTTCTGTGGTAAGATAATTGTTTACATTTATGTTGCTTTGCTTTATTTAAGATGGAAAATCTGTTCTCACACGCATGGCGTTTTGAGTTGGGTAAAGGTGGAAGTTGTATTTTTGTCTTGTTTAACAGAAGAGGCATACATTGATACTTTGCCATACCTACTAAGCTATTGTTTCATCAGGTTTGATCTATTACTGCTAACACTCTGTGTTGCATGTGCGCTTTTGTGTTGTGGACCCCAGTTGATGGAGACCACTCTTTTTACTTGGTGCATCCCTCTACTAGTTAACATTCAATGAAAAAAGTTTGTAATATTAACACACTTTAGTTGCTCTTCCAGTGTAAACCAAGTGTTCTAGGCGTGTGTGGCTGTAGATACACATGCGTTGCATTCTCCTGCCTTCTAGTGTTGGGTCCGGATGCTTGCAAGTTGTTTTTCTTCAAAGAAGTCTTTCGAGTCATGAGGTAGTGACTCCTCCTCTTGGTGTTAATGCATGTGGGCATCGACTCAATTCTTAGATTGTTTTCTTTCTGCTGGCTGGTTCGGACTTGTGTGCCTGCGCTCTGGGTCGAGAGCATTACGGTGCTCTGTTCAATTTGTGCGCACCCTCACCCTCTTTGGTATTGTTTTCCCTCGAGTATTTCATCTTGCGTATCGAAATACAGAAAACTTTATCACTCGTTGAATCTGCACGCTTCAACCTTGGCCCTCAAGGGCTCCGCCCTTAGGGGCCTCCATTACAGTCTACACCAGTTTCACTAGAGGATGCCCTGCTGGTGATGGAACGGATGCCTTTCTGTTTCTGCTTGAACTGCCACACAACATACCACCAGACAGATCTCCATTAGGTCTGTAACCTGTGTTTGTCACAGAAACACAGGGAGGAGGGTTGCGAACCTGTCTTAACTTTCTGCTCAAAAAAGACTCTTAGGGACTCTTAGGGACTTTCTGGAACATCGATGTGAAATGCAGCGGAGCAGTATTGAAGACACTCCTGAAATCTTTGGACATCAAGATGTCGAGGAAGAGTAGGAAGAACTCTTCAGACCATCAGCATACAAATTTTACCGAGTAACAGTAAAGACTGTGGCGTAAGTTGGTAGTCTGAATCAGGATCTAGAAGGGGGGGCACAGATACATCCAAGATAGTTATTCCATTTGTTCCCTATGGAGGACCATTTTCATCCATGGGAGACATATACAGTTTTTTCTCAGAAAAAACATGCACCAGTCCATGTTGTTTTTCCAGGACTCCACCCTAGGTGGCTCCTTTGCTCCCTATAGCTGCGCTATGTTCGGTTTAGCTATCATTTGGCCCAGCGTAGCCTATATCTTATCCAGTATTGGGGTATCTTTCATAGATTCACATGCCTGAATCATTCCCAGTCGCCAAGGAGGGAGTCCCACGGTAAAAAAATATATATACAAAAGCAGTGCCTTAGTAAGAAAAGTAGTAGGCTGAAAGAAAATAGGCCCAGAAGGCCCAAAACTTAGCAGCCTATCTACCTCATTATATGAAAAGACCTAAAAAATAGCTCCAACCAATCAACTGCCAGCACACTCTAGAACCTTCCCAGCAGAGGCAGTTCTCCTCAGATTTTCACCGCACGTCATGTGGAAGGAAGTCTCCCTGAGTGCCTACTCAGTTTCTTCATTCTTTTTACTTCAAGATGTCTGACAAGAAAGCTCTCTTTAGAGCCTGCAGGACCTGTGATAAGAAGAGGGTCCATGTAGATGATCAGCACAAGGACTGCATCTACTGTCTACATCCTAACCATGTAGTTAAGGATTATAGAATATGTCGTACCTTTCCTGCTAAAACCATCAGAGACAGGGAAGCAAGGGTACTTTTATGGCTGAAATCCTCGTCGGCTGAGGAGGATGACGGTCGTCAACATCTAGCAGGAGGGCTAGATCCCACAACAGCTCCTCTTCAGAAGGAAGGAAGCACCACAAAGCCTCTCATGAAGCTTCTGACCAGTCAAGGAGGTCTCCCATTACTCCTTCTGGACCAGCCTTGTCTCCGTCCTCTGAGATTTCCAAAAGGCCTTCTTCCTCCAGAACCGTGAGTTAAAGCCCAGCTCAAGACCCTTTCTCTGGTGTTTTCTCATACGGTATCTGTGACCTCTGCTGCTCCTCTTTCTTCAACTACGGGGTCTACCATGGCTATTATCTCACCTATTGGGTCTTCTAAAATATCTCCGTCAAAGAGATCTAGTGTGGCGAAGGAATCGTCTACAAAGAGTTCCTCATCTAAACCTCCGTCGACCACATCGGCGTCGAGTTCGTCAACGACAGTTCCCTTGATGACGAAGACCTCGTCGTCGAAGAGCCCGCCGAAGACATCGTCGATGAAGACCCTGTCGACATCACCGTCGACTAAGAGCCCATCAACGAAGAGATAGACGACAACGTCGGCGACCCCATCGACAAAGAGCCCGTCGACGACAAAGAGTCCGTCGGCGACGGCCCTGTCGACGACCCCATCGATGAAGACCCTGTCGATGAAGACCCTGTCGATGACTACGCCGTGGACGATTCCGTCGACTATGACACCGTCGACTAAGACGGCCCGTCGACGACGAAGAGCCCGTCGATGACGAAAAGTCCGTTGACGAAGGGTTGGTCATCAGCGATTCCTCCAGTGTTACAGGCGACACCTATTTCCTATACTCACTTCCAGTTAAAAACCTACCACAGGCAAGACTACAGCAATATCTCTCCATTACTGCCATCACATATTTTGGAGACGTATGTGGAAGATGATGAGTCTGATGAGGAAGATGAGGAGGGTCCTTTCGTCATAGCTCGCCATCCTTTAGAACTACATATAAAATGCCAAGATGATGACGACGAAGTTTTCCAAGAGCATTTTTATCAGGAAGATGTTTCTATCCCTTATCAAAGGCATCCTAAAAGGGCTTCACATCAAGGAGAGACCAGTCATCTTCCTCCTTCTTTGATACAAGACCTACAGGCCATGTTGGCTGATTATCGGCAAAGGTTTCCTTCAGAAGCGACTAATCCTGTTTTGCCTCCCGCACCAGCCGTCATACCAGCATCACTACCGCCGGTGGAGGTTGCTACTTTTCCAATGCAGCCCTCTGGGACTGCACCACAGGGGCACCAGGATACTTCATCCTCGGACGAGGAAGGTATTGAAATGGGTGAATTAACCAACAACACTGGTGATGGGGATCCCTGGGATGACTACATCATTCCATTGCCCTCGCCTCCTATTCCTCAGCCATCAGATCCTCCTCCTGAGGATATCGGCTGCTTCCACAACATCATATAACGGGCTGCAACAAGATTCCAATTGCCAGTCACTATTGAACAATCTGGCTTTTTCTTGCATGATTTTAAAGAGGATTATAGAAAAATAACAAGAGCAATTCCAATTATAGACTACATTTGGAATGAAGGTCTTCAAATCATGAAGACGCCTGCCTCTATACCTGCGGTTCTTCCGCGGATTGAGAAGAAATACCGAGCACCTCCGTATACTCCATCTTGCCGTATATGCCTGGATTCAGTCATATCACAAGCTGCTCAGCAGAGATTGAAGAATCCGGCCACACCAATTTCAACTCCGCCTGATAAAGATGGTAGACGATTGGATCTGATAGGAAAGACATTTTCCACTAATTAAGGCATCCTCCATTAAAGCATCAAATTCCCTGGCAATTTTAGCACGGTACGACTGCCAGATGTGGTCGGATTTGACAGAGTTCATAGACCTCATCCCGGAAGATCGTCGGCAAGAGGCAAGAAAAATTGCGTTGGAAGATGAACGAGCCGCGTCTGAAATTATTGACTGCGCTCTAGACATCGCTAATATCCACTTCAGGCAGCTTGCAGGTGCTGCGGTAATTAGACGCCAGGGATGGCTTACGGCAACATCGTTTAGGCCAGAAGTGCAAACCAAAATCCTAGATATGGACTATGACGCCGATTCATTATTTGGGAAGCATATAGATGAAGCATTGTTGGCTATCAAGACTGATACAGATACTTCCAAATCATTGGCTGCTCTCCTGTACAAACGTGGATCTTTCCGAGGAGCCAGAGGTCGTGGCTTTTCATCCAGGGGAGGTTATCACAATCAGCAGAACAGGCAGTACTAGTCGCAATACAAACAGCCTTACTACCAATCACCATACAGGCAAGCTTCCTCTGGTAGTTTCTCTCATCAGGGCAGACGAAAACGGTCAAACAATCAAGGCTGCGACTCCAACAGAAAACAATGAGCCAGCGGGACGCCAGTCATTCCTCCCTACCTCCCTGTGGGCGCAAAGATCTCAGCCTTCTTTCATCAATAGCAACAGATCACGTCAGATCAGTCGGTCCTCGACCTAGTACACAAGGGTCACACTTTGGAATTCACAAAGAAACCACCTACGACCCCGCCCAAGGGTCCCCCTCCCCTTCGTCTTCACTTGCTTTGCAAAGAAGCCTTAAACATACTCCGCAAGAATGCGATAGTAAGAGTTCCAGTGTCGCAGAAGGGAAAGGGGTTCCTCTCTCGCTTCTTCCTTATAAAGAAAAAATCTGGGGAGCGGCACCCGATTCTCGATCTTGGCAAGCTCAACAAGTTTCTGAAAAACGAAGGAGACTTTATGGCTTCTCTGGACTTGGAAGACGCATACTTCCATATCCCTATACATCCCAAACATCGCAAATACCTACGATTCACAGTGGCTGGCGTCCACTTTCAGTTCAAGGTGCTTCCGTTCGGACTGAAATCAGCACCAAGGATTTTCAAAAAATGCCTGGCACCAGTTTCTGCAACTCTGAGGTCTCAGGGAGTACAAGTGTTTCCCTACCTCGACGACTGGTTGCTCAAGGGACCTTCGGTACAGGTTACGAAAAAGGCTATTGCAACATGCCTACATCTCTTTTCAAGTTTAGGTCTCACTCTCAATGAAAGCAAATGACAGTTACATCCTCTCCAAGTGATACCCTTTCTGGGAGCAATGCTAGACACCATACAGTGCAAAGCATTCTTATCAGAAGATCGCCAGCTACGACTGCAAAAACTAGCAAAGTCAATCTCAAAAAGGTCAGTTTCTGTCCGGACATTCGCTTCTCTTCTGGGAATGTGCTAGTCTGCAATAAACCTGGTTCCGTTGGTACGAATCAGAATGAGACCTCTGCATGAAGAATTGCACCTACAATGGCATCAAGCCGTAGGGTCATTCGACGACTCCATCAAGGTGACATCGCGCATGATTCACGCTCTCCATTGGTGGTCTCAAAAAGCAAACTTGTCTCCGGGCCTCACATTCTTGGCAACCCCCCCAGAATTTGTTCTAACAACGGACGCATCCATGGAGGGCTGGAAGGCCATCTCCAAGACTTACAGATTCATGGAAGATGGTCCCAACAGTACCAACAAAACCACATCAACAGTTTGGAGCTGTGGGCCATTTTTCTCTCTCTGCAGGCATTCCTTCCGAGGATTGCGGGCTCCTCAGTGCTGGTCCGTACTGACAATACGACCAGCATGTATTACATCAACAAACAGGAGGGAACGAGGTCACTGTCCCTATCGCAGGAGGCTCAGGAGCTGTGGGAGTGGGTTACAGCACACGGTATAACCATAAGAGCAAAGCATGTCAAGGGGCTTCAGAACACTTTGGCCGACACTCTCAGCAGATCTCTCTCAGGATGTCACGAATGGGAGCTGGAGCAGGTGTAGAAGATCTTTCACGTTTGGGGCAAGCCAAAATTAGATCTGTTTGCAACGAGAGAGAACAGCAAATGCATTTACTACGTCAGCAGATTCCCTCAACGGGGATCAAGAGGGAATGCCCTGTCCATGCGATGGTCAGGGATTTATGCATACGCTTTCCCCCAATACCATTGATACCGAAAGTGCTTCAAAAGATGAAGAGGGAATGTTGCAGTCGCATCCTGATCGCACCTCGCTGGCCGAGACAATATTGGGTTCAGGAACTACTACTATTATCACAGGAACACCTGTTAATCTACTTCCAACACTCACGATGTTGACAACGGAAAAGGGTCAAATACTACACCCAGATCCACAGTCGCTGCACTTGCACGCATGGCTCCTGATTTCTTAGAATTTAAAGATCTGAAAATATCTCAGGATTGTCGTGAAATTCGATCTAAATCTCGTGCCCAGAGTACAGTCAGGACGTATCGCTTTAAGTGGAAACGATTTTGTCATTGGTGTGAGGCAAATGATATTCATCTAATCCAAGCTCCAGCGGAGTATATCCTTCCTTATTTGCTATCTCTGGTCAAAGCGGGGCTTGTGATCTCCTCTATCAAGGTTCCCCTAGCTGCAATTTCCAAATTCCGAAAGAGTTCTAACAAACCTTCACTATGCTCTTCATCACTTATCAAACAATTTTTAAAAGGACTTTTTCAGGTCTTTCCTCAGATTCGGCCACCACCTCCGGAGTGGGAATTAAACACCGTTTTATCTCCGTTAAATACCATTTGAGCCAATTCAAAAGTCTGAGCTAAAATTTTTAACCTGGAAAGTGGCAATTTTATTAGCTCTGACTTCAGCCCGAAGGGTTAGTGAAATTCAATTTTGTGGACAAATCCCAAATTCATCCCTAAAGTACAGTCAATTTCATCTAAATCAGCCCTTAAAGCTTAACCTTCTTTCCGGACCCAGTTACGCCGGCGGAAAGAGCTTTACACTCTCTCGACGTCAAGCGTTGCCTTCAATTTTATTTACAGAAGACTAAGGAAATCAGGCGATCCAATCATTTATTTTTCGCCTATGGTCAAGCCACACTGGGACAGGCTGTAACGAAGGCAACTATAGCCAGATGGATTGCTTCTGTTATTCATTTTTGCCATATTAAAGCCAACAAACCTTTACAAAGACAGGTCAAAGCGGAGTCCACCAGGACTATGGCGGCTTCTACGGCACTATTTGCTGGTGATTAGAAAACATCTGTCGTGCTGCGACATGGAAGAATGTCCACACGTTCACGAAACACTACTGCCTACAGTCTGCGTCGCAGGACGATGCAGCGGTGGGACAAGCTATTCGTCAACATCTTCTTCTTTAAGGTTAAAATTATAATGTCTCTGATGTTGCATTTATTTATGTATAGATATAGATATATGGCTATTATGTTAACAGATGTTAATTGATGGCTATTATTGCAAAATATGTTTACGTACAATCAGTATTTCATTTTAAAGGGTTTTGTATACCTTATTAATATTCTAACCTTCCCAGATGTGTATGGGAGTATATACACTCTGTCTCCCACCGTCCGCAAACAACACTATTTGGCATACTGCTTGCTATTCTGATTCAGGCATGTGAATCTATGAAAGATACCCCAATACTGGATAAGAAAACAAGTTACTTACCTGTAACTACAGTTATCCAGTATTGGTATCTTTCATAGATTCACATGCACCCACCCTCCTCCCCGGCGAGACAGTTCTCTATTTGGGATACCTACTTCTCACTTGTGCTAAGAAAATCTGAGGAGAACTGCCTCTGCTGGGAAGGTTCTAGAAGGTGCTGGCAGCTGATTGGTTGGAGCTATTTTTTAGGTCTTTTCATATAATGAGGTAGATAGGCTGCTAAGTGTTGGTCCTTCTGGGCCTATTTTCTTTCAGCCTACTACTTTTATTACTTAGGCACTGCTTTTATTTATATATATATATATATATATATATATATTAAACACACACACAGGTAAGCCAACGAAGAGAAGCCTCCAGGAGTTCTTTAGTGTTGCATTTAATGGAATCAACAGCTTGCACGCAGACAGCTCAAACACTTACAGTCTTCTAAATAATAATAAGTTCGCCTGACGCGTTTCAGGAACTGTGTCCTTTCATCAGAGGCATGTTCAAAAGGATTTCCAAAGCCGTTCGTGGACTCGCACCCTTGATAAGTATCAGCACCTGCCTATAGTGGGCGTGGCCTTTCGCAAGGTCTTCTGGGTTCTGTAGTGCGTCCATCATTTTCCCCGAGTGGGGCAGCTCATAATCCCACAACTTAGAACCGTTCTTATCCCAGTGGAAGAAGCTGTGCGCGATATGCCATCTGCCCTGCTTTGTAGCTGTGAAACAATGCTCGAGGCAGCACCCCCTGTGTGGCGCCGTGCTCGTCTCCTGTTCAATCCTGCAAGTTGAGGTATTCAACCTGCATGAACCCGCCTCCCAGCGGTGAGCTCCTCTTCACGGCCTGGCAAACGGCCGTATACCTGCATGAACTGATTTCCATGCAACCTGCATGAACCCGCCTCCCGCTGGCAGGCGGGTTCATGCAGGTTGAATACCTCGACTTGCAGGATTGAACAGGCGACTAGCACGGCGCCACACAGGGGGTGCTGCCTCGAGCATTGTTTCACAGCTACAAAGCAGGGCAGATGGCATATCGCGCACAGCTTCTTCCACTGGGATAAGAACTGTTCTAAGTTGTGGGATTATGAGCTGCCCCACTCGGGGAAAATGATGGACGCACTACAGAACCCAGAAGACCTTGCGAAAGGCCACGCCCACTATAGGCAGGTGCTGATACTTATCAAGGGTGCGAGTCCACGAACGGCTTTGGAAATCCTTTTGAACATGCCTCTGATGAAAGGACACAGTTCCTGAAACGCGTCAGGCGAACTTATTATTATTTAGAAGACTGTAAGTGTTTGAGCTGTCTGCGTGCAAGCTGTTGATTCCATTAAATGCAACACTAAAGAACTCCTGGAGGCTTCTCTTCGTTGGCTTACCTGTGTGTGTGTTTAATATATACGGCCGTTTGCCAGGCCGTGAAGAGGAGCTCACCGCTGGGAGGCGGGTTCATGCAGGTTGAATACCTCGACTTGCAGGATTGAACAGGAGACGAGCACGGCGCCACACAGGGGGTGCTGCCTCGAGCATTGTTTCACAGCTACAAAGCAGGGCAGATGGCATATCGCGCACAGCTTCTTCCACTGGGATAAGAACTGTTCTAAGTTGTGGGATTATGAGCTGCCCCACTCGGGGAAAATGATGGACGCACTACAGAACCCAGAAGACCTTGCGAAAGGCCACGCCCACTATAGGCAGGTGCTGATACTTATCAAGGGTGCGAGTCCACGAACGGCTTTGGAAATCCTTTTGAACATGCCTCTGATGAAAGGACACAGTTCCTGAAACGCGTCAGGCTAACTTATTATTATTTAGAAGACTGTAAGTGTTTGAGCTGTCTGCGTGCAAGCTGTTGATTCCATTAAATGCAACACTAAAGAACTCCTGGAGGCTTCTCTTCGTTGGCTTACCTGTGTGTGTGTTTAATATATATATATATATATATATATTTATTTATTTTACCGTGGGACTCCCGCCTCGGCGACGGGGAATGATTGAGGCATGTGAATCTATGAAAGATACCAATACTGGATAACTGTAGTTACAGGTAAGTAACTTGTTTTCTTATCTCTACTGTTGAGGTCGGTGGGCTCCCAAATATTCGAGAGACATCTTTTAGCCTTCGGCTGTATGACTACTCCCGACTCATACATTTGTGCACTTGTGACCAATAGGACTGGATAAGGGGGCACTCCCAAATTATATGCTTAAATAAACCAATCAGTCCATATCCACCCTAATCCATCTTTCCCATTTTGGCCAGTGTTGGTCCGTAAACATATATCCTGTGGAGGATCTTTAATTGGACCAAACGTAGTCTAGAATAGATGGCAACCTCCTTTAGGGAGGCCAGAGCGTCCTGCCACTCCTCCACGTCTATCTCCAACCCATCTCCCTCCCAGCGCTGTCTCAGGAGTGTCAGAGGATCCGGGGTGTTATTAACCAGCTTTTTGTATGTTAAAGATATAACCCTATCTGGTAAATAACCATCTAAAAGTCTGTCCTCTAGCGGCAAAGAGTCCGATAGGGAGGTGTCTTTAGGTAGATTCGACTGTAGTGCGTGTCTAACTTGCAGGTACCGGAGGTACTCTGAGTCTGCAAGTTCGTGGCTTTGTTGCAAATCGGTGAACGACATCACCTCCCCGTTTTCCCACAGGTCTCCGACAGTAGAGATTCCGATCAGATCCCACTTGCCGAAACCCTTTGTTGTGCCCAGTCATTCCGAGTCCCACAAGGGAGTTGCCAGCGTGAGTTTCTCATCCAACCCCAGGCTCTTGCTAGCCGCATGCCATATAGCCACCAAATGTTTAGTCGGGCCTGTAAGGTGATACCGTTGGGGCCTGGAGTAGAGAGCTCTGTAATACGTACCCCCCGGTAGTATCCATTTGTCCATCCTGTATGCAGGAATAGTCTCCAAGTTTATATACACAGTGGTTTATGGCCGCCAGGTGTGCGGCCCCGTAGTATCGTTTTATGGCAGGTAGACCGATACTCCGTCGTACCAACCCAGTACTAACTTCTGCAGCGCAATACAAGGCCTTCCCTCCCACAACAGGTTTCTTTGCAGGGTCTCGGTCTCGTCAAAGTAGCTGGCTGGGACTAAGTCGAGGGAATTCTGCAGGGCATATAAGAAGTGCAGCAGTGACCTCATTTTAAATAATGCCTCCCTCCCCAGAAGTGAGAGCGGAAGTTTCTTCCAAGTGGCGACATCACGTTTAGATGTGTGCTTTGTTGAAGGCAGTTCCAACACTGACCTCAAGCTCGAAATGGAGATGCAGTACATTTTGCCAGGTCAACAATCCGCGAGTACGGTAGCCCCTGTCCCTCTAGCCCGTCTCGAACAACCTAAGACATTGGTCCCTACCGAACAAAAGGCCCTCGGACCACCACTGGCGTCGGACCATGGTTGGCACTGAAAGGCTGATTTGAATGCCCCAACTTCTGGCTCAGCGCCGAAACACAAGCCGAAGCCTTCAAAAGACTGATTTGAATGCCCCATCTTCGGGTTCAGCACCAAAACACCAGCCGAAGCATTCCACATACTCCAATTCAGTGCTGAGTTAAACTTTGATACCGAGCTGACCAGCCCCATCTTCGGCTCGAACCGGACCGTTAGCGTGAAATAAAAAATCTGATCCTAGCAAGCCTGTGGAACCTAGAAAAACTGGATGCTTGCCAAAAGCAAATACATATCCAGCCACACACAGGGCACATTCTGGCCAACCTTAGGCCCCAGCTCCACCCCCATTGAAGAGATCACTCCCTTTTAAAGAGGCTATTGATACACTGGTCCTGGCCAAACAGAGAAAGAAAGTGGACAATGATACCAGTCCTTTACCAACTCCACCACCACAACCACCATAACCACATTCGCTTTCTCCATCACACTGATGGAGATTCCTTAGACATAACACCTCAAGGGTCTCTAAACTCTTACACAGATGAACATAGGGCAGGAGATTACACTTTTTGTACAACACTACCTCAGGCTGATCCCTGGACCGCATGTGATATAGACCCTCCAGAGGACACTGATCCTGACCTATTTCCTGCTTGTCCATTGCCTCATGAGGATTCCACATCATTCCAGGATCTCATAGGTAGAGACACTAATTTTCATGAGGTTAAGCTACACAAGGAACCTCTAAAAGAAGACTTTCTTTTTGAAACACTCTGCCACTCATAGAGCCACTCAATGCCCCCCTATGCTTAAGGGTATTTTACGTCATACAGTAGACATATTTAAAGACCCTGCAAGAGCCATAATCCTCAATCCCAGGGTGGTCAAAAATATAAAGCCTCTCCACCCGACTCAATCTACATCCAGGGACAGATATCACCTGATTCGCTTGTCACTAACGCTTGCTAGCGTGGTAATTCCCAAACTGCCACTGATGCCCCACCTCCTGAAAAGGAGAGCAAGCTCATTGACGCCTCCGGTAAAATGGTGGCAGCTCAATCTGCCAACCATTGGCGTATCGCCAATTCAGTGGGTTTGCTTGCAAGGTATTCCCAAGCTGCTACTGATACCCCGTCTCCTGACAGGGAGAGCAGGATCATTGATGCCTCCAGTAAAAGGGTAGCACAAAAAGATGATGGACGGAATGTTGTACATTGTCAAACATTCACCCCCAGTCACAGATCTGGGTTTAATCCATCGTTATTTTGCTCACCACGCCACCCCAGTTCAGACCTAGCCATATGCAAATCAGTCTTGACCCTGTGCCTCATGGGAACAGTCCAGACCGAACTGCCAGACCATGTCTTTCCTGGACTGGAATCAAGCATCCTAGGACCGGTATCGGTCTTTCAGCCCTCATCAGCCAGGATAGCTTGACTCCAGTGGTGTGGTGAGCACCGAACCCATGTCTAGGCATACCCTTCCCACTTAGGGTGAAAATGCAGCACAAAAAGATGATGGACGGAATGTTGAACATTATCAAACATTCACCCCCAGTCACAGATCTGGGTTTAATCCATTGTTATTTTGCTCACCACGCCACCCCAGTTCAGACATAGCCATATGCATATCAGTCTTGACCCTGTGCGTCATGGGAACAGTCCAGCCCGAACTGCCAGGCCAGGTTCTCCCTGGACCAGAAACAAGCATCCCAGGTCCGGTCCCAGGGAATTAACCCTTCCTCAGCCAAGCTAGCTTGAATCCAGTGGCACAGTGAGCAACTGGAATGGCATGGAGAGCAAAATAAATGATGGATTTTGGCCCAGATTTCTGTACTGAGGTGAATGTATGTATGGCAGTTCGGGCTGGACTGTTCCTATGAGGTGCAGGGTCAAGACTGATTTGCATACGGCCATGTCTGAACTGGGGTGGCATGGTGAGCAAAATAACGATGGATGAAACCCAGATCTGTGACAGGGGGTGAATGTTTTGCCAATGTGCAACATTCCGTCCATCATCTTGTGTGTTTTGCTGTTCGTCCTATGTGGGAAGGGTATGCCCAGACGTGGGTCCCGTGATCACTACGCCACTGGAGTCAAGCTACCCTGGCTGATGACGGCTGATAGCCAGAAACTGGTCCTAGGATGTTTGATTCCGGTCCAGGGAAGACATGGCTTGGCAGTTCGGCCTGGACTGTTCCCATGAGACACCGGGTCAAGACTGGTTTGCATATGGCCATGTCTGAACTGGGGTGGCGTGGTGAACAAAATAACAATGGATTAAACCCTGATCTGTGACTGGGGGTGAATGGTTTGCCAATGTGCAACATTCCGTCCATCATCTTGTGTGTTTCGCTCCAGTAAAAGGGTAGCAGCAGCTCAGTCTGCCAACCAATGGTGTATCGCCAATTCAGTGGGTTTGCTTAAAAGGTATTCCCTAGCTGCAACTAATGCTCCACCTCTTGACAAGGAGAACAAGCTTATTGACGCCTCTGGTAAAGGGGTGGCAGCTCGATCTGCTAACCATTGCAGTATCACCAATTCAATAGTTTTGCTTGTATGGTATGACTGTACCCATTGGGACGAGATGGAGGAATTGAGGAATTCCTCCAGTCTCCCACAGAGGAGCACAGGAAAAGGGGGTCAAGAACTTGTCTCCAAAGGCAAGCTCATCTCTAATACATCTATACAGTGTGCCTTGGATTCGACTGACAATGTTGCTAGAGGTATAAATACTTGCATCCTATTTCGGCCCCTTGCCTGGCTTTACATATCTGGGTTTAAGCCAGAGGTCCAACAAAGTCTATTAAATGCCCCTTTTCACAGAGAGCATCTTATCGGTCCCCAGGAAGACCCAGACCTAGAAAAGATGAAGAAGATACAGACACTGCCAAATTTATGGATGCCCTTCAAACACCTAATCCTTGTGTCTCCTTTCGCTGCTCCACCTACAAACTAGGTTCCAAAACTACCTCCTATCACGCTTCCACCTTGTACCAACGTGACCAGGGTCAACACTCCTCTCCCCCTGGTTACTGTAGAGGCTCTTACAGAGGCAACCATGGTAGAGTAAAAGGTGCTTCCCCACGTGGGACCGTATCATGACTTCCCTATCCACCCCACACATCCCCCCCACACTCCTCCCGGAACACTCAACACCTGCCGGGGGACGATTACAGGATTTTCTGCCTACCTGGCTGTCAGTAACATCAGACCAGTGGGAGTTAGACATTATCCAACAAGTTTAATGTCTGGAGCTCATTACCACACCTCCAAACATTCCACCTCATACTCACAGGCTCTCTCTGGAACACCAGACACTACACAAACCGGGTGCTCAAGCTGTCTTGCTCAAAGGATCTGGAGAACCCATCCCTCTACAACATCAGGGGTCAGGAATATACCCCTTGTACTTCCTAATCCTCAAAAAGGACTGATCTTTACAGCCAATCTTAGATCTACAGCCCATAAATCATTACATCCTGTCAGAGAATTTCCATATGGTCACTCTCCAAGACGTGATCCCACTTCATCAGCAAGGTGACTTTCTGTCAGCCCTAGACTTAAAGGATTCTTACTTTCACATTCCAATACATCCAGCACGTCGCAAATACCCAAGATTAGTGATAGCAGGCAACCACCAACTAGACTTCACCATCAATGTCCAAAAATCTCATCTTCAGCCTTTACAGGTTCAACCTTATTTGGGGACTATTCTAAACACACAGGTGGGATTAGCCTATTCCAATACAGCAAGAATCAAAAATATCCAAACCCTACTACCATGCTTCCAAGTCAATCAACAGTTGACAGAACTATCATGCACATACTCTGTATGATGGCATCATGTGTCCCTATAGTGCCACATGCACAGCTACGCATGCATCCGCTGCAGGAATGTCTAGCACAACAGTGGTCTCCGTCACAGGGTCAGTTAGAAGATCTAGTGTTGATAGAAAGTCACACTCATCGTTCTCTGCCTGTTAAAAGGGTGGCCTTTCCTTGACCCTGTTCACCACATCATCCCAACATTGGATGCATCACTGAGAGGCTGGGGTGATCGCTTACGCAATCTCACAGTCCAGGTTCTCTGGGACACCAAACACAAGGGTCTCCACATCAGCTGCCTAGAGCTTCAAGCTTTTCACCCAGCAGTGAAGCGTTTCTACTTCACCTGATCGCCAAGGTGTTCTTAGTCTGGGCAGACAATATGAAAACCATGTACTATATACAAAAACGGGGGGACAAATTCTTTACAGTTATCAGGCCTATCTTAGACCAATTGGCGTTGGGTTCTACGTTCATCTGTTAGCGGAACACCTCCCGGGAACAGACAACAATTTTTTTACGCCTGCAGGATGCAGCAACGAGTCCATGAGTGAGAACTCCATCCTAGAGTTCGCCTCCCTTACTTCCACAAGTGGGGATTTTCACAAATTGATCTGTTAGAAAAAATGCCCAAATATCGATTCCAGGTTCCCACACACTATCTAGGGCAATGCTCCATGAATGTATTGGTAAGAGATATTTGTCTATGCTCCCCCCCCCCTTTTCCATCTACTTACGTTTCTGATTCGTAAGCTCAGGCAAACATCTCTCACACTTATACTAGTGGCTCCCACATGGGCCCAAAGGCCCTGGTTTACTACACAACTAGAACTATCAGTAGTTCCCTACACGAGAAGCTTCCCCTCAACCCGGACCTTCTCACTCAGAACCATGGAGAAATAGAGCACCCAAATCCCAAGGAACTCAACCTAGCGATTTGGCTTCTGAGGTCATAGAAGTTGGTTATCTCAATCTTCCACCTGAATGCAAGACCATTCTCAAACAACTTGCAGGCCTACCACTTGAGTAATGCTAACCAGCGAAATGGAAAAGATTTGTCTGTTACTGTCATAATAAAGTATCATTTCATTTAAAGTTACAAAACACAACATTGTTACCTTTTGCATCTACAACTCTCTGGCCTTGCATTCATATTCATTTGGTTACATCTGGCTGCAGTAGCGGGCTGGAAGGTTTTAAGAGAGTGATTCCACCTGAACCTACGTCGAATCAAAACATTGTTCTAACAAGACTTATGAGTCCAACATTTGAGCCACTAAATAACTGGTCCCCCCAGTTTCTTTCTTGGACGGTCACTTTTTTAATTCCCATCACTCCACTAAGACGTGTTAATGAGCTTTCTTCCAGTTCCGCAGAAATAGGGTGATTCTTTGCACCAACTAAAAATTACTTCCAATGGTGATTTCTCATTCCCACCTTAATCAGTCAGTTGATTGTTCTTTCCTCAACCAGACTCAGTTGCAGTAAGGGCTCTCCATACATTTGATTTTAAGATAGCCCTTATGTAGCACAGTGATAGAACTAAATGCTTTCGCAAAGCTCTTTGTTGTCTTCTTGCCCCCTCATAAAGGAGTGCCATTATCCAAATCAGGCACTGCTAGGTGTATTGTTTTGTATTGTAATTGCATTTGTATAGCGCATACTACGCCTGACAAGGCGTCGAAGCACTTTTTATGGCAAGTAGCACGCTACTCTGGACCCATAGAGGATAAGTGTTGAATTAGTATAGTGAAACATACAAGTACATTTTAAGTGGTGGATAGGTTAGTCAGGTTTTTGGATTCGGAAGGATAGCAGGAAGGATAGAAGAGGAAAAAAGGTTTGTATTTATATAGCGCTTGTTACCCCTGAATGGGTGTTAAATGCATTCATACAAGTTACGTTCAACCCAAAAGGACTTTACTTACACCCCCTAGAGAACACTCCACTTGCAAGATAGGGGCTTCTATGGCTTTTCTGGGCAATATCCCACTAGCTGATATATGCAAAGCGCAGCTACATGGTCTACACCACACACTTTCACTAAACATTATTGTGTGGGTGTTTTAGCACACCAACAAGCTAATGTAGGTCAGGCGGTGCAACATACACTCTTTCAAACAATTACAACTCCTACAGGTTAGCCACCACTTTGGAGGGTACTGCTATATAGTTTATGCAAAGCATGTGTATCTCCAACCACAGATGCCTCTAAAAGATTGTGTGGTACTTACCCTGTAAGCATCTTGGTATGTTGTGCCATAGATACACATGCCCCTCACCCTCCTCCCCGCACACCTGTGGTCATTGCAGTTTCTTTACCTTTTCATATGGATGAACATCTCTTTACTTACACTTACTTTACAATACATTCTCATATTCCTGCGACAAAACAATCTTAACAATGGAGTCAAAGCCCATGTGCATTATCACCAAGAGGAGGAATCACTACCTCATGACTAGAAAGACTTCTTTGAAGAATACAACTTGCACGCATCCCGACGCAACACTAAATGGCAGGAGTCTGCAAAGCATGTGAACCTAAAGCCCTACATGCGAGGAACTGATGCTTACAGGTTCTGTAACATAAACCTTTCACTTTCTGTGAGATTCCAGAAAGAAGCTATACCAATATTCTTTTTTGCTTATTGCACAGCGTGGTTAGTTTTATGTAGGTTTCTTCCTTTTAAGTTAATAGCATATCTCATTTTAAAAAAAACATTTTTGGGAAATTAAATCCTTGCTTTGAGGTTGGAGTTTATTTGGTTTATTTTCATCTGCCTTGGATTGTCTTGCCATACGTTATCATGTTTTGGTGTTCAAAGGACAATTTATGAGTAATTTCTTTCCCTAATGCCAAAGTTGTGAACTTCAGAAATGTTGTGCCACCCTTGTAAGCTTGGTGTGAACATATAGGTGACGCATTACTCACTCCTTAGACTTTTGAATCTGGTTAGTCCGTACCTGTAATCAAAATCAGGAAAAGCTTAAGCTATCTACAATCTTCTGAGTAAACCATCCATATCACTATAGCATAGTGACCTTCTTGTGATGCGTAACAGCTTGCCAACTTTCATTCCAAGTCTTAATGAAAAGCTATGAGCAGTTAGTTTGCCTTAGTTCTTTTAGTGAACACTTTGCTTTTGGCCAATAGATGTTGCAAGTATTGTGAAGGCGCCTTAGCTGAGAAAAACTTTGGAGATGTTTGTCTTCATAGCGATAACTGCCTAAACCCTTTGCTTATTCAAGTTTACTGGAAACTATGCTTAGGTATTTTAATTGCTAGCTTTATGACGGCATTGTTCCCTCAACAGCTTTTGGAAATTGTTCTATTTCATGTATGCTGAGGACTTGGGGATATGATAGTTAAGGTAGTTTTGGGATTGGAATATATTGTTGTACAACGGTGCACCAATGTTAAAGATATTCTAAAGGTTTATGACTAAAAGATGCACACTTCATCCTTCAAAAGATAAGTTAAGTGGGACAGTTTGAATGTTTGGAATTGTTAGAAGTGGCAGCATTTTCCGATTATTCTACAATATGGTGAACATTTCTACAATGATTGAATTGATTTTTTCATATAATTTTCTTGATTTTGGTTTAACGATCATTTTTGTGTTACTAGATAGTTTGTTGCATTGGTTGTGTAAATTAAGGTTGCAGCTAAAGTGGGCATTCAGTTACAGTCTCTCTGGACTTTTCATTGCTCTATTTTGGCTAAGTAGGATGTATTGGTTTCTCTAACAATTAATAATTGAATCAGCATATTGTGTTAAAGAATCTATCATTAATTGGAACATTGATCTTAGGATAATCAGTCACAGAACAAGTTGAGTGATACCTGGAACTCTGCAACTAGGAGATCTGATACTAGGAAACTGTTCAATTTGTGTTTAACATAACTCACAGGTGATGTAACAATGTGTAAGGGAATAAGCTCATAAAAATATGGATGTGTGACTTTCATTTGTAAATCCCTTTGCTTTTGTCTGATCTGCCTACTATTATATCCGATTTATAACACTGTAAACATTTTTATCACCTACACATACTTTTCCAAAGCTTCTGGAAAAAAGTCAAAACATAACAATGGGTGTGAATAAACAATTATTTGAAAAGCCTTTGGTTGTCAGAACTCTAACACCTTCTGTGAGTTGTGATATTCACATTGGTGTGTGCCCAAGATAAATGCCAAATAGTTTCATTAGATTTGGCTGTATTGAAACACAATATTTTTATTTTGCAGTTAGAAGTGATGCACAGATTTAACAGCATTTATTTTTAGTTATGGTTGAGCTAGGTCACGCATTTTATCGGAGTTTTATATAGCGCGAACATGACCCGAAAGTATCAGAGCGCTTTACATGAGCACCAGTTGCATTACACAAGGACACATTCATTTTTGTTAGGCATGGGGTGATTAAGTGATTTGCCCAGAATCACAGGATGTTTAGCGACGGTGCAGAGACTCGAACCTGGTTCCCTAGTTATGAGGTTGACTGCCCTAGGCGTTAGGCCACATACTCTCCCCTCGGCCACTTTTAGTTATTTATTTGTTAAACATTCTTGATTTGACTGATTGGTCATTTGCTAATAAAGGGACTATTGAATTTGTAGAAGTTACAGGATTCCCACATTCTCTGTTAATTGTTAATAATGTAAAGTGCATTGACCTAGTCATGTTATCTATTAATATAATCCTGAAAATGGCCCCCTGTCAAAGAGAGAAACCTGCACTTTCTACGGTGCCACTTCATACAATCGTCTCTCCACGTTATACAATTTTTGCAGTACAAGATCTTAGATGTTACTTTTGAGGACCGAAGTGTCTTTTTAAAGAAGATTATATATCTCTTTAGTCACCAAGAGCATTGATCAATGGAGGGTACTTATATTTTGAAGGAATTTACTGACAAAGTAAAAAGATGCAGTCATTCAACTAATGTTTCGTATATACTTGTACTTAAGATATTTGGTGCACTAAAATGGTACTGAGTTGCTCATTTATGTTTGTTAGTTGGAACCTGACTTTTTAATTACACATTATACTCCAGGATATTGATCTTTATAGACCGTGGGGTGCATATCTGCATACATATTGCTTCACATGTTCAAATCAGTTAGTTGTTATATTTACATAAATGGGCAAAGAAATTTTATTTTACAGACCTAGATTGATGAATTTAGTCCTTCAAGATGGATTCAAATAGTTGTTTTGGATGCTTTGTACATGCATTGGGGCTTTGGTTTATTTTTTCGTTTGCTAACATATTTTTGCTAACATATTTCCTGTATATTAATGTATTGTACATGTTTTAAGTTCCATGTGTCTGTTTCTCAAATGATGTGGCTTCTAGGTGGCAACGGTGTCAGAAAAGTCTCGTATTATGGAACTGGAAAGGGACTTGGCTTTGCGAGCAAGAGAACTGGAAGACCTTCGACAGAGAGTTGAGCCAACCAAACTACCTGAGAGTGTTGATACTTCGTTATCGCTGTTACAAGAAATAAACTCTTTACAAGAAAAGATAGAGGCTTTGAATAATGAGCATCAGCATGAGGTTACTTTGCTGAAAGGTAAATTTGAAACAACTGCGGAATCATATCAACAGGAGATCATGACTCTTAAATCCAACACAGAGAAGATTGTAAAAGATAATGAGGCCTTAAAAACAAAGCTTGAGCAGGCAAACAAGGAAAACTCTGAAGTTGCTGAACTATGGAAGTCAAAGCTAGAGTCTGCTATATTGTCACATAAGCAATCCATGGAGGAACTACAGTTGTCTTTTAATAAAGGTGTTGGCACTCAGGCTGCTGAATTTGTTGAACTGAA
The DNA here is from genome assembly GCF_964261635.1 of Lissotriton helveticus. Classification (NCBI taxonomy): domain Eukaryota; kingdom Metazoa; phylum Chordata; class Amphibia; order Caudata; family Salamandridae; genus Lissotriton; species Lissotriton helveticus. The sequence continues at coordinate 1,055,222,225 of NC_136072.1, read as the reverse complement.
ATCTAGGCTTGAAGCTCTTAAATTGGAACACCAGAATGAAATCAAGAGTTTAAATGCAAAACAAGAGGCTGAAACATCATCTCATGTGAAAGAAATGGAAGCACTAAAGGCAAAACTATTAGAAATGACAGAAGATAGGGAAAGGGAGCTTGAGAGGTTGAAGGCCAGCCTGGATGCAGCAGAAAATCAACACTTGATAGAAATGGAAGATGTGCTTAACAAAATGCAGGACACTGAAATTAAGGTAAAGGAATTGGAGGCACTACAAAGTACATGCCAAGAACAAGAAAAAGTGATTGATGATTGTAAGTCACAAATCAAGGCTGCAGAGGAGAAGATTTTAAGTCTTGATGTTTTGCAGAATGCCAATTCTGAGGCCATTTTGGAAACTGAGAAACTTAGAGAGAAACTTGAGGCAGCTGAGTTGCAGATAAAAAATGTTGAAAGTGAAAATCTTGCCCAGCGTAGTAAGGTTTGTACATCATTTCATTTTATTTTTGTTTTGTATTATTTTTTGTATTTTATTGATTTGATTTTTCACAATCATTCCAACACCATTGTAAGTAGTAGTATAGGTTCAATAAGAACATGGTGGAGAATAAAAACGTATGCAGTACTGCATCCCTTAGTCCAAATCAGTTGCTCTTTCTGCAATAGGCTGCGTTCTTCAGCAGTTAGCCCTTAATCCTTTGGTACAAACAATTGCTTATGTCTGCTCCTCCAACTTGTCGTAGGTACCTATTTGGGGTTTTATTTTTCCTGTCTAGCTTACTCTGCTTTCTTGCATTAGGTTTCTTATGTTTCTTTCAGATGTGGCTACTTTCACCATCCCTGACTTTAGCTTCTCACAATCTCCTAATTCCCATGCTCTAAAAGTCTTGGTTTCTGTCCTCTGGACCATCATTTCAGATCTCAATGCCCTCCTCACTGGATAACATTTATGGTCTGACTTGCTTTGACTTGGCTCCCTGTGTGCCTGTTGTTTTTTGCTTTGTCCATCTCTATGGCTCCTGTAGTTTCTTTTGCTCTGGATCTTGCTTTTTGCTGTTGCTTCATTTAATCTAGATTGCTCATCTCAATCTTATTCCTCGGAAAAACCAAAATTGGATAGCAGCTACCTGATCAGACCATGCTAGTTAAACACTATATTCAAAATGAAAAAAAAAACTAGGTTTTCAAACAAATTGGGAAATTTAACAAATAAAACACCAGCTTAATTAAATAAGCAACGAATATAAGCCACAGGCAAGGAGAAAATAGACGGTGTAATGGAGAGGGAAGGGTGGATTAAGTAGCAGGGCACAAATAGTAGCAACACGTTATAGACAGGGTTACAGTTATTAACAAGCATTTGCAATGCATTAGGTCTCGCATTTACGAGAGTTTAAGCTATTGGCATTGTAAATGACAATGCCTATTATTTTTGTTTTTTACAACATAAATAAAAGGCATTGTTAATTACAATTCTAATAGCTTAAACTCGCGTAAATACAAGACCTATTGCATTGCAAATGCTCATTTCTGTTTGTATTTAGAACCTTTTTCCTCCATCCCGAGGCTGCATTTTGGAATTCACATGGGGGAACAAATGAAAGGAAGGCGAGGAGAGGGTAAGGGTGATATTTCAAAGGCATGGTTTTCTGCAAGTGAGAAGAAGCTAGACAGAAAGAGGGAATAAGAGGAAACATGTAAAAGTGAGCAGTAGAAAGAGAAAGTTTGTGGAAAAGTTATTATAGAGGAAAGGGATAAGAAAAAAAGTAAATATGACAGAGTTAAATAAATGTGACTGTAGAAATATATGTAAGAAAGAGAGAGATCGAGAGAGAGCCAAAGAAAGGAGTAGTGTGCGGTGTAACATACATTTAGTAATTGCAAAAGAAAATGAGATTGAGGAAATTAGAGACAAGAAAAAAGAAATAATAGTGAGAATAGAACAGAGGGATGTCTGAAAGTATTAAAAGGAAAGGTGCGGAAGATGACCAGAAAAGAGGGTGTAGGGAAAAGCGCAAAGGAGTGATTTGCAAAGAGAGGGATCTAAGAAGAAAGAGAGGAAGAGGAATGGCGAAGAGGCTGATGGCGGCAGTGGGATGTCAGGAGGGCTGCGGCATGCCTTTGTCCTTGATGAATAAAGCTTACTTCTTTGGGTTTTACATTTAAAATATACATTTATTTTTCCTTATTGATTTTGAATAAATTCTCCTTATAGAGACAAGGAAGTGGATCTATTATTCTACAAGTACATGGTATAAATAAAAAATACATCAAGGACAAGTTCTAATCTCCAAGCAATACTGAAAACAGAATCTGCAAATGATACACAATTAACATCACGTTGACTAATAGCAAAACTTTCAAACACACACTTGCAGCCACAAACCCAGTCGTCACACATGCTACCATACACACACATAGCCGCATGTTAACTCTTATATATACATATACATCAAACACAAGCAGTCTCACGCCCACCTGTTATGAAACTATCAATCACACGCACGGCCACACGTCCATTCGTTAATGAGCTGCCGTAAAAACATAGCCACTATAGTCACTAACACACATGCTGCTAGAAACACAAAAACACACAAAAACAGCCACAAATGCAATCATCATAAAAAACGTCCCATATACATACATAGCCATATGTTCACTTCTCATACATGCTGACACACACACCACCCACCTATAAACACACACACACTGTTTCTGTCACTATCGGGCATAAAAGTGAGTTATTCGCTATCCTGTTCTACAGCAGGGCTCTGCCCTAGGACGTTCCCGAGTACTTCCCTTAGGCTTTAGGATTTGGAGGGGGAAGCTGTGACACCCTCTCTACCCACACCTCACATGCAGGGAATGTCACCTATTAAATATAATTTTAGGATTATGTTTGCTTCCTGCCATACACACACACCGTGTCTTGCCACAGCCGACGAATTTCAACATTGACAGTCCACAAAGTAACGTTTCTGTAACCTAAGAGTGCGTGCAGTTTCGGAAGGCACAATAATAGGTTAAGTAAATAAGCTGTAAAGTGGATAAGACAATTCCATCAAATATAATAATTGGAAAGCCTTGGTGCCACCACGCAGTGCTTGCTCATTTTAGGGGTCGGTGTGTGTAGGACAGTTAGTTTTGCACTGCAGGGCTTTCGTATGCACGTGAAAGTCACTACAAGCACTGTAAATAAGCGCTACATGTAAATGCAGTTCAAATCCGTGAGTGCTGGGGGGTGGTCAATGACGTGAGTGAGATCCAAGAGCAGATCATAGGTTTCGGGGAAGAATATAGTTTTCAGGCAAGAAAAGCACATTTGTGTTGATTGTGGAAATAATACCTTTGCAAACAATGGCTTTGCAAATGGCTTGCGATCCTTGTCATTGAATACTTTTTCTGTCCTAAGATCAACAACTTTGACATTTGTGCTTATAGCTACTCTACTGTGTCCTTCTTTTATACCAGTTCCTCCTTTCAAAATACGTGGCTAATTAAAAAAATGTAAAAAGCCTACCTGTTGTGCTGTTCGGTACCTTTGCCCTACGGCTCCGAGAATATTTGCTGAAAGAACAAGCGGGAGCCGGCTCGGGCGCAGCACGTCTTCCGGAGACGTGCGCGTCCACAGAGCTGAGTCGGCTCGTGCACAGGCCAGTAGCGGCTCGTGCACAGCACTAGACTCCCTTGCCAGTGAACACGGCGACTATAGAACTCGCTGGCGGGAGCGCTTCGCGCTCCAACGCCAGCTCGACCTAATAAAAAGGAGCGGTGAATGTTCTGTGGTATAAGTGGGTTTAAGGTTCTAGAGTACAGGTACAGGTAGGGTTAGAGGCACTCTGGTATAAGGAAACAAAAGATAAAAGAAGTGTATAGATAGGAATAAGACATTAGGGTGTGTGTATGTGCAGAGATACTATAGTATAATTGGTTGCAGATGTTCTACACCATGGCAGGTGTAGTGCTAGTTTGGTATAGGCAGGGGTTAAAGTGCTAGGATGTGGATTATAGGATTAAAAGTACTAGCATAAGTAAGGGTAAGAGATACTGCGTTGTTGTCAGCAGTAGAGTCAAAGATATAGGAAAACCTAGTTCAGTGAGAAGGGGTGAGGAACTGTTGCCATATAGGAAGAGAGGTAGAAATAGGAAAGAAAAAGTAGGAATGATTTGAGGGGTTTCCGAGGTGAAATGACAGAACAAGAGACTCAAGGGATTTATGTAATCTTGGAAAAAAATCTGCAGAGATTTAATTGCATGTGGGGCATTCCTCAGGATTAATGGATCATCCTTGGAATGTCATTTATTTGAAGCAAGTAGGTATGTTGATCGTATTTCTCTTGAAAAGGCTGTGTTAAATACATCTTGCTCAGATACAGTCGGATCTCTTGATTAATCAACTATGTCACTTGGCATCTAAACTCCTCCAAGAATGAACATAAAATTAGTGATTTGGCATTATCCCCCACTCCCATGAAACTGCCTGCTTTTGTTTTCTTTTACGCATTGTGTCTGCTCTCCTCACTCCTGCCTCTATTTCTGTGCTGGTTGGCACCAGTTGTTTCCATTTCCCCTGGCCTTTTCAGCTTCTCTTTTGCCTTAGCCAAAGTCCTTCTCTTTTCGGTGGACCAGGCTATATCTGTTTCCCCTGGGTCCTGCTCCTTCTGTTTCCCCTGGGTCCTGCTCCTTCTGTTTCCCCTGGGTCCTGCTCCTTCTGTTTCCCCTGGGTCCTGCTCCTTCTGTTTCCCCTGGGTCCTGCTCCTTCTGTTTCCCCTGGGTCCTGCTCCTTCTGTTTCCCCTGGGTCCTGCTCCTTCTGTTTCCCCTGGGTCCTGCTCCTTCTGTTTCCCCTGGGTCCTGCTCCTTCTGTTTCTCCTGGGCCCTGCTCCTTCTGTTTCTCCTGGGCCCGGCTCCTTCTGTTTCCCCTGGGCCCGGCTCCTTCTGTTTCCCCTGGGCCCGGCTCCTTCTGTTTCCCCTGGGCCCGGCTCCTTCTGTTTCCCCTGGGCCCGGCTCCTTCTGTTTCCCCTGGGCCCGGCTCCTTCTGTTTCCCCTGGGCCCGGCTCCTTCTGTTTCCCCTGGGCCCGGCTCCTTCTGTTTCCCCTGGGCCCGGCTCCTTCTGTTTCCCCTGGGCCCGGCTCCTTCTGTTTCCCCTGGGCCCGGCTCCTTCTGTTTCCCCTGGGCCCGGCTCCTTCTGTTTCCCCTGGGCCCGGCTCCTTCTGTTTCCCCTGGGCCCGGCTCCTTCTGTTTCCCCTGGGCCCGGCTCCTTCTGTTTCCCCTGGGCCCGGCTCCTTCTGTTTCCCCTGGGCCCGGCTCCTTCTGTTTCCCCTGGGCCCGGCTCCTTCTGTTTCCCCTGGGCCCGGCTCCTTCTGTTTCCCCTGGGCCCGGCTCCTTCTGTTTCCCCTGGGCCCGGCTCCTTTTGTTTCCCCTGGGCCCGGCTCCTTCTGTGTTCTCTGGGCCAGGCAACATCTGTTTCCCCTGGGCCCGGCTCTATCTGTTTCGGCCGGGCCTCCTTCTGGTTCCCCCGGGGTGCGCCCCCTTCTCTTTCTCCTGGGGTCCAGCTTCTCTTTCTCCTGGGGCCTGATTCCTTCTCTTTCTCCTGGGGTCTGATTCCTTCTCTTTCGCCTGGGGTCTAATTCCTTCTCTTTCACCTGGGGTCTGATTCCTTCTCTTTCGCCTGGGGTCTGATTCCTTCTCTTTCGCCTGGGGTCTGATTCCTTCTCTTTCGCCTGGGGTCCGATTCCTTCTCTTTCCCCAGGGGTCCGGCTCCTTCTCTTTCCCCAGGGGTCCGGCTCCTTCTCTTTCCCCAGGGGTCCGGCTCCTTCTCTTTCCCCTGGGGTCTGGGTCCTGAAACTGGCTTCTTCTCTTATCCTTTGAGTCTGGCTTTTTCTCTTATCCTTTGGGTCTGGCTTTTTCTCTTATCCTTTGGGTCTGGCTTTTTCTCTTATCCTTTGGGTCTGGCTTTTTCTCTTATCCTTTGGGTCTGGCTTCTTCTTTCATCCTTTGGGTCTGGCTTCTTCTTTCATCCTTTGGGTCTGGCTTCTTCTCATTCCCCTGAGTTCAGCTACTTCTTTTTCCCCTGGTTCTGGCTGATCTTCTTTTTTAGGTCGAGCCTATTGCGGCAGCGTGCATGCGCTGCTCGCTCTGCGAGGCATGCAGTAATGGAGTATAAAGTGGAAGCTCCGCCCACTCTCCACCCATGTTTTTAATTGGCTCGTGTCATTGTCTTTCGTAAATGCTGCTTTCCGATTGGTTTATAGGCTTGTTAGTCCCTCCTTATGACGGCCATGTTGTCATTTGTATCCTTCTTTGGCTACTAGCCCGTTTACTTTGAGTGTTGCACGGTATGTGTTATTTAGATTGTGAGCACTATTTTCTTTAATGAGGTTCTCTTACTGCCCATGCCTTCTCCTCCCCTCCCACAGTCCATGCCTTCTCCCCCCCCACCCCCACTTCTGCACTCCCGTTGATCGTGCCTTCTCACCCCCTGCCCGCTGACACTCCCGTTTGCAATGCAATAAGTCTCGCGTAAATGTGAGTCCTATTGCATTGCAAATGCTTGTTTTTATTTAGAGGCTGTATTCCCCTTGGATCATATTTTCTCCATTCCCTTATTCCTGTTAGCCTTCCTGCCCCTTTACGTGATATATCTTGCTACTGTCTTGTCTAATCTGCTCCCTTTTCTTCTCTTGGTCTCACAAACTGTCTCTTGCACTCTAGGTTTTTCTAATTTTTTTTTTTTTTCCTTTTTATTCCTTTTTCCTTTCTCATTATTGTTTCTTTTCCTCTATCCTCCTTTTCGGCAATCCGCTTCCCGTCCTGCTTTGTCTCTTCCCTTTGTGCATATTGTGCCCAGGGATAAGGGTTAGATGAGAGGAAGCAGACATTTAAACAAAGTATAACTCGAGCCGCATCTTGTCCACCGTCTAACTCCCCTTCTCTTGTATTGCTTGACATTTATTGCTTTCCACCAAGTGGAACATCATGTTATGGAAGCCTTCCTTTTGAAAACTGTGTAATATGCTAAAATGCTAATCGCCTCTTAAGCGGCAGTTGGAAAGACCTGTTGAAATGTGTGGAAAACAGGATCTAACGTGTAATAGTGCAGTAAATAAAACACTTGGGAATTACTGCTCCCCACGGTATTGCATTTTCTCAGTGAGGTATAACCGCATTTGGAATCAAGAGGCTCTTGTAGTTACGCCCATACTATTTAAATCTGCAAGTGCTTTGCATAAGAACCAAAATTATTGATAAAGTTGGCTCATATATCATGCACTTGATTACTTTAATTGGTTTACAACTTTAGAATCTACGATTTAGATGTTTTTCTTTTGATATTTCCTTATCCAAATGACTGACACCAGTTTACTGTCTAATACAAAGCCCATGACATGGCTAATAAAAAGTCAAACTCCAACATGCAGTTTGTGTACTTAATTTGTTTATTCATTTCTTTTAATGTTTGATTTTATGTTATCATTTTTTATTATATGTTAACTGTGGTACTGTTTTTCAGTAATTTTTGTTCACATCATATAATATCCCTGTTAGGCTTCTGACTTAGCCATAGAACTACAAGGGCGTGATGACAAAATTGTAAACCTTGAGAAAAACATGGAAGCAGTGAGTCAAGTCAAAGATTCATTGGAAAAAGAACTGCAGAGCTTAGTAAGTCAATATTTATTTTCGTCTGAAAGTGAGACTTTTGTTAATGTTTTGTCGTTTTCTCCCTAAATATTCCTTAATCATTATTTTCAAATGTAATTTCATCGCAGAGTAGAGGACAGAAGAACACATGTTTTATAGGCAACGTAAGGAAGGAAGATAGTGCACATGAGACGAGAATGTGGATTATTTTATGTTGGCGTGTTCGACTGCACTAGTCTTTTTTTTTTTGTAGTTTTGAAAAATGAAGTTAGAACTATCCTGTTCGTTTTTTTCTGTTTGAAGTCAATTTCCTCTTTTCTCAGAGTACAACCATATTTTTAACTGGTGGATATGAGGAAAGAATTATTTATATCTGGGATTGTTACAGTGCTTTTCCATATATCAGAGGTTCAGTTTATATCCAATTTTCACTCAGTATAACAGGCTGCAGGAAGGACGGAATGTGTGCCTGAACTCATTTTAAACAACCAGTAACGTTGACATGTACGATAATATTTTTTGCTTGACATGTACTTGTTCGGCTAGCACCTGTGAATCTAGATGAGATACTGACAAGTTGGACTACTTCATAAGTTTTCTCAGTACCCCTCCCCAATGAAAAGAGCAGACAGACAAGGCAGACTCTTTGGATGCTGTTATTCTCATCTTTTCAGCCTAGAGTATCTGATAAAGATTTCTAGCCACGGATTCCTTACCTTAGAATGATCCCCAGGCGTTAGACTGGATACGTTAATGTTTTAGCAGTACCACTGCGTGCCAGTAGATGGCTTCGTTTGGCTCTGTGTCTGCGTCTGTGTCTGTGCCAAAAGTGACGTGCATAGCGGCTATATGGGTGCTATGTGTCAGTCTGCTCCGATACGGAGAGAGTTACTACCCGTCAGTTTTTGACTGTTTTCTATGTTTTGTCAAAGATGTTTCCTGAGAACTGTTCTTGTTGTGTGCTTAGGATGTCCCCTAAGAAACGAGCGGGTTTCAAACCCTGTGGTGCCTGTCAGAGGCAGATGTCTGTGGCAGACCCACACCAGTTCTGTCTGTGGTGCTTGGAGCATGACCACGACTCCAAAACCTGTGACGTCTGCCGCACCATAAATTCCAAGGTGCTTCAGGAATGCTCCTTGAAGCTTGTTGCTGCCTGACGACAGTGTGCCGTTAAGCGTTCTGATTGCTCGGAAGGGCGTTTGGACCTCTTGCAAAGCTGCTCCAGATGTTCATCCCATTCCAAGTCTTCGGGTTGTGTTCCTCAAGCGAAAGAAGTCTAAGAAGTTGAAGCATCTTCGACTTTTCCGGTCCCAGTACTGAAACGAACGTGTGAACCGCAACACCATTCAATTCCTCGTTACACTGTGATTCTGACTTTTTCGGCCTGTATCCTGGATTTCGGTGAGACTGACCCTGAGGCTGTTTGGTCTCATGATCTCCTGCATCCTGCTGGTGACGCATACCCATTTGCATATGTGGACTCTGCAGTGGAACCTGAAGTTCCAGTGGGCGCAGCATTCGGGAAATCTCTCCAACCTAGTCCAGATCTTGGAGGGAACTGCAAAAACGTTGCAGTGGTAGCTAACAAACTGGGTCAGGGCAGACCCCCTCCCTTTCCCAACCAGAGTTGTCTGTAGTGGCAGATGTGTCTGGGAGAGGTGGATATCAGAAGGCTCTGGTCTCTGGTGAAGTCCAGACTACACATCAACATTGAAAGCCTTTCTTCCTTCGATCAAGGGAAGGCTGATGCAGGTGTTTGCATACAACCCTACTGACATGTAGTACTGTAACAAACGGGTTGGTGGATTGTGGACTCTCTGTCCAGAGGCGTTTCTTCTCTGGACATTGCTGGAATATCAGGGTATTTCCCTGGTGGTTCAACACCTTGTGGGCTCTGAATGCCAATGCAAACAAAATCAGCCATTGATGCCTAGCGGATCACAAATTGCGTTTCCATCTGGAGGTGGTGCAATATCTCTTCCAAGATTGGGGAAAACCTTAGTTAGCTATGTTCGCCACCACCCAGAGCGCACAATTTCATCATTGTTGGGCACTGGAGTTTGCCAATCCGCTCTCGCTTGAAGATGCTTTTCATCTCGAGTGTAGCTCTGGCCTTTTGTACGATTTCCACTGATAACGCTCATGCCCAGAGTTCTCAAGAAGAGCAGGAACAACTGGACCCAAGTCATTCTTGTGGCTCCAGATTAAGCACAGAGAGTTTGGTATTCTATGCTCTTGAGCTTGAGCATAGGCCCTCCAATCAGGCTCCCCTCCGTGAATAATCTCCTGTTGCAGCAGCAGGCCAGGGTGCTGCACCGAAACCTGTGCACACTCTGCGTTCATGCTTCGCGATTGAGCGGCGACAGTAAACAGCTTTTGACATTCCCCTCCGAAGTTTGTAATGTCATTTTGGCACTCAAACATGCCTCCATCAAGATGGTGTACTCCTGCCATTGGGACACATTCGTGACATATTGTGGCTCCAAGAATGTGGACTCTTTCTGCAACTTTATCCCAGGTTTTATCGTTTATTCTATCTGTGGCCCAGGAAGGCTCTGCTCTGGGCATTGTCAAAGGCTATCTTTCAGTCATTCCGGCTTTCTTTCTTTTAAAAAAAATTATTTTTATTAAGGTATAAATCAGGGCGAAAATACATACATCAAGATTCGTTATTAGCTGTGAACACATCAAAGTTACAGAGCAACACTACACATTCTCACTACCATATATTGTTAAGGACAAATTCACACATATAACCCCGTTTCCCCTCCACCCATGTCAGTACATCCCCACTACGGGGAGACAACCTCTGCACCAATTTCCGGCGGATCACAGATGTATCCTCTAAACTTGTTCCACGCCCCCCACACTTTCCGCCACTTCCGAGGACATCCGCGATGAATAAAAACCGCCTTCTCTGCCACCATCGCTTAATCCATATCTCTACACCATTTTTGAAGCGTAGGCAGCGCATCCGACCCCCACCAAATAGCAATATTACGTTTCGCCATCATCATACCGAGCATAGCCCAATCTTGTTATTGGTGGTTTGTCATTCGGTTCCCACACATTTAGCAGACAACGCCTTGGCTCTGGTAGGATCGAGATTTCTATTGCTTGGGAAATCGTGCGCATTACTTTGGCCCAATATGCCGCAACGTGTGTACAGTCCCAGATAGTGTGATAAAACGTGCCCTCCTCCCCACATTTGCGAAGACAGTATTTGTGCTGGGCCGCTCCTATCACAGAAACCGTTGTTCTAGTGTAGTACGTGCGGTGCAGTACCTTGAGTTGGACCAACCGGAGCCTAGAGGGTGTCACCGTCTCACGAGGTGAGGACAGGGCTTCCTGCCATTCGGACTCATCAAAGTCGCTCACATCCCGGGACCAGGTCTGTCTCAGCTTGGACGTTGGGTCTGACAAGTTGTTGACTATTTTACGGTACGTCAAGGACGCCGCCCTGCTCGTCATGTGTTCTGTCAAAAGTCTATCCTCTAATAGGGTGGCCTCCTGCAGGGAGGTGCCCTGTGGTATTACTGTCTGGATCGCATGTCGGATTTGGAAATATTTAGATTTCTTCATCTGTGCTATGCCATACTGTGCTGTAGCTGCCGCCTTTTTCCACAGATCACCCACTACAGAGAGACCTATATTGTCCCAATTTTGAAACCCTTTACTCCTACGTAGGCAGCCCAGCCGTTGTGAGTCCCAAAATGGTGTCATTTGCGTGACAGTTCCTGCACATTTTAAGCGGGTCTGTGCTTGGTACCAAATATGAATTGTGTGTGCCGTAGGGCAAAGTAAATGTGGGGGTCTGCGGCGACTATATAGATTCCCCATCAGTCCCTTCCCTTCTAGGCCCTGCCTGTCTGCATGATACGCCGGTTCGTCTTGTGGGGCATGTAACCAGTAATTGACTAGTTTGGGATGGGCCGCCCAATAGTACAGCTCCACGTTCTGAAGCGCTATCCCTTCGTCGTACCAGCTGCGCACCAGTTTATCCTGGGCAATCCGTGCCGACTTGCCTCCCCACAGTAGGCTGGAAACTTCCGCCGCTATGGCTTTAAAGTAGGCCAGTGGGACCAGAAACGGTGTGTTTTCGAGTACATATATACAAAACGCGGGAGTGCCATCATTTTATATAGTGCCGCCTTCCCCAACAGTGTGAGGGGGAGACTGCGACACACCATCACATCACGTTTAAAGCGGTCTAATTGGGTCTTTAAATTCTTTGTATAAAACTCGTTGAAGTCAGACGTTGCATAAATGCCCAGGTATTTAAAGGCTTCGTCAGTGATCCGCAACGGACGGTCCGCAGGCAGTAGTGGTGGTGGACCAGTCAGCACATGGAGCTGTGGAGAAGCGTGGCTCAATGGTTAGAGCGGCAGACCCTGATGCAGAGGTCTGGCCCGGGACCAGGGTTCAATTCCCGCCTCGGCGGCTCTTGGACTCAATTTCCCCGGACCTGATAATTCTCGCCTCGGTGCCTAGTCTAATCATGGGTCCCACTCTGTGACTCTGGGCAATAGCTTGCTTAATCTCCACAACGGCCCCCGCAGCGCTGTGGATGCCTGGCTTCACCTTGGGGGTGCCCAGGAGTGGACATTTCACAGGAAAACCAGGATGGGTTCCACAGCGGTATGAATACAGCGCTACGAGGCCTCCGGGTAGAAGTGCGCTATATAAAAATACAATACATAGAGGACGGACTTGGACCAGTTTATCATGTACCCGGATACCCTACCAAATTTCTCACATACATTCAGCAGTTCCAGGATAGCTTTTCTAAGGGAGGTGAGGTACAACAATACATTGTCAGCATACAGTGATATACGATCCTCCCAGGCATTAGTCCACCGAAGTCCTCGGATAGAAGGCTCCCATCTAAGCCATGCCGCGAGCGGCTCTAATATCAGCGTGAACAACAGGGGGGATAATGGGCATCCCTGCCGTGTTTCCAGAGCAAGCGGGAAGTCCCTAGAAATGTGCCCATTTGCTGCCACATGCGCCAGTAGGTTATTATAAAGCAAACGGATCCAGGCACAAAATTTGGGGCCGAAGCCCAGGTGCTGCAACACTGCAAACAAATACGGCCATTCCACCGTATCGAACGCCATACTGGCGTCTAGTGAGAGGATCACTGCGGGTTTCTGAATGTAGGATCTCCGAGCCAACACCGCGTGCAGCCGTCGCAAATTGAGTGCCGTGCTATGCTGAGGCATAAACCCGGATTGATCTGGGTTTATCAGAGACGAAAGGTGGGGGGGGTCAGCCGCATTTCCAGTAACTTGGCCAGTATCTTTGGTTCATCGTTAATTAGAGAAATTGGGCGGTAGGAGCTACAGCCCGCCGGGGATTTGCCCGGTTTGTGAATTGCTGTAATCATGGCCAGCCGCTGATCGCATGGCAACTCACCAGCCTGAAGACTGTCGTGGAACATGTTCAAAAGGAAGGGAGCCGTTACCTGCGCAGTTCGCTTATATAGTTCGATTGGGAATCCGTTTGGTCCGACTGCTCTACCAGACGCAAGGGAGCAAATGGCCATCTGTATTTCCTCAACCGAGAGGTCGGCCTCTAGAAGGAGTGACGCCTCTGGTGTGAGTTGCGGCATGGCAATACCTTTTATATATTCATGCGCTTCCTCAACTGTGAACGTGGTGCGGGGGGCATATACCTTTTCAAAATGGTCAGCTAAGGTGTCTGCTATATCGTTGGGGGCCGTCACCAGGGAACCCGCGGTCGTATTCAATTGTGCAATTATTCTATCTGCTTCCTCCTTTTTGTCTAGCCAGGCTAGCATTTTTCCCGCCTTATCCCCCAGTTCATACACCCTGTGGCACGTGGCTTGAAGTCTGACCGAGACCCTTTCTCTCTGGTATGCCACAAACTCGCTTTGCTTAAGCCGTACTTTTTGTGCAGTGTGAGGCGTCGGGTGAGCTGCATGCTGTACCGTCGCATTATCTAAATCAGCTTTGAGTCTGTCTAATTCTGCTTGCTTTTCCTGCTTATGCCCCGTGACCGATGCTATTGCTTGCCCACGTATAACCACTTTATAGGCCTTCCATAAAATTCTGGGTGAATCCACCGACCCCGTATCCTCTTGGAATTTTTTTTTAGTAGTGTCTATAAGACCCTTTAGCACCTCAGGTATGTGTAAATAGCTAGGATGGATGGTAAACACACGGCGCCGAAGAGCCTGATGACGTGTGTACTGTAACAGTACCGTACCGGTGAGTGATCGGATATACCCCTAGGACGAATATCTACTTCGTCTACTCCCCCCCAGACCTTCCGCCGAGACCAGGAAGTAGTCGATGCGTGTGAGACAATTATGTACACCGGAGTGGAAGGTGTATTGCCTAGTGTTGGGGTGTCTATACCTCCAGGCGTCCGTGAGCCCCAGGGCCTCTATAAGTCCAGTCATACGGCGACTACGGGGTGTTGTAGGTTTTGTGGGATGCCTATCTATCGTACTGTCCACTATATCATTAAAGTCGCCCCCAATCAACATCAACGCATCCGGTAACGCAAGTAAGAATGCAGGAAGGGCGGAGTGTGCCATTGTATGTAGGGATGGTGGGATGTACACCGAGACCAAATTAAACAGCTGCCCTTCCCATTGGCAAGTGACTGCCGCAAAGCGGCCCTGGTCATCTACCCGTGTCTGATGCACTATGAGCGGGATGTTCTTTTTAACAAGCACTCCCACACCTCTAGATCCAGAGGAGAACTCTGCGTGAGCCACCATTTTATATCCCCATCTATCCATGGCCTTACAAGTGGATCCCATTAGGTGCGTCTCCTCCAAGAGGGCTACCGCAAGTGTGCATCGTTTAAATATTGTAGCACCAGGCTTCTTTTCACCTTGTCTCCCAACCCCCGCACATTCCAGGTCAGCACAGTCAATGGGGTCCCCGGAGTCAGTTGAATCAATTGCTGATTAGCGCCCTGTTGGGTTTGTGTAGTCATAGGTGTTACATTCAAGTGACAACTTAGTAACATACGATCCAGTCATACAACTTCAGTGCGACCGCAGCCATTTGTTACAGCATGTGTGCCCTTAGAAACGGAAAAATCAAAATATAACAGAACCGGTCAAATACTCCATTCCCCAAAACACGTGCCCCCTCCCTGCCTCCCTGCCCGGCGGATCCAGAACATCCCACCACCCCAACTGAGCAGAGTGCTTAAAGTCTCAAACAAACCACATTACTCGTGGGGGTGAGTCTTCCGCGAACAGTACCACGCCCCCCATCTGATATTGTCTGTACAGTGCTGCTGTTTAGTTCGGTAGATCCTACCTGTGGAGTCCCACTCCCCGAATCAGTCTTCTTTACCTCAAAATTCCATGTCCCAGTCCTTGTGCGTTTAATGTCCCAGCTCGCCACATAGTTCGTCACTCAACAATAGGCCAGTGTCAGCGACACAGTTGGGATGCCTCGATTCAGTAGTCGTTGTTATTGTTCTCATGGTCTTTGCTCCTTAGATGTCCAAAATCTCAAGTTTGCCGCAGGTATCATCAATTTGCGTTCCATCCTTTCATTTCAACGATTGTTCTGCGTAGCCTCTCGGTTCTTGGGTTCTCTGGCCGGTCTCCACCCCTCTAGCCAGTCCCGTGCCTCTCCTAGTGTTTCGAAGAACCACGTCTTTCCATCTGATTTTACTCGTAGCTTCGCTGGAAAAAGCATAGAGTATTTCAATTCTCTGACACACAGTTCTTTCTTGACCTCCCTAAAACTACGCCTTTGTTGTGTGCCGGCCGCAGTATATTCAGTGTAGAAGGCAATGTCAGAGTTATCGATTTTGATCGGCGGGGCGATGTGCGCGGCCTGCAAAATGGCGTAGTTGAAGATGCGCGCCAAGATCGGCCGTGGTGGTGCTCCCGGACGCGGCGTTTCCTCGGGCACTCGGTGAGCCCTTTCCACTGAAAAATAATTGGATAGTCCCCGCGGCTTCAGCTGGTTCTGAATGATCTTCTACAAAAAGATCTAGTGCTGGTTCACCTGCTTTTTCCGGCACTCCTACCAGGCGTACGTTGTTGCGCCGGGAGCGGCCTTCCTGGTCGTCGAGCTTGGCCTTCATCTTTTTATTGTCGTCTTCTAGTCTCTTCATTTGTTGCTGCAGCGTCGCAGTGTCTGCAGAGGCGATTCAGAAAAGGGGGTGGTGATGAACAGAGTGTCTGAATTAAGCAGACCACTCTTACCCAGTCCAAAGATCAGGGACTGGGTAAGAGTGGTCTGCTTAATTCAGGCACTCTGTTCATCACCACCCCCTTTTCTGAATCATTTTGTCCACCATAAGCGTGGAAGGGTATACTCAGATGTGAGTCCCTTGCTCATTGCACCATCAGGATTCAAGCAAGCCGAGCCGACGACGCCTGAAATGGCAGAAACCGGTCCCCGGAAGCTTGTTTCCTTCCCAGTATAAGAATTGGCTTGGTAGTTTGGTTTGCCCTGTTCCCATCATGCACTGGGACAGGAACAGACTAATTTGCATATAGCCAAGTTCTGAGCTGGGATGGTGCAGTGAGCTAAAAAACGGTGATGGATCAAGCCCTGATCTTTGGACTGGGTAAGAGTGGTCTGCTTAATTCAGGCACTCTGTTCATCACCACCCCCTTTTCTGAATCATTTTGTCCAACATAAGCGTGGAAGGGTATACTCGGATGTGAGTCCCTTGCTCATTGCACCATCAGGATTCAAGCAAGCCGGGCCGACGACGCCTGAAATGGCAGAAACCGGTCCCCGGAAGCTTGTTTCCTTCCCAGTATAAGAATTGGCTTGGTAGTTTGGTTTGCCCTGTTCCCATCATGCACTGGGACAGGAACAGACTAATTTGCATATAGCCAAGTTCTGAGCTGGGATGGTGCAGTGAGCTAAAAAACGGTGATGGATCAAGCCCTGATCTTTGGACTGGGTAAGAGTGGTCTGCTTAATTCAGGCACTCTGTTCATCACCACCCCCTTTTCTGAATCGCAGTGTCTGCAGAGAGCCCCGCCGTAGTTTTTTCAACTTCCACCAATCGGTCAGACATTTTAGCGAAGTCGCCCGCAGAAGTGAGATATGCGTGGAGATTGTGCCCATTGAGGATTGCATTGTTCGCAGGGCCGCCATCACATCTTGGAGGGTCACCTCCCCCATTCCCTCGGGTTTGTCAGCCGGTCGGGCTGTTGTTTGCGCTCCGTCTCCTTTTGAGGTGTCTGGGGGGTCCTTGGTATAGGCATATTTGTCCAGTCTGTGGGTCTGCTGCACTTTGGGCCCCCCGCCACTCATTATCATAGACAGTTTGTGCCTGGCGTAGGTTACTGTGCGGTGTTCCTCTTAATGTAGTGTCCGTACACTTGTAATGTCCCTGGGCGGGCCCTCACTTCTCCTTGGGCGCTGCTTTTAGGGCTTTACTGCTTTGGTCTCGGCTGTCATAGGCTTGAGTGCCTTGGTAGGGCTTGTCTTGACTATTTATTAAGGGCTTTGCCGCCTTGGTTTTGCTGGGTGCCCGGTCGGCTTCTGTTCTAGGGCTGGCGTAGGTCCTCTAGAGCTCTGTGCCATTACCGATGTGCCAACTTACTTCGGGGTCTTCTTGCTCCCTGCAGGGTCTTTAGGGGCTTCTGTGGTCGTGTGGTCCGAGAGTCGCCTGTGGGTTGCAGGTCGCACCGCACCTTCCCAACTCCGGCGTTAGGGCGACACACAGGCAGATTAGAGCTGGTGATCACCGTGTCCGCTTCTCCCCTTCCTGAGCCGTTTGCGTCCGCACATCCTCCTTTACAGCCTTGTGGACCTCGGGTAGATTTTACTTTACAGGGAGCTCCGGTGATGCAGGCGTCTTTCCGGCTGTCCTCGGTCTTTCCCGCTTCGGGTGCGACCCGGGGTCCGCTTTTCATGTCCGGGGGCAGGAGGCCCCACAGCCGATGGTACGCTGTGCTTGTCGTTGCTGGAGCGCTGTTGATTTTCACACTCCGGCCACACGTTGCGCTGCCGGCGGTCCCAGGCCGCTATTTTCTACGCGGCAGAACTCAGCGATCTTTTTGCTATCAGGGATAAGGGGCATGATCTGCGTCGGAAGCTCTTCCGCTTCGAAATCTTCAGAGCAGCACCGTCTATAGTCAGGATAAATGACCGGATTGTTCCGGGAAGGCCTCGTCTGTCGCGGAGCTCGGTTAAGCTGTGGCCATCTTGTCTGGTCGCTAGCCATGCCCCTCCATTCCGGCTTTCTTATGAGTGCCAGACCAACTTTCTTTGTACAAGTCACACGTTGTGACTTGTTTCCTACAGGGACCTCAACACCAAACCATTCATTATGCCCCAGTGTGATCTCTATCTGATGTTGACCTGTTTAATGTGTGCGTCCTTCAAGCTTCTCTACATCTGTTCACTCCATATGCTCACCTTCAAAATGCCTTTTCTGGTGGCCATAACATCAGCCAAGATGGTCAGCGAACTGCAAGGACTCTCTGTACACTACATTCGACCCAGACAAAATGGTTCTGAGAACTCGTGCCCCCTTTCCCCCAAAAGTGGTGGTACCTTTTTCAAGTGGGTCAAAATATCACTATCTACCTACGCTCCACCTCACTCTTCTAAAAAAAGAGGAGAGACTCAACCACTTGACTCCTAAACAAACTTTATTGTTCTTCATTGATTGAACTAAAGAGTTCCGGGTGGACATTCAACTCTTTGTTGGCTACTTTGGGGAGAAGATGGGGACATCTGTGTAGAAAAGGGCCATCTCACAATGGATAGTTCTCTGCATAAAATTTCGCTATGCACTTGCCAGAAAGCAACCCCATGAGGGTTTGCATGCTCATTCTACTCAAGCTTTAGCTTGCAGGATCCCTATCCTAGACATTTGTAGGCGGTAATGTGAGCATTTCTGCACACTTTCACCAAGCACTCCATAATGGATAGTCAGGTTCGTTGTGACGGGCCTTTTGGTCTAATCTTTTTGCAGATCCACCTGCAGCTAGAAGTCACTATCAAATGAACAAGTTACTTACCTTCAGTAACACTTTATTTGGTAGAGAGATTGTGTAGCTGTATAGTCCTTACAGACCCTCCCATTCTACCCTCTCTGCGAATGGATTCTCTGCATAGGGTCACCATTCTGGACATTGGTGCTGCCCACCAGTACCTCAGCATCCTTTGCGGTTCTGTGCTTCTGTCATAGAAAGGTTGCAAAAAGAAACTGATGTCAGGGTGCTGAGGTGCACCACACACATGGCTTCTGGCACTGACGATGTGAAGCCTAAGGACGCCTCCAAGCGGCCTGCAGGGGTACTGCGCAAGGATTTCTTGATCCAGTCTGATGCCTGGGTATAATTCTAAAGTAAGGAATCTGCGGCTAAATAGTCTCTACCAGATATGGCGTAACCGAAGGTATGGAACTTTTCTTATATTTCCGAACAATATCAGAGATCGTGTTTTTGTAGTAGCAGTTAAACCTTTGCATAGGTGTTGCAAGTAAGGGAAGTGGTGTTGCAGCACCCCCCAAAATAACCATGCTGGGGTTCAAAAGGTGAATGAGCACAAAAAATTCCTTTATATTTTGTTTTTATCACTTACCTTGTTACAGAGACTGAGGTCAAAAGTCAGGCTACATCTTCTGACAATTGCTGCTTATTCTTTACTGTGTGTATTGGTTTCTGCTTTCTTTGACTGCCAAATGAGTGTATTTTGTAAAGTGAACTATAGGACAATCTTGCTGAGGTACTGAGATTGTGACTCGAAAGGCTGATACATCTTCAGTGAAACTTGATTTCCACACATTATTGTTTTTGTGCGATATCGTTTTAGATGTAAAAATAATATGCCTGTGCAAATGTAGTGGCTGTTGCAATGGAAAGTGTGCTGTCTGTAAATGACAGTGTACATCACTCTATGCTTTAGTAATGTATTTGCACTAGTATGTTTCAAAATGCACTACCAGCTACATACTACACCCCTTTCAATCTCTTACTGAATACATTTATTACACTTGTTCTTTGTGTGAAGGTTGGAGTTTTCACCAACCCTCCAACTTAATTGATGTAACATTGATGACAGCAGCCCCACTCTAAAAAGTGTTTCAGCACCACTGCCAATTTGTGGAACTTGTTTGTGAGTTTACTGTCTAGCTTAACTTTCAGGCGAGAAAGTCACACTGTCCTTTTTCATGCTGATGTTTGTGACACCCAGGAAACCACTCATATATTTAGTGCGTGCTTAAACCATATATCCTTTAACAGGGATTTGAGTGGACTTGTTAGACATGGTGTACTCTCAGATATTTTTATAATGACCTCTTTAACCCCTTAGCTGCGGTGGCTATTCCGCCGCAGCGCTAAGGGGGAGGCGGTGCCGCGCGGCGGTCAAGTACTCATGACGGAACCGCTCCGTCACGGCCCTCAGGTGAGCTGTGCTTGTGACGGAACGGTTCCGTCACGGCCCCGCCTGCTCTTTAGAACGTCAGCGCAGGCGCAGGCGGTTCCGTCACGAGCACACAAAGGGTTAAAGCATTTCGTGTTTCAGAATGTTAGCCTGGCCCCAACTTTAATTCTAACTCTTGAATTTGATTCTGTTTTAGAAAACAACATTTACCAAAACCACAAAAGATGCAGAGTGTCTGCAACTGACTATGCAAGGTAAGGTTTTTATTGTTCGAATGACTTAGAAGTTTTTTTTAATTTTGCTTTGTTGTAGAATGGTTTGGCTTTAGGAGGCTAATAAAACCAGTAATTGTGCGTATGCCCTAAAATAAAGATGTTTAAACTGTGTGCAATGTTACAAAATATAATTAAAATACAATCAAACATATGGGTCCCGATTACGATGCGGCCCTGAATGGGCTGCATCATAATGGGCCGCTCGGTTTCCTTTCCGACCGGCTCATTATGATGGAGGCGGTCGGAAAGGAAACCGGCCGGTCATTTCGGCTGGCATCAACAGGCTCGAGAGCCCGTCGACCAGTCGGAAGCCGGCTAGTAATCTCAAGGGGAGGCCTTTCCGCCCTTAAGATTACAATGCACTGTTTCCGACATGGTTTCCATGTCTGTCTTTCCGACATGGAAACCATGTCGGAAAGTGTGTTTGAGGGCCCACAGCAGGGCACCCTTTGTGCACGGCCTTCTGTTGGAGGCTGATGGGGCACCTATGGTGCCCCCTGTGGATCCCTGCACCTTGTGGCAGAATCCTTGAGGTTCCTGCCAAGGGGTGCAGGGATGAGACCTCCTCCCATTTCACTGTGGGAGCATGCATTACGCTGGTTTACCGCCTCAATGCTCCCATAGTGAAATATAGGATTGCGACTGAACCCCAATGAGGCGGTCGGGACCGCTGACTGTGTGTTGGTAGGTCTGAGTCTGTGTCGTCCGCCCGACATCGAAATCAGGGCCCATAGTGTTTTGTCTATGTTCTAAACTCCCCCCCCAATCAGCTCCTGGTATCCTAGATCGAATTTCCAACCAAAATCACATACTTAATATAGTTCTTTGCGGTGCACATCTAGATGAGCTGCTTCTGTTGTAATTAAAAGATTTGCTGTGCTGTGCTAGTGTGCACATTGGAGTAAGGTTTATGCTGTCAGAATATTGCAGGCACATCAATAAAGCAAGGCAAGACAGCAGCCTTTGGGCACTGCTCTGTTATGTCAGATTACAAAGCAAAGCCCCAGAAAATTGCCTTTTTGTTTGTGGATAGTGAGTATTCCAGAGGCAAATGCTACTTTTTTTACAGCACCAAACATCTTTGCACTATTCGTGGTCAACAAAGCGTACGCAAAAAGAAATGTATTGTTAAAAAGTATTATTATATGTCCTACACCTCCGCTAACATGGATGTTGTTTGCTATTATTTAGTGAATGCCTCTCTTTAATTTGAACCAGCATGCACATTCTAGCATTTCCTCCTATACAGTGGCATATAATTGCCATAGGTTTAAGGGATTGGTCCACTCAAAAGTGAAATAATGCTACATCGCTAAATAAAGCCATTAAAAAAAAAATCATATGTAGAATTTGTAAAAAAAAAAAAAAAAGATGAGGACTAAAATATGACCCACTTGTAGATTGTTCACACATTGATTTAGATTTACATAATAATAATTAAAATAATTATTAGTACAGTCCGAGGAAATGGGTGCAGAGCCAAGTTTAGGTTATTAGACTCCATTTGCCCCCAAGCAATGGACATGGGTATGTTGCTATTGACCACATGGGAAGATTGGATAGGAGCGCAGGACCAATCTAATTGGCCAATTTTCTCTTGTTCAAGTAAAAAGGGTTTAATTCCGTGGATGATTCTCAACTGATATTTGGCTTTAAGGCCATATTGTTTTTGTGTTTGAGTACGTCAAAGATACTTATAGCTTTCAGTGATGGTTGTCTGAATTGTAAGATATGTCAATTGCAGCCTAGTTCGAACAAGGGTGGAGAAAAGTTAAGGAAAGACCAGTAAAAACTCTGCTTTGTTGGGATCAAATTTAAAGTGGTGTGCTGTAATCCAAAGTTTTTAGCTAGAGGAGAAATATTGGGGGTGGAGAGGAGACGTACAAATAAAGTTCACGGTCATCCATGTATTGGTAATTTAATGCACCAGAATTTTTAATGCTACCTCCCTGGGTTTCATACATCAGGGTTGTGTGCGGCTAAAATGGAGCTTTGAAGGACCTCTTGGAGTCATTATTGTGGAGCAAATACTGCCTACCTTGATCTGTTCTATTGGTTTGTGAGGTAGAATTCAAACCTGTTCAGGGCATTATCTTCGAAACCCATGAGGTCTCTTAAAGTTTCTATTACGATTTGTAGTTGAGGGTATCAAAGGACATTGATAGACTAAAGTCAGCAACAGACATAATTCACCATTGTCAAGGAATCAGTGATGATATGAAGTTGATTGGTCACTGCTGCACCTAGCTCTGACACTAGCTTGGGAATTATACTGTAGGATGTATTCAGTGGCAAACAGTTTTGACCTGATTGTTAGCTCAGCTTTAAATGTTTTTTTACAAGGAACGGAATTATAGATTCAAATTCTACATGCAATGACAATTTAGAATGCGTTTGTTTCATTGTCTTTATTGTGCTTTTTATCTTAAATAGGAACTTGCTTGAAAAGTACTTGAAATTAATGAGTCCATGTAAAAAAGTGATCTATAGGATATAAAATGTACAATTAGACATAATTGTTGATTTTGCTGTACAGTTGTTCAAATAAGGTGCAAGATCATTCTCCTAATCACCTTTTGAATTGGCTTTTGCACATCTGGCTGTTGAACTATGGTGAAATAGAAGTTGATTGCAGCAGCGTTTCACCAGCCATGAAGAGGAGACTTAGTTAATGTTTTGAGGTGATATGATTGATTACTGAGGTGTTGCTTGACAAAACGAGACTCAACAAACATGGAAACAATTACTTGGATATGTAGTGTTACACTAAACGGCAACCTTGTTGGAACAGATTCCTAATGCTTTTCTTCCGGTGTGCCAAATTATAGCACCACAACTCGCCAATAATATGTGATATAACTGTATAATTTGAAAGCTTAATATGGATTACTTTTTATTCTTTTTTTTTTTTCAGAAACTGTTTTACAAGTGAGCAGAAAAGATGAACAATGTGCACTTATTACCTCTGAATTAGCAGCATTAAAGTCTCAGTTTGCAGGTGAGGTTTTATGGTTATGTAGTATGCTGTTTGTCTACTCTGATAAAAAAGCTTGAACGAGCAGCTGCCTTTAGAACTGATTTAGTTAAATGGTCTTAATGCTAAAACACATCTCTGCAATTTTTTAACTGATAACTCTAAGCTTAGTACTATCCGGCTCTATTCATGTGTAAACATTTACACACAATATATTGTCTTCGAAATCACATCTCTGCAATTTTTTAACTGATAACTCTAAGCTTAGTACTATCCGGCTCTATTCATGTGTAAACATTTACACACAATAAATTGTCTTCGAAATCAAACTTTATACTGACTTTGCAGCTTTTGTGTTTATTGCTGTTATTTTTGTTGTAGGAGTATTTATAGGATTTGATGAACATTTTAACATTCGGAATACACAAAATATATGGTGGAACAGCATGTAGAAGATCTGCAGGATATTTTTCATTTTTAAATAAACTACACTGTAATTTAAAGTGGTTTCCAATCGTTTGAAAATTATACTGTTTGAAGGAGAAAACTCAAGTGAACCGTCCAATAGTTAGAACTTGTAAACTTCATATTTATTGAGGATATGTTATCGTTGGCCCACACATTGACTCAAATCGAAGATGAGAGAAATTGGTAAAGGGTGAGGGGATATTTCATTACAATCCTTTAACCACTGAATAGTACACAGCATTTGGATTGCCATGCCGAGAAACATTGCTGGCCTCATGGTGGCCTCCTTGGTGACTTTACCATCTTACTTACAGGGTTCAGCAGCCATGCTGTCAATAGTTACCATAACATGTCTTAATCCTGCTGAACTGCAGCAGTATTATACATGTGTGCAAGTTTCCCTTTTTAACTAACTTCTCATAAAAATAACAATAGCACTTAAAAATGTGGTAAATATATGTTACTCTGTCGTGTTACTTTCCCAACTGGTTGAGATTTACTTGGAAAAACACAAAAAAGGTTCCGTAAGAGAATTCTGCCCCTTGTGTACCAATGTATATGGGTGCACAGTCAGCTCCTTGGCTTTAGTGTCCTTTATGTAGGTATAAATGTATCTGGCATTTCCTCCTTTTGAGCAAGGCTGTAGTGTTTTCCTTTCTGGAAGTGACATGTTTTTTACTTTTTCCAATTTTTAATTGACTTAATAAAGCACTTTTTTCCCCTCTGCCAAGCATACTGTTAGTTGAGAATCACCTGTCTGCATCCAGGATATGATCAATGTGGAATAAGACCATGGACCTGTGATCAAGATGGGAACTGCTAAAGCAGAATTTGCCACAGGGTGAGGTGACTGAGTCAGCACCATCTGTTACCACGGGTTGCTAACTTTCTCCTGGCAGAGTCCTTGATCGGCCATATAACAGCTTTAGTGCGGTATACGACAGCTAACACCCACCGCACTACCTTCACAGTGCTTTGGGCGAGAACGGGTCACCCACCATACTGGAAAAGAAAATGTTTCTGGTTTTATCAGAAATATTTCTTAAATCTGCCCCAAGAATCTTTCAGCACAGGAAAAGGCAGCATTGGAAAAGGTAAAATGTCTCTAGTGGATCCCTGCTTGGGGGTCGCCCCAGACACAATTTACAAGCAGGGATGCACTCCTTTAGGCACCAGGGATCCCCCCCCCCTTCCCCCAGCCTGGGCAAGTGCTTTCTGGGTCATGTGGGTGGCCAGGCTGTTGTCTTGCCAGCTGCCCCTATCCTGGCACCAGCTTCACTTGGGCACAGGTCTGTACCTGGTGAAAGCAGGCTCTGTGTCTATGGACCCAGTCCAGAGACACTGAGCTTCTTGTAATAGTTGTGAGCAGTATTTCCCTATGGGTGGTATCCCTCCCCAAGTGAATGATCTGAGTGGGCTACTGCCACTTCTGAGGATAGCCTAAGAGTATAAAGGACCAATGGGGAATAATGTGTAGTTTTCAGAAATTCGAGATCTGCTCCTCCATCTAATAGTATGGAGTAAGGCCCTGAAAAGCTGGTTTTCTAGTAAACAGAAGTGTCAAGTTTACACTTTAAAAATAATACTGAAAACCATGTACGAAACAAGATTACAGATAATGTTGTGCCACATATTGAGAACAAACTCACTTGTTTCCTTTTGACTCAAACTGTTTTGTAGAAATGTGTTCAAGCATACTTTGTGAAATATTTTGCTGTACACATTTGGAATTAGACTGACTACTTGCCTATGATGTGCATTCATATACTGTTTAAGTGTAATCATAAGACTTGCATTGATGGTTCTCAAATGGATTCGTAGTAGTAATTTGTGAGCGAATTTCAGTCACACTTAGTATGGTGATCACTTAGTACTTGCCTATAGTTTCCTTCTTTAATTGTAATGCAGCATTCATACTACTTTAGTCCACTGAAAACCACAAACTGCTCTTCTGGTATCTTAACTACATTTCAATGAGATGTATTGTAAACGGGTATGTTTTTGTCAGAGGAAAGACGTTGCGCTCATTGACATTTAATACATTTTTCCTTCCATAGTGTAGGCAGTGCTTCAGATGAGATATTACAAAATTTAGCAA
This sequence comes from Lissotriton helveticus, assembly GCF_964261635.1. Taxonomy (NCBI): domain Eukaryota; kingdom Metazoa; phylum Chordata; class Amphibia; order Caudata; family Salamandridae; genus Lissotriton; species Lissotriton helveticus. The sequence goes on along the minus strand of NC_136072.1, from coordinate 1,055,196,418 downwards.
ATTAAGGGGTTTTTGTCTTTCATTTAGAAATGGAGCGATCACTTAAAGAAGCAGAGGAAAAGGAAACACATTTAACTGCATCTAAAGCAAAACTTGAAAAGCAAATATCTGAAATGATTACCTCTTCAGGGGACAGTTCTGCCCAGCTTTCTAAGATGAATGATGAATTGCAAGCTAAAGAAAGGTATGTCTGTGCAGTCCGAATTGTTAGACATTTTGGCTTTATATTGCTATGCTCACAAACATTTTGTTTTTTAGATGAAGGCAATAGTCTAGACCTTAACGTTCTCACATGAGATGCAATGGAAATTTGTCCCACTCTTGCATTCCAACCGTTAGATGGCATTTACAAGAGAACAAGTGTTTGCTGGTCAAAACTGTTGCATAGTCTATGCAGGTGCCAGTAAACACACACATTCTAAAGCATCCACAACCCAAAACCCAAAAGGAATTAGAAGTTTCAAAAGGCCGCACAAAATATTCTCAGAAAGTACTCTACCAGTAAAATAGAAAATCCAATTCAAAACCCACTGCACACATTCAAAGCATAAATACAGGCCTGCAAGACATGCTTACCTACTAAACCTCAACCAGGACCTTATATCAATAGCCACCCGGCAGTTAGAATAAAGCCTTTACAAACAATGTGGCTGCATTAAAGTGCAGTGTTTTCCGAATTTAGAAAGCACAGGGTTCCAAGACAAGAAAATTACCAAAGCTCTACGATTGCACATATGGCATGAAGAGATCCTTCTTCGTGTAGGGCTTCTTCCAATGGATTTTTAGATATTTGAGTACCCCATAAATGAGGCCACTCTGTTTAAAAACGTTTCTGTAATCTCTTCCTGACTAGGAATGGTGCTAAAGTCACCAAGCAAATGGGTACACAATCATAATGAATCAATCGGAGAAGATTATGCTCAAAATTGACGAAGTTAGTGCTATGAACGTGGACACAAGGTGAACATGTTGGAGCTTGACAAAATTCTATAGTAAATGTTTTGTAATGTGTTTCACATGCTGTCTAGTGACATTTGGGTTGAGTTCACTCCATAGATTTGTTATTGAAACCTCACAACTCTTTATGCCTTTACAAATAACCAATATGTGAGCTTAATCAGCCTGTACATACAATTAAAAAAAATATCCAATCATTAATGTGCACACAAGGGCCTCAAGGGGAAAAGATTACTTAGACTGACGACTTCAAGGTTAAGGGAATATCTTCTGTAAGTTAAAACTACAGCATTTGTCTATAATTTTCGCTAAACAAAAAATTTCCTAAAAGAAGCACCTACCAAATACTTTAGAAACAGCAAACACCACAAACGTTCGTATCTAATGGCAAAATCATTGCTATCAACATATATATTCATTCTTGTACTAAGAATTGGCACATTTGTCTTCATTAAGCATTTCAACATTCTTTCTGATGATTTGCTTGATCATTAGTTAATTATTTGTGAACCAACTCATGTCATTTTTTTCATTTTTATTTTTACCAGACTTGTTTTATAGACAAGGTCAAAAGGCAGAAATTGTTTACCACATTGGCTTGCAACTGAGATATTGATATGGTGGAAAGCATTAGGCATCTTGTGTAATCTCAACAGTGCTAGTCTAATGGACTCTCTAGTGTTGGTAAAAGCTAACGTTCATCCCTCTCCAAAGGTGGAACAGCAACAAATGTTGTAGAACAGGCTGTTTATCCAGTATTGGGGTATCCTTCATAGATTCACATGCCTGAATCATTCCCCATTGTCGAGATGGGAGTACCACGGTAACATAATCAAGTAGTATTTAAATAATGCCATAGGCTATAATGACCCTGATATAAAAAAAATCAAGAGAAGGGCGGAAGAAGCAGTGATTCATTCTGCTTCCATGCTTAATAGTTTATAATCAAAAGAGAATGAACCACGTATCCTGAAAAAGTCAGGGTTTTTAAGTGTTGTACAAAGGCCCTCATACACTCTTACCCATGGGCAGCGGTATTTCTTGGTTCTCCGCTTGAGAAGGGTAGGGGATTGGTTTTATCATTGGGTCCTTTTCCGCGGGAGTTTCCCATTCTCCATGCAATCAACCTGCCTCCACCTGGAGAGAGACCATCTGGTTCTTTGACAATCGTGATTTTGATAGTTAGTGTGTATGAGGGCCTTTGTACAGCACTTAAAGACCTTGGCTTTTTCAAGCTATGTGGTTCATTCTCTTTTGATTATAAACTAGAATGGCCCTGAGCCATGTTTAAAATAGCCTATCTATGTCCTTTTAAAAAAAAAAGACCAAATGTTGATACAGCTAATCAGCTGCTAGCACCCTCTAGAATTCTCCTAGCAGAGGCAGTTTCCCTTGATTTGATTTGATTAAAATTTATAATGCGCAAAACAATAACCCGTAGGTATCAAGGCGCCTAACAATCACATCAAAGTTGAAATATACATCCCTACGCATAGGCTTGCAGGAAGAGGCGAGTTTTTAAAGCCCTTCGAAATTTCTGGAGGGAAGGTAGGGATCTAAGATCAAGCGGAAGATCATTCCACCATTTGGGGGCCCAGGTGGAGAAGGCCCTGCCACCCCACTTAGATCTTCGAATCCGGGGGACTGTCAGGAGCAGTTTCCCGGAGGAACGCAGGTTCCTTCCTGGAATATAGTGGGAAATGATAGACCCAACTCCCGTGTCACTTTGTTTTGCAATGGCTCTATAGGTCATGCATAAGACCTTGAACCGGACTCGATGTTCTACCGGTAGCCAATGCAGCGCTTTCCTGGCCGACGTGGCCGAAGAGCGTCTAGGAGCATCTAGAGCAAATCTGGCTGTGGCATTTTGGACTACCTGTAAGCACTGCAGGAGGCTCCTGTTAAGCCCCGCATAGAGCGCATTACAGTAGTCCAAGCGTGAAACAATGAATGCGACAGCTATTTGCTTTCTAGACTGCAAGGAGAGATATTTCCTAATCCTTCGTAGGGTGTGGATTAGACCCCAGCAAGTGGAGATGGTTCTACTCACCTGGTTGCTCATATCCAGGGCAGGGTCTATCATCACCCCAAGGTTCTTAGCCGATGTTGTGGGAGAAGGACACACTCCTAACGAGTCAGCCCACCAGCTGGCAGACCAGATGTTCTCTTTCCCTCCAAACACCATCACCTCGGTCTTCTCCCCGTTCAGCTTAAGTGAATTCATGATCATCCACTGACCGACCGCCTCCATACAGGATCTAAATCTGGAGGCAGTATGTACGTCTGAATGGGAGAGAGAGACGAGGATTTGGGTGTCGTCCGCGTAAGAGACTACCTCCATCCCGAAAGATCTTATTAGTCTTGCTAGTGGGGTCACATAGATGTTAAATAGGGTCGGACTGAGGGCCGACCCCTGTGGGACCCCACATCGCACAGGTCGGGATGGAGATAGGAACCTCCCCAGCTTGACTCTTTGTTCCCGGCCATCGAGGAAGGAAGTCAGGAGGTCAAGAGCTGTGTCCCTCACCCCCACTTCCCTCAGCCGAGATGTAAGTACTGAGGGAGAGAGGGTATCAAAGGCCGCAGTTAGGTCCAGCAGGACCAGGAGGGTGGTCTGGCCCCCATCCACTGTCGTGCGGATCTTATCGAGCACGATGGTGAGGGCCGACTCGGTGCTGTGTTCCCTCCTAAATCCATGCTGGGAAAAGTCCAGACAGCCCGAACCTTCGACAAAGGCAGCGAGGTGCTTGTTTAGGTGTATCTCAAGCATCTTCGCAGGAGCTGGAAGCAGCGAGATTGGACAGAAGTTTTTTAGGACCTCCGGGTCAAGGGATGCCTTTTTAAGCAGAGGTTTCACAACTGCGCTCTTCCACTCCAGGGGGAAAATACCATCTCTCATAGCTAGATTCATAATTTCTAGCAGAGGCAGTAGAAGAGTAATCCTGCACTGCTTGATAATTTTCAGTGGGCAAATGTCCAGGGGGGAGCCAGATTTGGTCTTATTAAGCAAGAACTCAAGGTCTTGCAGAGCCAACGGGGGAAAGCTGTCCAGTGTGCTCGATGGAAGGGTGCTAGGGGAGATTGTAGTCATCTCAACCCAGGCAGAAGGCGCACTGATCCCAACTCTTTGTTCCTCAAGGGCCGTGTGGATGTCCTGAATTTTGGTATGAAAAAAGGAAGCGATCCGATCACAAAGATCTTGCGTTGGAACAACCGGATCAGGAGTTTGTAGAGTAATTAAAGAATCTACAATTTTAAAAAGCTCCTTCGGTGAGGAAAGCGAGGATGTTAAGGCCACAAAATAATCTTGTTTGGCCTGAGTAATCTCGGCTTTATATTTCCTGACCAGAGCTTTGTGAGCTTCCTTGTTTTTGAAGTCCCAGCTGGAGTGCCAAAGCCTCTCCATCCTCCTCACTTCTTGCCTGAGGAGTCTGAGAGAGTCAGAGAACCATGGGGTGGATGGTCTCTTTCTTGCTCGGCGACGAGTCTGTGCTGGGGCCAATTCGTTCAGGGCCTCCGTAGTGACCTGTTCAAAATGACCAACCGCAGTCTGTACAGTATCCAGGTCGGTGATAGAAAAACTAGCAGCCCAGGGCGCAAAAGAGTCGCTACTAATGTTCCTAAAGTTTCTGGCAGTTTCTGTTGTATGATTCACTTTTACACTTCCCTCTGCCCTGCGGTATTCTAAAAGGAATGGAACTGCAAGGTGATCAGACCATGACAAATGTACAGGATCCAAGGTGGATAGGCGATGGTCGTTGGAAAAAATTCCATCAAGAGTGTGGCCTGCACGATGTGTAACTCCGCTGACTCGCTGCGTGAGTCCACAGGACCCCAAAGCCTCAATGAGGCTTGAGGTATCGGATGAGTCATACCGTTCTAAATGGTAATTGAAGTCACCTAGGATGGAGAAATTTTCTCGACCAAAATATGGTTCCAGGGACTGTAACAGATTGTGTATGAAATCGGTCCTCGGGCCAGGAGGTCGATATAGTAAAATTCCATTAAAAAAGGGGCGTTGTGCTTCCTTTATTGTGAAATAAAAAGCTTGGAAACAGTCCGGAAAGTCGGGTATGGGCAAGATATGACATTGCATATAGTCTCTGTGAAGGATCGCTATCCCCCTCCCATTCGTTCCTGTCTGTCCAATCTGACCAAGCAGTACCCCTCAGGGACCGCTTCGATTAGGTCCGGGCCAGATGAGTCCTTAGCCCAGGTTTCCGTAATGAACACTAAGGCAGGCTGTCTATCTAGGACCATCTCCCTGAACATAGTTTTGTTTTTGACAAAGGAGCGGGCGTTTAACAAAATGCCTTCTACTCCCACTGTCTTGGGGCTGATCTCAACAGGGAGGCCAGACGATAGATGACTGAGGGCAGGTATTGAAGACCTACCAATATGTTGACAGCCGCATCGCAAGGGAGAGTAAAAAGCATCAGGCTCACAAGAATGCGAGCACTCTAGTCCTCGCGGTTTCAGGCGTAGCATGTCCTGGCGAGAATAGCTATATGAGGAGGCCATAGGTACGTTTAGTTCCAGAGTCCAGCCGTCCAGGGCGTCCTCAGCGCGGACGGGCGCAGACGGGCTGGACTCTGGCGTGGCTGCGGCGAACACGCTGCGCGCAAACGCTGTGCGCCATTACAATCGGTTGATATAGGGCTCTAGGTAGTCCAGCTGACTGCTGGAGCGCAGGACAATGGAGCACTTCCCCGACCCTCCCAAGATGGCGCCCAATCCGATCTAAAGCGCGAGGGACCGGCCCGCCCAAGTAGCGGTGAGGGAACAGTTTACATGTGGCAATGCGGACAAGGATAAAAACAGGGGAGACAGTGTTCCAAAATGAATATAAATAATAAGACAAAACCGGGAATTTAAAAATGCGCGGAGCGTCCTAAATGCAAGCCTAGCTGTAAGAAAAAATTCCAAGCAAGGAGAGCCTACCTCCAGTACCCTTCCTACTGGAACTGGCACCAAAATGTTTGATTAAAAAGAAAGGCATTTTCCACCCATGTAAGACCTTTGGCAGGAAGAGAGTTCATGTGGATGATCCTCATAAACACTGTATTTATTACCTCCACCTGTCTCATGAGTTGAGGCAGGGCAAAATATGTTATACTTTTTCATCTGAAACTCTGCGGGATAGAGAGGGGAGGCTGCTTCTGTGGCTCCAATCCACTAAGCAACAAAAGTCTTCTGAGGAGGACCGTGATGGCTTATCCAGGCCTCACAAGAGATCCGATCCCAGGACGACACCTCTGGAGAGGGCATGAAACACCTCAAATGCTACCAGGAGAGTAAGAGCTCTATAAAGGCGAAGCACCAGAACGTCTCCTCAGAGCCTTCAACATCTGTTTCCACCACTCCTTTGACAAAGAAAAAACATCTCAGAGCCTACTCCATGGATTCAGTGAGGGACAAGGACAGGAAATCGTCATCCACGATGACCATACCTAGATAGTCAACAATGGCAAGTATTAAAATAACGTTGTTTGCTTCGTCGACAGAGGGAACGACGACGATGGCTGCAATTTTGGGGCCCATGCAGTCAACGAGAGTGTCATCGTCGACATCTCTACCGTTGATGAAGACAACATCGATGAAGACGGTGGTATCGACGACCATCCCGTCGGAGAGCCTGCTGACAGCAAATCAACCGGTGACACTGTCAACAACGGGATCGTCGACGGTAACACCGGCGAAAACAACACCGCCGATTATGAATATTCCTTCTCCCGTGTTGATGGTACAGTCGACACCACCGCCAACAACTGCGAATATTACGAGGGGGTCTAAGAACTTTTTCCACCCGGAGTGCTCATCCTTCGCTAAGACTTCCCCGCTGCCTCTGTCACACCTATTGGACTTCCAGCAGACAGAGAATGAGAATGAGGATGACAATGGAATGTATGGGGTGGCACATAGCCCTTCGAATTGCATGTGAAATGCAAGGAGGAAGAGTATGAGTAGGAGTAAGAACAACAATATTATCAACCATATCTAGTTCCGCAGCACCATTACCAACCTAATGGATATTCTCCTGAACCTCGTTCTAGAGAAATGGCGCATATACCACCATCTCTAATCAAAGACCTCCATGCCATGTTGGCAGACTATAGGCAGAGGATTCTACCCCAAGACGCCCAGATTGAGCCACCACCACCTCAGCTGCAGCCCCCAGGAACACCAGCTCTACTTTAGCCAACGATGCCTATGCCCTTCAATACAAGCTCCTGACCAGTAAAGCCCCTCTTCCTCAGATGAAGAGAGAGAGAGGAAGGAGAAATCCTGGATCCTCACCCACCTGCAGTTCCATGGGACGATTATATCATTCCTACTCCCTCTCCTTCACAGCATTATCCAGCGGACTCCCCTCCCGAAGACATCGGGGGATTCCGCAACTTGGTTGAGAGAGCGTCCAAAAGATTCCATCTCCCAATGGCTGTAAAGCGTACAGATTGCTTTCTGTATGATTTTAAAGAGGAGGTACGGAAATGTATTTATATAATCCCCATAATAGCTTATATTTGGCAGGAGGGAGTAAAAATAATGAAGACGCCAGCCACGATATCGCTAGTGCTCCCTCAAATAGATAAGAAGTACAGGGCCCCTGAGGACTACCCTTCTTGCATGATGGGACACCCGATGCCGGATTCCATCATTTCAGAGTCCGCGCAGAGAAGAACCAAAATCTGGGTACCCCGATCTCGACTCCCCCTGATAAGGAGGGGCGTAGACTGGATATCATGGGTAAGTGCTTTTACACCATGGCTGCAGTTACCATCAGGGCGACCAACGGTCTGGCTATCATTGGACGTTACAATCGGCAGATGTGCTCTGTTATGGCATCTTTGTTAGACCTCATCCCTGAAGATAACAAGAAAGAGGCGAGGAATATCCTTCTAAAAGGCTAAGGAGCGGCTTCTGAAACCATTGACTGTGCTATGGATATAGCTTACGTAAATTTCGGACAGCTGGCAAGCGCACCAGTGTTGAGGCACCAAGGATGGTTGAAGGCCACCACCTTCAGACCGGAAGTCCAAATTAAGATCTTGCATATGGCTTTCGACGGAGATTCCTTATTTGGCAAGCACATCGATGAGGTGCTGCTCTCCATAAAAACTGGCATGGACACAGCAAAGTCACTAGGAACCCTACAGTCTAGAAAGATACCTTTTCAGAGGAGCAAAATGGTACGGGTTTCATGCGTACAGAGGCAGCTTTCAGAGGGAACAGCAATTCCAGCCCTATCAGTTTAATAAAGAAAGACCGATCAGCCTTCCACCTACATCCGTCTTCCTTAGCTGGTTTCTCTCATCAAGGGGGCTGCAAGAGAACACTGTCCCAAGGACGAGACAATGGAAGGAAGCAAAAATCAAAACATGGTACCAGCTTCTCTCCCGTTGATCCACCCGTGGGTGCACAGATCTGCAACTTCTACCCGCATTGGGAGAGCATAACATCAGACCAATGGGTTTCGGATCTAATCGCCTTTGGTCATACTCTGGAGTTCACGAGCAAACCTCCAAATACTCCACCCAAGGGAATCCTTCCCCCTCATCTTCACTTATTGCACAAGAAAGTACAGATAATGCTCTAAAAAGGTGCAATCAAGAAAGTTTCAACTCTACAAAGGGGTCTAGGTTTCTTCTCCCGTTTTTTCCTAATAATGAAGAAATCGGGGGAGTGGAGACCAATAGTGGATCTCCGAGAGCTCAACAAGTTCCTGAGAAAGCAAACTTTTATGATGGTAACTTTAGCCGAGAACCAATGTTGCCTTAACAAAGGACACTTTATGACCTCACTCGATCTGGAAGACGCACATTTCCATATCCCCATTCTCTGGAATCACTAAAAATTCCTCAGGTTCATGGTAGCTTGTACCCACTACAAAGTCAAGGTTCTGACTTTCGGCCTCAAATCAGCACCCAGAATATTGTCTCGCACCAGTGGCCACGGCCTTACTCGCTCATCCTACTTGGATGACTGACTACTGGAGGTATCAACAGCGAGTCAAGCAGCCAGAACAACACATGCTTGTCTCCAGCTATTCAGCAAACTAGGGTTGACGGTGAACAGAAAGAAGCCTTCATTTCTTCCCGGTCAGATAACAAATTTTCTGTGTGCCAGGTTGAATACGATCCAAAGCAAAGCCTTCCTTTCGAACGAACAGCAGGCACATCTACCAAGGAATGTACTCGTCATCAGTCGACCTATTGCCCTTAGCCAGGCTCAAGATGACACATCTGCAGGAAGAGCTTCAAAAACAATGGCTGCAAACCTCAGGATCCGTTTGAAGATACCATTCGATTAACTCCGGACATTAAAGAAGCGAAGCAATGGTGGTGTCACAGACCAAACCTTTCAAAAGGCCTCACTTTTCTGCAAGAACTTCCGGACTATGTCCTGACAACGGATGGCTGGACAGGCCACCTGCAGAAGTTCCAAATCCAAGGCAAATGGTCCAATTCTCAAAAGCAAAGTCATATTAACCTGGAGCTGAAGGCCATATTCCTGTCCTGTCAAGCCTTTCTGCCGAGAATAGCAGGCGCCTCTGTACTGGTCCATGCGGACAATACAACCAGTATGTTCTACATAAACGAGGGGGAACCAAATCCCTCATGCTTTCGCAGGAAGCACAAGAACTGTGGAACTGAACAACAGAGCATAGGATATCTCTCAGGGTCGAGCATGTTCCAGGCTTGCACAATACATTAGCAGTTGCTCTCAGCAGAGCTATAGACAAATGCCACGAATGTGAACTCAACCAATCCAAACTGGACGAGGTATTCGCACTGTGGGGAAATCCAACGCTGGACTTGTTTGCTACAGACATCAACGCCAAATATCAGTACTGTGCCAGCAGATTCCCCCTTCCGGGCTCTCGGGACAATCCCTTTTCAATGCAATGGTCAGGGATAAATGCCTACGCTTTCCCCCCATTCCATTGATCCCCAGAGTGTTGACCAAAACGAAGCTGGAGAGTTGCCAACTAATACTCATTGCTCCCAGGTAGCCTAGGCAACACTGGTGCCTGGAATTTCTTCATTTTTGCAGAAGCCAGGCTCAAACCTCTGCAGATGCGCCCCTCAGTTCTGATCAGGGACAATGGTCAGGTATGCCATCCGAACCCAGAGTCTCTGCACTTGCATGCCTGAATCCTCAGTTCCTGAAATTTAGGGACATGAACATGTCGCACAAATGTAGAAACATCCTTTCAAAGTCCGGAGCTCCTAGTACCAACAAAACTTACAAGTTGAAATGGAAAAGCTTTTGTTTCTGGTGCCAACGAAATGGCCTCCATCCATTTCAAGCATCCCCGCAACAGATTTTGACATCTCTCCTTGGCAAAATCTGGTTTATTTTTCACCTCGGTTAAAGTGCACCAAGCCTCCATCTCTCATTATAGAAGAGCTACTAGTGCCCCCTCTCTTTGTGCCTCAAGCCTGGTCAAGCAATTCCGGTGTGAGCACCTCCCCCAGAATGGAATCTCAACTTAGTCCTTGTACAACTTCTGAAACGATCATTTGAGCCAATTCATAAAGCTGAATTGAAATTCCTGACATGGAAAGTTGTTCTTTTGCTGGCCCTCACCATAGCCAGAAGGGCTAGTGTTCACCATAAAGAAGCCCTTTCTACTGTTCAAGAAAAGATGCTGTGATTTTAAGGAGTAATCCTATGTTTATTCCTTAAGTACCGTCTCAATTCGACCTTAATGAGCTGGTCATAAAACGCCGGTCTTTCTTCCTGCAACCATCAATGCCTGCAGAGCAAGCATTACATATGCTTGATGTTGAACGCTGCCTTATGTTCTACCCTCAGAGAACAAAGGACATTCAGAAAAATTATCCATTATTAGTGGCCTACAGTCAAGGCAGAGAAGGGACTTCAATAACGAAAGCCACTATCGCAAGATGGATATCGACAGCTATAAAGTTCGGTCACGTCAAAGCTGACAAGCCTTTGGAAAGAAGAACGAAAGCTCACACCACCAGAGCTGTTGCCACATCGGCTACCTTCTTCTCAGGAGTGACTCTGAAAAACATTTGTCGTGCTCCAACCTGGAGGACCTCTCCTACATTCACGCGGCACTACTGCCTTTAGTCTGCCCATGATGCCGATGCAGCTGTGGGCCAGGAAGTGATGTCACCTCCTCCATTAAGGTAAGCCTCTTTTTAACTCTTAGAAGGAGTCGTTCTTCTCATGGTGGTTTCATATGCTCACGTATTCATGATTATGTGAATTACAAATGAGTAAGGTGTATTATAAGTTACGTTATTTTTTCTGGTCTCTTGTTGCTACTTTGTACATGAAAATGCGAGAATATAAGAAATAATGTAATTATTTCTTAAGTATATGTCCTGTACATTTGTTTTTTCATCCAAAGGCTGTTTCTATATAGTTTTATGAGATACTAACTTCTCACTTGTGCTGGGAAAATCTGTGGATAGCTGCCTCTGCTAGGAGAGTTATATAAGGTGCTAGCAGCTGATTGGCCGCATTTAACACGTGGTCCTTTTTAAAAAGGACAAAGATAGGCTATTTGAAACATGGCTCAGGGCCATTATTGTATCTTTTAAATATTGCTTGATTATGTTACCGTGGGACTCCCATCGGGACGACAGTGAATGATTCAGGCATGTGAATCTATGAAAGATAGCAATACTGGATAACCGGAGTTAGAAGTAAGTAACATATTTTCTTCTCTGCCCCCTTCCACAAGTCACCATTACCACAGACGCTTCTCATACCAGCTGGGGAACACATCTCACAACAGTGTAGTGGGCCCGCATCTACAGGTAAACAACATCGACTACCTCAAGCTCTTGGCAATCGATCTCACCCTCAAAGCCTTCCTTCCACTCCTTTGAGGCAAAGTAGTACTGAGGGGTGTGAAATTCCTATAGCCTGATGCCCAAGACCTATTGTTTGCTGTCAAGGACAACATTTTGTTGTGCCTATTTTGTACTTTGAACAAGTAGGTCAAACTTCCTGCACACAAATTCTATGGCTGCTAGTTTACAGTACCACATATATCAAGGATGGGCATTGTCTGCAGTTAAGATAATATTTGTGTCCATATGGTAATGCTTTTCAAACTTGTATTTATGGTTCTTTAATGCAAAGCTTTTATCATTAGGGTGAGCGCTGTAAAGAAATGTAAGCTCGGACTGGTCTACTGACAGTGGTTCCAGAAAACACACATTTGCAAAGTTTAATACAAGGCTACGTATAAGTGCTTCCATAATGCTCTCTGATTAGATGCAGATATTGGCAGGAGCTTGAAAGCAAGATTGACAGTTCTTTGCCATCATAATGAAATGTTCACAAAAAAATGCAACTAGGAAAAAAAACGTTTCACCCCTACTGCTGTGAAAGTTTAGGGACCATTTCTTTGACATATCATTTAGCAAATTTAGCAAAATGTGTTGATGCATCCTAGTATTTACAAGAACTATTCATAATGGAAAATCCGTGTAGGCAGTTTCAACAAGATTCTGGGAAACATGAAAATAAACAAGCACCGGCAAGGCCAATAGATCTGACATTGGTGGTCAGCCTTTTGGTTTTGTCAGTGTGTGTCTTATCTGAGAGAGACTACTAGCCGCAGATTCCTTAATGTAGAATTATCCCCAGGCGTGAGACTGGATCCGGAAAACTTTTCTGCCACAGCACCTCTGCTCACTGGGGGGACGGCACCACGTGACTCCCCCCTGACGTCTTCTTCGTCCGTGACATCAACGAGGATACATAAGTCCCACCCTGGCACGCCTACGTCAGTTTTTTCTCTTTTCTGCGTGCAACGCGGATCCTGATTGTGTCCTGGCCTGTTTTCAGGCCTTTTCTTCTTTTTCACGCTTTGGTGATAGTGGAACAGTGTGCAAATGCATTCGGGCTTCAAGACGTGTACCTCCTGTGCACGTCCCATGTCGGCGACGGACCCTCACCTGATTTGCATGTGGTGCCTACGTGAGCACCACGACTCAGCCAGCACCTAAAGCATAAATCGCGGCGGGAGCGCCGAATGAAGTTACTGTCGGTGCGTTTGTCCAGGTCATCCCAGCGTCCGTCCCCTACTTATGAGGCGAGGAGTTGTCTGTTTCGTCTGCGACATTGTCTCTCGTCACGGCCCCAGGGGCATGGCTCACCGGCGGGTAGGTCCTTCAGTTTGTCTCTGAGGCCCTGTCCTCCTTCCGCGGTGTGCTCCGGCTCCCCCAAGTCATGCGCCCCCACCTGCCGTTTCCTGGCGTGGAGGCGACTAGGGCCAAAATGACAGCCTACGCGGCAGCTCTGCAGGCTTCTTTGGCCCTTCTTCCACCTCCTGAGACGTCCATGGATCCCTTGCCTCGCGCGGGGACTTACGCGGAGTCATCGTCATCGTCATCGTCATCGTCGTCAGCTCCGGCGCTGAAGGTCTTGGCTTCAGGTCGTAGGAGAGTGGTGTCGTAGAGGTGTGATCCTTCGGGGCTCCCCTCCTCGGCGCCTGGCGTCCCTGCCTCGCCGCAAATCCCTACGGGGCTCCCTGTGGCGGCGCAGGAGATCGCCCGGACTCTGGGCTTGCCCCAAGTCCCCCTCGGTCCTCTGAGCAGGCAGCTGCCTCGCCAGAGGTCGAGGCTGTGCCGTTTTGGTGCCGGAAGCCTTCTTCTCCGGCTCCGGTAGAGGCGCGGGTGGAGGCCGGGACCTGGGGCGCCTTCCTGAGTACCTCTCAGTCCTCAACGCGGGCTGCTGCCCCGGCTGAGGCCGAGCTGGCCCCTTTTCGGCGCCGCTCCTTTGCCTTTCCGGCGTCGACCCCGCCCCATTCTCCAGGAGAGCATGTGGGTCGATGTCGGTCAGGCGCCGGTGGTTGGCTCCACTGAGCCACGCCGGCGTCTGGTTCTTGAATAGTCTCCCGAGGTTCCTTCCTCTCCAGAGGTCTGTCATCTGTTGGTGTGTTCCCCCCGGAGACTGGGCGCCCTATTGTTTCCTTTTCACTGGCATCTTCCCGGGAGGGCTCCTCGCCGTCCCCACGGCCTAAATCCTCGAACCCTTCTTTCTGTGGCTCGCGGCTGGCTTTTCCACCCGCCTCTCTGCCTTCCCCTGAGGCCCCTCAGGTTCCCCATTCGTCTGTGGATCCTTCTCTATTCCGGGGCTGGCCGCCTCAGTCTGCAGCCATCGCCCACAGAGGAATTACTTTTCCCTCCGCGACGCCCTACTGAGGCCAGGGTTGCCTTTGTTCGGGCTATTTCCACAGCCGCTGGTATTCTGCAGATGGTTGAACCTGTCACTCCGTTTCCTACAGACAACCTTTTGGAAGTTCTCCACCAGGGTTCTGGTGGACGGGAGTTGTTCCTTCCTTTTGAAGCGTGGGCGATCCGGTGCCTCAGGCGCTTCTGCATCGCCACCGCCCTGCTCCGCATGACCCTGTCTCTTTCCTTCCACCCTTCTACTCAAGGCTCTCTTCTGCGGAATGCCTTTCCGTATTTGCCTTTAGTGTTGTTTCCTCTCAGGAGGTCCGGTGGTTGGATTCATGGGGGCGTAATGTCTTTGCTTCTTCCAGTGCTGCCTTGTGGGCGCTTAACACTTTGTGTGTGTTGACTTCCAGTCTGTGGGACTCTGTTGAGTCTCTTCTTTCTCATGTCTCCCATGAAGGTGCCCGTGCTAATCTGAGGGGCCATGTGTTGGATGGTAGGGAGTTGACCGCGTCTATTCTTCGTGCGGGCTTGGATGTTGCCGATGATCTCGGCCGTGCTATGGCCACCACTGTGGCTCTCCGTCGCCATGCTTGGCTGCGTGATGCAATCTTTCCTGAAAATATCAGAGACCGTCTGGTTGATCTGCCTGTTGACAGGGTCCTTCTGTTTAATACTCATGCAGACTCTGCCATTCAGCGCCTTCTTGCGAGCCTCCGTCCTCCTCCTCTGCCTCCTCCTCAGGAGGTTGGTTTGTTGATTCTCCAGGTTTTCGTGGGGGATGTTATCCCACTTGCTCTGGAATCTGGGGTTGGAGTGTCCTTTACACTTTCTGTGTGGTTTGCTGTGCCCTTGGGGTCCCTTGGTCTTCTGTTGGCTGCTGGTTCAGCCCCTCCCCCTTCTTTTTTGGCAAGGGCGTACTTTTTGGCTGCTTACTAAGCCTTCTGTGGTTTTTGCCGCAGGTTTATAGTTTTGTTCTCTGATACAGGATTTCTTCCCTAAGAGTGGTTCCCATAACTTTATTGGGACGTGTCATACCCCATGTGGGGTACTTGTAGCTATTATATAGCTCTGTCTTTCGCTGGGAGGGTGTGGACTCTCCTTGCGGGTTCTTGCCTTTCCTGGTGTCGTTGTATTCCGCTGGTGCGGTTTCTTGGTCATTACCTCGGCGTGGCTGGCGCTAGCTTCAGTTCTGTCTTTCTAGGTATTTGATGCGTCGATTGACTGGCTTGGTTTGCCATCTTCGGCATTGTGCTGCGGTGTCTTCACCCTCCTGGTCGCCATTTCGGCCTGGCCTCTATCTGGTGTTCCAGGGCAGATGCTTTCTTGTGTTGACGGCTGGGCCCGTCCTACTTGTTTCTCCTCTTATCTTCCGGCTGGTCGCCTGTTGGCGCCCAGCTGCGTCCGCCTGGATGATGTGGTCTGGACGTTTAGTTTCGTGGCGCTTGTTAGCGTCCAGCTGCGCCTGCCTGCTCTTTGGTCTACGGCCAGGGGCCTTGGAGTGTGGCCTGGCACCCCTGCTTCTTGTTTTGCGGGAGCCTTGTGGGACTATGTTTTTTATTCTCCCACTTGCCTTATTGCTGAGGCGTTGTTTTGTCTGGTCTGTTGACTTCCAGCTGTGATGGATTCAGCTGCCCTCTTCACTGGGTGTTTTCCTGGCGGAGGGCTCTGGTCTACATTTCTACCCTTTCTCCTTGGAGTCTCTGGGTTGCTCTTCTTGCTTGGTACCCATCTGGGTTGTCTGTACCTCTGGGGCTTCCGGTGAAGGTCCCTGGTAAATTGACTGCTGACCTCCTTTCGTATTGCCCTTGCTTTCTCATGCTTGGTGAGGGCTAGGCTGCCTCTTTTGTCATTATAACCAAGCCCTTTTGGGGCCGGGGTTCTTCCGCGATGCTGAGGTTCTCTTCTGCTCTGGGGAGAAATTGGGCTCTTTCCCCTGTCCCTGCGACTCATCCCCTGTTTGGGAGGCCTGGGCTATTATTCCTGTCCCTGTGACTTGTGCCCTGTTGGGATCTTATGTTTGCCTGAGCTGGAGAGGTCCTCTCGCAGACGCTCCTTCCCCTTGGGTATGGCTAGGGTATCTATTCTACGTTAAGGAATCTGCGGCTAGTAGTCTCTATCAGATGTACGAGTTACTTACCTTTGGTAACGATGTATCTGGTAGAGACTATTCTAGCCGCAGATTCCTTCACGACTCACCCTTCCTCCCTGTTCTGCGAGGATCCTTCCATGGTCTTCTGCACTCGCCTGCCTCTGGGTGGTTGCCTTCTGCGAGTGCCTTCCCTTACTCCCTCCCTAGGGGGATGCTAGCCTTGTTGTTTGCTCCATTTCTTCCCTTCTGGGGATTGGTTGATGGTTTCATGGGTGCTTCTGCTCTCCTGTACCAGGTCTCCAGTATGGGGTCTGTTTGTGCTCTTTTTCCTTTCGTTCATTGCACTTATGACTACTCTGCAGTCCTTGGCTGTATCTCGACCCTTAGCTTTTTTCAGGAGAGGTCTCTCCCTGCTGGGGTTGTCTAGGGGTGAATTGTTGTTCCTCTTCCGTGCGGGCCTTAATGCCTTTCTCTGTTCTGGGCTGTGGTTGCAGACTTCTTTGTCTGCCTTGCGCTTTTTCACATGCCTTCTGCCCCCAGGGAGGCTGTTGTATTTGTTTGCAGGCTTGCTTGCAGTAGCTGTGCTTTGTTCTTTCCTTCCATGGCTTTGGTGCCATGGTACCTGGCACAATTCTGGATGGTGCTGTTCCTCACCATTCGTTTCTTCCCTTTCTGTTTAGCTGATTTTTTCGCACACTGTTTCAGTATTCTCACAGTTTTTTGTTCGTGATAGCTCCGCGTTGTGGCCCGGAAAAGTTCTCAGAAGAAAACTGATGTAGGCGCGCCGGGGTTGGGCTTATGTATCCTCGCTGACGTCACGAACTTGGTCTATGTCAGGGTGGAGTCACGTGGTGTCGGCGCGCAGGGATGCTGTGGCAGAAAAGTTTTCCGGATCCAGTCTTACGCCTGGGGATAATTCTACGTTAAGGAATCTGCGGGTAGAATCGTCTCTACCAGATGCATAGTTACCGAAGATAAGTAACTCGTACGTTTTGACATGGTGTTTGTAAACCTTTATTGTTTGGTGAGCTACCGAACACTCGCCATTATAACACAAATTTCCAAAAAGCTCAAATATTTTTGGTTCTCTAAAAGCATGCATTGCCACGGTTGTCCCTGGCACTGAACAAAACTACTTTTAGTGCCAATATTCTCCTTGTGAAAGAGCAGAATTCTGTCACTCACAGTGAAGCCAGCTGATAGAAAGAATTTAATAAGAACCAAAGATCGTGGTTAATGCCAGAACTAATTAGGGGCACAGTTCTTGAAGAAAGTCCCAAAAGTGCAGCCATGGTATATGACCATTGCATCTGATAGAGACTTTTAGCTACAGATCCCTTACCTTAGAATTACCCACAGGCGTCAGACTGGATATGGAAATTTTTCGTGAGCAGTACCCCTGCGCACCAGTATGTGGCGTAGTTCAGCTCTGCTTGGGATCATTGGTGTTGTCTGTGCCGGAAGTGACTTTCGCGGCGCCTACATAGGAGTCACCTAAGTGTACTAACTTCTGTTATTTTCTTTCTGCACCAGCCAGCCCAGATCTGGGAAGAGCTACCCCTTAGTGATTTTTGACTAGTTTTTTTTGTCATTTTGGCAAAGTCTTTTTGAGGTTTACCTCCTGGTGCGTGAGGGATGTCTTCCAAGAAGGCCGGGTTCTAGCCCTGAGGCACCTGTCACTGACAGATGTTGGTGATGGACCCACACCTTGTATGCCTCAAGTGCCTTAAGTGGACTCACGACCCGAAGGCCTGCTTCGACTGCTGCTCCATGCTCCCAGTAGGCCTAAGACAGCTCGACGTGCGACGCAGCGACGATCCCGGTTGAGAGGATGGTCCCGGGAGGGGTTGTGGAACCCGAAGTCGTTGTTCAATTCGAAGTCGTCGAGCCACTCTGTTAAGTCCAAGTCTCACAAGAAGAATTCAAAGCGGCCGATGAGACAAGGGAGTGATGCCACTTGAAGCCTGGTTCCATGGGTGAACCAGCGCCTGGGACAGCTCCGCACCTCCCCAAGTTTCTGGGAGCCGGAGCGACTCTCACCCAATTGAGAGAGTTTTATGAGGCTGTGTACCTAATCTTTGGGTCTACCATTCCCTCTGGTACACCTTTGGGCCCCGCGGGTTTGGTAGGGGACCCTACTGGATCCACCCTGCTGGCTCCAGTGCCATTCACAGATGAATCTGGATCAGCGCCAGTTGTACCGTCTCGAACAGTCCTGAGGCTGATGCTTCCACCGGCGGCACCATACCCATTCTTATCCCCGACATAGAGCAGTAGTGACATCGTCCGACGCCGACTAGAGCCATGCCTTCCAGGCCGGAGCCTGAGGCCTATTCTTATGGGTTAGGACTCTGGGAGGATTGGGAGGGGTCCAGCGACCCCCCCCCAAAAGTCCTCCCTGAGTCCTAGCCTGGACCCTAAAGAATACCAGCCTTATTAAAAACAAATGGACTGTGCTGAGGATCTGGATGAAGTCAGTGGATTGGATACTTCTCCAGAAACTGGTATGCTTTCTTCCCCTACTGTGGCTATGGAGAAGGCAGTGGCGGGTGGCTGAGGTCCTCGAGCTTAGCTTGCCCTTGGTGGCAGTCAAGACTAATGTCTTGACGCAAGTGCTTCAACCGGGAGTGTCCCCATCAGAACTGCTTCTCCCTTTCAATGAGGCACTTACTGACATCATGCTTGGGACTTGCTCAAAGACGAGCGCAGGGGCTTCTGTGAACAGGACGATTGCCCACATCCCTGCTCCAGGGGCCCACATTTCCTCACCCAACACCCTAACCCGGGTGGACCAAGCCTCCACTTCCTACGAAAATCATTGCACATTCACTACCGCACCTCCGGAAAGAGAATCCGAGAAGTTGGCCAATTTTGGAAAGAAGATGTTATCTTCCACCATCCTTGGACAGTGGTCTGTGAACACACCATGGCATATAGGCTGCTATTCCCACGCTCTGTGGGATATGGTTGCTCAGGTGCTGCTTACGGTCCCCGAGTAAGCCCGGGCCGTGTTCTCCCAGGCTTTTGCCGATGGGAGGGATGCAGCGAAGTTCACCATCCGTTGTGGACTTGACAGCACCGACTCATCTGAAAGAGACACGTTAGTATTAGATTCCTTACCTTAGAATATCCACAGGCGTCAGACTGGATCCGGAAATTTTTGCGTAGCAGTACCCTTGCGCGTCGGTAGGCATCGTCTGCGGCTCCGCGTCCGTCGTCGGCGTCGTGGGCGCCGTGATGACGTCGTCGGAGTACTTAGACGCCGCCTCCGCGTGCTGACGTCAGTTCTTCTTTTTTCCGCACCAGCAAGCGCAGATCTGGAAAAAGCAGTAACCCTAGTCAATTTTTTACTAACTTTTTTGATCACTTTTTGATTGTTCTCGAAGTCTCTCGACTCCGAACGGTGCCGTAGGGATGCCCGGGTTCAAGCACTGTGATGATTGCGACCGCCTGATGTCGGTCACGGATCCTCACCGCGTCTGTTTATCTTGTCTGGGTGTCAACCACGACGACAAGGCCTGCTCCGACTGCCGGGCCCTCTCTTCGCAAGCCAGGCGGGAGCGGTCCCGCAGGCGACTCGAACTCCGGCAGTCGGTCCCGCGCCGTGAGAGGTCGAGGGACAGGTTGCGGGCTCGGAGCCCCCACAGTTCCGAGGGTAGGCCGCACTCCTCCGGGTCGAAGTCGTCGTCAGGTAAGAGGCACAAGAAGTCCAAGCGGCGTCATCGCTCTTCGGACTCCCCCCGACGCTCGCGCGATGCGGCCGGGTGTTCAGGTGACACCACCCCCGCGGCTCCGCGTGCAGCTCCACACCCTCCGGTCCCTGGACTGAACGCGTCGCAGGAGGAGATCGAGCGCTTCCTCATGGCCATGAGGAAACTCTCTCCTCCGGCGGGCTCCGCGGCGCCTTCGGGCCCAGCGGACCCGTCTGGGGCCACTAGCGGGTCGGCGGTTCCGGCCCCGATTCCGTCGGGTGCTTCGGCCCCGACGCCGCCGGCGCCTTCGGGCCCGGCGCCGCAGGTCCCCTCTATCCCGACGCCGCCGGCGCCTTCGGGCCCGGCACCGAGGGGTTCAGTTGTCCCGGCGCCGCCGGCGCCTTCGGGCCCGGCGCCGCTGGACCCACTTCGGGATCTGGTTCGTCGCCGGTGGATCTTACGACCTCCCCGGCGTCGGACCCGCAGGTGTCGCCTCCGGCGCCGTCTTCGGGCGGCGCCGTCCCCGGTTCCACCTTCGTTCCTGTTCCGCCGTCGGGACGGCCCCGGTGGGCACCGCTCCAGACGTCGTTTGGTGAATTTCACTTTTATGAACAGGCCCCATTAGTTGAGAACCCTGAGTTTCAGGAGATGGGTGATGAAGAGGACTGGGAGGGGTCTGAGGACCCTCTGACCAGGGAGTGTCAGTCTCATGAGGACTGGACAGGAGACCTTGGGGAGGCCAGTGGCCTGGACACCTCTACAGACACTGGTTTTGTCTCCCCTCCTACCGTGGCTTCGGAGGAGGGGGCAACCAATAGTGTGGTGCTGATGAGGGCTGCCAAGGCTTGGGCCTTGAGCTCCCCGTCGCGGCCGTGAGGACTAACCTCCTCACTGAGGTCCTTAAACCGCAGTCAAGCTCGGCCGAGCCTCTGCTGCCCTTTAATGAGGCCTTGACCGACGTTCTTCTGGGCACTTGGTCCAAGCCCGCTACGGGTTCGCCCGTAGATAGGAACGTGGCCAGACGCCACCGCCCAGCCCCGGGCGACCCATGTTTCCTGTCCTCCCACCCTACCCCCGAGAGCCTGGTCATCCAGTCCTCCAATTCCCAGACCGCATTCCCGTCGGCCCCGCCGGACAGGGAATCCAAGAGGTATGACCAGTATGGGAAGAAGATCTTCTCATCCCTTAGTCTAGGCCTGCGGTCTTCCAACACCGCCTGCCTCTTGGGACGTTACACCCACTCTGTGTGGGATAAGGTCGCGGAAGTGCTGCCAGAGTGTCCGTTGGAGGTACGGGCCAAACTCGGCCAAGCCCTTGTGGAGGGCCGGGATGCAGCCAAGTATTCCATCAGGTGTGGGCTGGACACCACCGACTCGCTAGGTAGAGCGATGGCAACGACGGTGGCGGTCAGACGCCACGCCTGGCTGAGGTCCGCCAACTTCTCGGCCGATGTCCAGAGCACTCTCATGGACATGCCGTTCGATGGCCGTCGCCTCTTTGGCGACAAGGCAGACCATGCGCTTGAGCGCTTTAAGGACTCCAGGGCTACGGCCAAGTCCTTGGGCCTCTCAGGCCAGCGCCAGCAATCGGCTGCCTTTCACTCCTTTCGTGGCCACACGCGCCGCCAGCCACGCTCCGCAGGGCAATACCCAACGCGGTGGCGGCTGTGGGAACCGCCGTCCGGGTGGTCGGGGGCAGCGGCGAGGTCAGTCCACACCTTCCCCCGCAGCATCCGCCTCAAAACCCTCCTAGTCCGTGCTTTCAGGCCCATGTGACACCAGTGGGGGGCATGGTTCGCCATCACCACCTCCACTGGCGCACTGTCACATCGGACAGGTGGGTGCTGCAAATCGTCCGAAGGGGCTACTCCCTCCCCTTCGAGGCGACTCCTCCAGCCATGCCACCTCAGAACCACCGTGTATCGGGGGATCATTTGCGACTTCTGCAGGAGGAAGTTACGGCCCTCTTGGCCAAGGGGGCCATCGAGCGCGTTCCTGGGCCAGAAGTAGGGTGTGGTTGCTACTCCCACTACTTTCTGGTACCCAAGAAGGGCAAAGGGGGCCTACGCCCTATCTTGGACCTAAGGAACGTCAACGGCTTCCTCCGGAAGGAGAAGTTCAAGATGCTGACACTGGCTCAGGTCCTGGCTGCCCTGGACCCAGGAGACTGGATGGTAGCGTTGGACTTGCAGGACGCTTACTTTCATATCCCCGTCCTGCCTGCCCACCGGCGCTACCTGCGGTTCATGGTTGGCCACGAGCACTTTCAATTTACCGTGCTCCCCTTCGGCCTTACCAGCGCCCTACGGGTGTTCACAAAGGTGATGGCGGTGGTCGCAGCTCATCTGCGCAGGTTAGGGGTTTCAGTCTTCCCCCTACCTCGATGACTGGTCGTTGAAGGCGGGCTCGCCCCACACAGTCGTCAGCCACCTCCAGACGATGGCAGACCTCCTGCACCAGCTGGGGTTCTCCATCAATGTGCCGAAGTCACACCTGTGCCCCTCTCAGAGGCTCCTCTTCATCGGAGCGGTTCTGGACTCGGCGCGGTTTCGGGTTTATCCGCCCGAACAGCGGGTCCGGGATATTCAGGCTCTGATTCCCATCTTTCAGCCGTTATCCCGGGTTTCGGTCAGGTTGACGCTGCGGCTTCTGGGGCTGATGGCCTCCTGCATCCTACTGGTGCATCACGCCAGGTGGCGGATGCGGGCTCTGCAGTGTGACCTGAAGTTTCAGTGGGCCCAGCATCAGGGCAACCTGTTCGACCACGTCCTGATCTCGGAGGGCACTGCGAGACAGCTGCAGTGGTGGCTTACGGACCGCGATTGGGTCAGCGGCAGATCCCTCTCCCTTCCCGAACCGGAGCACGTAGTTGTGACGGACGCGTCCCTCCAGGGATGGGGAGGCCACATGGGAGAGGCGGAGATCAGAGGCCTCTGGTCTCCGGCGGAGACCCGGCTCCACATCAACCTGTTGGAGCTCAGGGCGATTCGTCTAGCACTGAAGGCATTCCTCCCCTCTGTCCGGGGGAGTGTAGTGCAGGTGTTCACGGACAACACCACCGCCATGTGGTACTGCAACAAACAAGGCGGGGTGGGGTCGTGGATACTTTGTCAAGAGGCTCTTCGCCTTTGGCAATGGCTGGAACGCCAGGGCGTGACCCTGGTGGCTCAACACCTGGCAGGTTCTCTGAACGCCAGGGCGGACGAGCTCAGCCGTCGGTGCATGATGGATCACGAATGGCGTCTGCACTCGGACGTGGCGCAAGGCCTCTATCAGCGATGGGGAGAGCCTTGGTTAGATCTATTCGCCACAGAAGAGAACGCGCAATGTCATCAGTTCTGCGCGTTGGAATTTCCAAGGCGGCACTCGCTCGGAGACGCTTTTCGTCGCGAGTGGAGTTGCGGTCTGTTGTACGCCTTTCCGCCTATACCACTTCTGCCCAGAGTGCTGAAGAAGATCAAGCGCGACCGGGCCCAAGTCATCCTTGTGGCTCCGGACTGGGCGAGAAGGTACTGGTATCCAGAGCTACTCAGTATGTCAGTCGATCCCCCGGTTCGTCTGCCTCTTCAGGAGGACCTTCTGTCGCAGCAGCAGGGGACGGTCCTCCACCCGAACCTGTCCAGTCTCCACCTCCATGCTTGGAGATTGAGCGGCGACAGTTGAGGCCCTTTGACTTGCCTCCTGAAGTTTGTAACATCATTCTGGCAGCCACGAAGTCGGTATACGCCTGCAGGTGGAACAGATTTGTGGCATGGTGCACAGCAAAGGCTGTGGATCCCCTCAATGCCCCTCTTTCTGAGGTCCTTCTCTTCCTTCTTTCTCTTGCCCAGCAGGGCTCTGCTCTGGGCACTATCAAGGGCTACCTTTCTGCCCTTTCAGCCTTTCTCAGGCTGCCTGATCAACCTTCTTTGTTCAAGTCCCCTATTGTTAACAGATTTCTTAAGGGCATCACACACACGTTTCCTCCTGTTCCGTTTGTGATGCCTCAGTGGGACTTGAACCTGGTTCTTACATTTCTGATGTGCGCTCCCTTTGAGCCACTTCACAACTGTCCTCTTCGCCTTCTGACTTTGAAGACTGCTTTCCTGGTTGCCATCACCTCTGCCAGGTGAGTGAGTGAGCTCCAGGCCCTTTCTTGTACTCCACCTTTCCTTTCTGTCCATCCGGACAAAGTGGTGCTGCGTACCAAACCTTCTTTCCTGCCCAAGGTTGTCACAGCCTTCCACATCGGGCAGTCTATCACCTTGCCAGCCTTCTTCCCGCCACCGCATCCCTCTAAAGAGGAAGAGCGACTCCACCGTCTGGACCCAAACGTGCGCTCTCATTCTACTTGGATCGCACACGCCAGTTCCGGGTGGATGACCGACTCTTTGTTGGTTACGTGGGCGCGAAGAAGGGGAAAGCGGTGCACAAGAGGACCATCTCTCGGTGGATCATCCTGTGTATCCAGGCATGCTACTCCTTGGCTAGGAAGGAGCCTCCTGCTGGATTGCGGGCTCATTCTACCCGAGCCACGGCGACTACCACTGCCCTGGGCAGGGGAGTGCCCTTACAAGACATCTGTCAGGCAGCTACGTGGGCATCGCTGCACACGTTTGCAAGACACTACTGCCTGGACAGCCAAGTCCGGAGGGATGGCTTCTTTGGCCGTTCCGTCCTCCGGGACTTTCTGGTGTGATTATTGGTTCGCAGACCCACCACCGGGGTTGGTATTGCTGGGGTATCTATTCTAAGGTAAGGAATCTAATACTAACGTGTCTCTTTCAGATGCACAAGTTACTACTTGTGTAACGATATATCTGTAAGAGACATTAGTTAGTATTAGATTCCTTACCGACCCACCCATCCTCCCCGTTCTGCGAACCAATATCTAGGGTTAGGGTTGCCCCCTTTCAGGGCCCTAGTTTCAATGGCACCAGTGTTGGTTTTTAACATGGCTCTGCGTTTCTGGCGCGGAAAAGCTGTGTCTAAGAACTGACGTCAGCACGCGGAGGCGGCGTCTAAGTACTCCGACGACGTCATCATGACGCCGACGACGGACGCGGAGCCGCAGACGACGCCTACCGACGTGCAAGGGTACTGCTACGCAAACATTTCCGGATCCAGTCTGACGCCTGGGGATATTCTAAGGTAAGGAATCTAATACTAACTAATGTCTCTTACAGATATATCGTTACACAAGTAGTAACTTGTGCACTAGGCAGATCGGTTTCGTTGACAGTGGAACTACAATGCCACGCCTGGTTTAGGATGACTGACTTTTCTGGGGACGGCCAGTACTCACTCATGGACATGCCCTTTGATGGCTAGGAAAGCAGTGTTACAGCCAGTTCTTTAAGCTTTAGTATGGCTCCTTGCCACCTTCAATTCGCCTTTCGCTCCTTTTGTGGCCACGCAAGGGACATGCAACAGCATTTTCACCCATCCAGCTACCACAGCACTACGTCTTCCAGCCTCTTTGTGGCTGGGAATCCTAATTGACCCGTGGGTCGGGAGGCCAGTGGTTGGGTCAGTCCATCAACCCCCCCTGCAGCCTCCAAACACTCCTAGTCTGCCCACTTATCATGGGCACCCAGTGGGTGGTTGGATTTGCCATCACCTGCCACTCTGGCAGTCCATAGCAATGGACAGGTGGGTTTTTTAGATTGTCTGAATGGGCTACCCCCTACCCTTCAAGACTACCCCTCCATCTTTGCCCCTACTTACAACAGGCTGACAGAGGACCACCTATTTCTTCTCTGCCAGGAAGTGATGGCTCTATTGGCCAAAGGAGTCTTGGGGTGAGTGCCGGCACCTTTCAGGTGCCCAATCAGGGTGGAGGCCTTCATCCTTTCCTCAACCTACAGTCTATCAATTCCTTCCTCAAGAAGGAGAAATTCAAGATGCTCAGGTCCTGTCTGCCCTGAACCCTGGAGACTGGAGGATAATAGTGTTTGACTTGCAAGGTGCATACTTCCTCATTCCTGTCCTATCTGCCCTCAGGTGTTAACCTGCAGTTCACAGTGGGCCATAAGCATTTTCAGTTCTCTGTGCACCTTTTGGCCTTACCAGCAGCCGCTCTGGTGTCGACCAAGGTGATGGTGGTAGTTGCAGCTCATCTGCAGAGATCAGGGATGCCAGTCTTCCCCTATCTCGATGACTGGCTGATGAAGGCGGGCTTGCCCCAGGCAGTCGTCTCCCACTTCCAGACTACGGCAAACCTACATTCGCTGGGGATCGCTATCAATGTACGGAAGCCACACCGGACTCCCTCTTAAACGCTCCCTTTCATCTGAGCTGTTCTGAACACTGCGGCCTAGTCTCCTCCCGAACTGTGACGACGATATCCCGGCTAGCATACTGATGTTTCAGCCTCTATTTTGAATATCGGCTAGAGTGACTCTGAGGCTGCTGGGCCTCATCCATCCTGCTTGTGACACAAGCCTATTGACATATGCAGGCTCTACAGTGGTACCTGAAGTTCCAATGGGTGCAACATAAGGAGAATATTTTTGACACAGTCCAGATCTCGAAGGGAACTGCAAAGGACCTGCGGTGGTGGCTTAGAAACACGATTGGATCAGTGGGAGACCCCTATCCTGTCCCCAACCAGATCTGACATTTTCTGGAAGGCCGAGCTGTTGAGCATGGCCATCGGTCCTCTGATCAGGCTGCTTCTTTGGGAGTATCCTTTATCAGAGCAGCAGTGGAGGGTTCTCTACCTGAACCTGTCAACACTCTGCCATCTTCGTTGGAGATTGAGCAGTGTTAGTTGATAGCCTTCGACCTTCCACCTGAAGTATGTAATATCTTGGCAGCTAGGCGTCCCTCTACGAAAATGATTTATGCCTTCCATTGGGCTAACGTTGTGGTGTGGTGTTCAGAAAAAAAATCAATCCCCTTTCTGCCCCACTTCATCAGGTGCTCCTGTTTGTTCTTCCCCTTGCCCAGCAGGGCTCTGCTCTGAGCACTGCTAAGGGATACCTGTCTGCAATCTCTGCTTTTCTTCGATTGCCTGACCAATCTTCCCTTTTCCAAACCCCTATTGTACATAGGGTTTTGGAAGGTTTGCAACGTCTGTTCCCTTCCACTCCATTTTTTATGCCCCAGTGGGATCTTAATCGTGTCCTCACCTTCGTCATGTGCACTTCCTTTGAGCCTATCCATAATTGTCCACTCAGGCTCCTTGACATCAAGACTGCACTTCCCATGGCAATAACTTCTTCCCGAAGGGTCAGTGAGCTTTAGGCCTTGTCATCCAAGCCTCCTTATCTAAACATTTACCCAGACAAACTGGTGCTTCGTATGAGGGCTTCCTTTCTTTCGAAAGTGGTCACTCCATTTCATGTAGGCCAAACTATCACTGGCTACTTTTTACGCTCTGCCTCATCCCTCCAAGGAAGAGGAGCGACTCTACTGTCTGGACCCAAAAAGAGCTTAGTCGTTCTACCTTGATCACACACGAGAGTTCCGGGTGGATGACTAACGTTTCATGGGGTATGTTGTAGGGAAGAAGGGCAAGGCTGTACAGTTAAGGATCATGCTCTGTATCGAAATCTTCTGCATGTTGGCTAAGAAGCAACCCCCTGAGGTTTTGAATGCTCATTCCACCAGAGCAAAAGCTGCTACCACTAAGTAAGCATGAGGCCCCGGATGTCTGCAAGGCAGCAACTTGGGCCTCATTGCCCATGTTCACCAAATGTCTGGACAGTCAGGTTTGAAGAGATGGACATTTTGCCTGTTCGGTCCTGCGGGGCTTCTTCATGTGAAATTGGTCCGCAGACCCATCTCTGGGGCTGTATTGCTTGGGGATCTATTCCAAGATAAGGAATCTGCAGCTGGAAGTCTATATCAGATGCACAAGTTAGTAACCTTCAGTAACGCCTTATCTGGTAGAGACCGTAGTCGCAGATTCCTTAACGATCCACACATCCTCCCCGCTCTGCGAATGGATTTCTAGGGACAGGGTTTTTCCTATTTAAGGGCCCTAGTTTTCCTCACCTGTGCTCAGTGTACTTTGTGGCTCCATGCTTCTGGTCTAGATAATGGCAAAAAGTAACTGACGTCTGCGTGCCTTGGTGGAGCATATATAGGCACCACGAATGTCCCTTCTGGCGCGAACAATGCCACACAGAGTTGAACGATGCCACCTACCCATATCCAGTCTGACACCTGGGGATAATTCTAAGGTAAGGAACATGCGGCTCAATGGAGTCTTTACCAGATAAGGCGTTACTGAAGGTTCGTTCGTGCAGATTTCCGGCTTTCATGAATTCACAAGAATTTACAGAAGTAAGCCAGGAAAGCATACTTCTAGAAAATATTTGTGAACTGCATGAGCAAATATGCATATGTAGATTTGCTCAAGCAAATTTCAGTTGCACGTTTACAATTTCCCTCCACCAGTTGTTTCCCTACCAAGGAAGACGTTTTACATCTGCCCTTGTCATGAATACGTTTCCAACCTTTCTCAGTATGGGAAAAGATTAGAGAAGAGCTTGTGAAAACCCCTAAAACAAGTAAGTTAGTAGGCTTGCTTAGATTCAGAAGGGCATTCCTAACCTGTTAGTATTGCTTACCGCTACCTCCAGCCCCTGTATGTAGATCTGCGGAAAGGTGGCGTTGCTACAATAGTATTATAGCCCAATTCCCCGGACATATTGTTTTGGGTCAAGGGCAACAAGTTTTCATGTGTATTTTGTCCTTGGGTCAAGTACATACAACCCCTTACAGCACAAACCCTTTGGCTGCCAGTTTACAGTACCACATTATGGACCAGGGAAGCTGTAGTTAAGGTAATATTTGTGTCCTTGTATTAATGCTGTTCAAACTTGTATTTATGGTTCATTAATGCAAAACTTTATTATTAGGGTGAGCACTCTGAGTAAATGTTGTAAGCATAATCTGCATTACTGACAGTGGTTTCAGTATAAAAATGTGTACACACTTATGTATGATGTTCCCAGAATGCTCTCCAATTAAATGCAAATATTCTTTTGCTTTCATAATAAAATGTTTAAAAAAAGATGCAAGTTGGTGAAAATAAATTTCACTTAACTTCTGTAAAATTTTAGGTACCATTTCTTTGCAGAAACATTTAGTAAAATGTGTTGACGTATGCTAGTATTTACCAAAAAGCCTCAAAAAAATGATGGGAAACATAAAAAATAGACAAGCATTGGCAAACCTATTAGGTCTGAAATTGGTTGTCAGCCTTTTGGTTTTGTCAATGCATGACTTGTTTTGGCATGATTTTTGTAAAACCTTATTGGTGTGGGAGCTGCCAGTCCCGCACCATTATAACAGACATAAGCAAAAGCAAAAATTATTTTTGGTCTCCAAAAGCACACATTACCACAGTAGTTCTTAGAACTGAACAAAACTAATTTTTGTGCCGATATGCTCCTTGTGAAAGAGCCGAATGCTGTCACTCACAATGAAGACAGCCGATAAACAGAGAAAGGGAGGGAGAGGTAGGGAGAAGGAGGGGAAGGGAGAGGGAGAATTTTAATAAACACAAAGGCCATGGTTAACACCTGACTTATTTAGGGGTCCGATTATTAAAGAAAGTCTCAAAAGTGCACCCATGGTATATATCCTTGCATTAAGTGCAGATATAAGGCTTTTGTGAATTCACAAGAATTTACAGAAGTAGGTCAAGAAATAGTACTCCTAAAAACTATTTGTGAACTGCATTTTAGCATGAGCAAATATGAATGTGTAGATTTGCTCATGCTAAAATCTGTGTGTTTGCAAGTTCACTGTCCCTTCAACCACTTTTTTTCCCCAACCCTGAAAAAAGTTTTATGTCTGCCATTGTTGGGAATAAATTTCCAACCTTTCTCAGTATGGGGAAAAGATTAGAGAAGAGTTGGTGAAATCCCTTGAAACATGCAAGTTAGTAGGTTTGCACAGATTCAAAAGAGCATTCCAACCCTTGAACTATTGCTTACCACTAACTTCAGCCCTAGTATGTAGATCTGCGGAAACGTGGCAACATAAGGGAATTACTAGTATTGAAACCCTACTATGGTATGAGCTCTGGCATAATCGGAGAGGCTGTATTAGAGCTCTTATATAATGAGGTTGCTACCGTAATTTGTTGCCCAATTACATGACACAAAAGAGGCAAATGGATTTTTCATAGTAGATTTATGAAACAACCTGTCCCATGCACAAGTAAATATTGTATTAAATTCCGCATCCCTGTCGTACTAGACAGGATGGACAACATGACACCATATACAATACACATAGTACCAATATGGTGGCACTCACTCGCTGATCCTCTCCTTATTAGCCCAGACCATTTAGCACTCCGCCCACCTGATGGCATAGTACTTTCCAGGAGTGGACAACGACCTTGCAGATTTGCTGAGCAGCACACAACAAGTCCACGAATGGGAGCTTCATCCAAAAGTCCACAGTGAGGCACCCAGCATAAAGATCTCTTTGCGACCCCTGAAAACTCAAAAGGCCCAAGCTTTGCATCCAGATGCCCCCATCCCCTTCACAGTCCATGGGAAACGCACTGTGGATGAACTGATAGAGATATTTGCTTTGACTGCTCTGCCTCCGCTGTACCTTCACTTTGAGCTGCGGGCGATGCAGCAAACCTCTCAGATTCTGATTCTAGTTTATCCCACCTAAGCGAGACAGCCCTAGTACTCAGCACTACTCAAGATGTTTTTCAGCTCCCATGAGAAGCTCCCCAACAGCCTGGACCATCTCACCAGGAACCATAGCCGGATCAGGCATCTGGACTTCAAGCAACTCAATCTAGCGATCTTATGCCTAATGTCTTAGAGTTTGGTTACCTTTGTTTCCCATAGAAATGTATGGACAGCTTGCAAGAGTCCAGCTGAACCACACAGGTATGTTATGCAGCTGAGTGGGAAAGATTTGTCCACATTTCTAAACACTGCAACCCACTGACACCTACTGTCCAGGGTAACATATGTTACTTACTCCATTTGCAAATGTCCAGCTAAACCTTTACTTCTATATAGCTTAATTTAGCGACTATAGCAGCTTACAAGCAAAACAGGTAATATTTATCTCTTTTCCACTTACCACCGGTTAAGGCCTTCATGGACTCTCTCAAAAGGGTCTTTTCCCCAGGGTTCCACGTGCTCCGGCGTGTATCGAAGTATAGTCCTCGGCAGACTAACGGGGCCCTCAAGCTCTTGCCCTCTCCAGTACCTTTCCTGGAAGGTGACTGTGAAAACTGGTATTAAGGACAACATCAGTCAGAAGTAGACCAAGAAAGTAGTTTTTTTTCAAGGAGAAGAGATCCCATACTTCCAGTGACTCAAGCCTCTTCTCCTAACACATTGCAACCCACCATTCTATGTGACCTCATTAGATTCCACAACTAAACAGTGAAGAAGGTTTATTGTTACAACAACACTTTGGACAGTGGACCACTCAAGAAAAAAGGCACCAATCCTAAAATCACCAAACAAATCAGTTTTCCAATCCTCGCGTGCTCTTTCCAAATGCTCCCTGTCCTCAGAGCGCAACCCAAACCTGGGATCAACAGTCAATTTTTTGTCCAATATGGAGATGGCGTCGTTTTGAATCACCGAAACGCCGCGGAGTTGATGCATCGTGATCAACTATTTCAGGTGACTGGCATACGAATATTTATCATTATATCTGGAATGTAAAGAAATATATCCCACAAGGAATAGGATTGACTTCTGTGTTTAAGATACCGTCTTCCAAATACAAACAATAAAATAACAAAAATTGTTGGAGAATAACGGACTTTGGGCCTTTCTATGCTTTAATATAAGGAATAATACCGGTGTGAGACACAAATAAGTCGTGTATCTCGGAGCATGTGTATCCCGTTACCATCTCGAGACTGGAATCCAATACTTTTTTGGAACTACGATTTCGCCCTGAAGAAGTTCTGGTTTCAGAACGAAACGCGTTGGCTGGTTTTTCCTAAAAAAAAAAGGATTATTAAATGAGCATTGCAAACTGACATCAAGACTCAGCGTTTGTGTATGAGGACACATATCCAAAAAAAAGTGGTTTAGTTTCTTGAAGCAGGATTTGCAAAGCGGTGCTTTTCCATATTGGACAAAAAAAAAAAGAAGGTTTATTGTATTTGCAGACATCATTTGCAGATACCATAGTGTCTTTTCTATAACTCAATAACTTCCCGCAGTGAATTGCAAGCCCTCACCTTACAGGAACCTTTCATTCTGGCTCTTAAGGACAGACTAGTAATCGGAACCAATCCTAAATTCCTAACTAGGGCGGTTTTGTCTTTCCACCTTAAACAGAGAACAGAATTTCCAGTCTTCTTTCCCCAACCAGACGCTGTAGCAGAGAGAGCCCTCCACACTTTAGACGTTAAATGCACTCTCAGGTATTTTATTGACAGGACGTAGCCTATTCACTAGGCAGACCAGCTGTTTGTAGCCTTTATATAATCTCACAAGGGTCAGCCTATATCTGAAGCAGGCATTGCCAGATGAATAGTCAGTGCCTTCAGTCTTGCTACCAAAAGGTCAAAAGATAATTCCCTGTTACGACCAGGGCACACTCTGCATGGAAGAATGCCACCACTATTGCTTCCAAGAGAACATTTCCCTAGCTGACATATGCAAATTAGCCTTGTGGTCAGCCCAACACCCATTTACCACAAACGACTCTGTGGTAATCTTAGCCAGACAACCGGCTACGCAAGGCCAGACAGACTTAAGGACCTTATTTCAGACATCGTCTTCCTCCAGATGCTAACCGCCAATTGTAGAGGACTACTGTATTGTTGTCTTAGTCGAGCGTGTGCATGTACAGCAACACATGCTACGAACGGAAAATGTTACATACCCTTTAAACATCTTTTAGTTGTGTGTATTGCTTTAGATTCACATGCGCCCCGGAAGTCTGGGGCCCTGATCACAGCTCTTTTCTCTTTCCTAATGTACTTGTTTTCACAATACGCATGTGCACTGCACTCTCTTTATATTACTATATATTCTTTCTCACCCACGGTACGAAAAAAACAATCTAACATGAAGTGGGTGCCCATGCACATTGCCAACCAAGTGAGGTGTCACAATTTACTTATTGACTTAAAAGACGACTTCGACAAAAAAATAGCTTGCAAATGTCCGAGCCTGAAACTGCACAGCTGAAGTATGCAGAGCAAAGTTGAATGGGTTCCAAACTGACATATTGCAGTAGTCTTTGTTCTCCTGCTTAATAGCCTGATAACTTTAACCCTGATCCGTTGCCTGATAATAAAGTAACAATTGTTAGGTTTTAGATTGATAGTTTAACCCCTCAAATTAACTCTTTGGTGAAAATTTGCTCTTGTCCGCTTAAGACGCTGAGGAATATCTTGCCTTTAGTCCAACAAGATCTTTGTGCTGTGATATCAGCCATTAATTCAAGATTTGATTTTGCAAATGCATATTATCTAGAACGTCCAGCAAAATCATTGCCTAAACTGCAGAGCGTACAGAATCAGGCAGTTCTCTACAGGCAATCTCTACAGACATAAATATGTATATAAAGCTTGTTGTACTTTACATTGTGGCCTGTAGAAAAGTGTATTCAGCTTAAGGCCCTCTGATACTGTTACAGCGTGAACTATAGGAAAAGGCTCACGTTTTTCCAAAATTTGCCCCAAGGTATATCTGTCATGGATCTCAAACAACTTCCCATTATTGGACTTTCCTCACATCATTAAATCCAGAAAAGGTGGTTGGGCTTTTACCTTTTTATCTCCCAGCTTGTGAAACTCTCCTCCGCCATCTATTCAGTTAAAGGAGAAACAAATGCCCTTTAGGAAGGCTTTGAAAACATTTTAGCATTCTTCCTTAATGCACCCACTCTTTCAATTTCAGAGCGTGAAGCCTTATTGAAGTGTATCTTCTTTCAGGGGTTTCTCTGGCCCTTCTGAAAAAAAGTCTTGATGCAGCACCTCTTCACAGGGTCCAAAAATGTGTGCAGTAATCAAAATGTGCAGTAATCAAAGAAAATAGTTAACTCAAAAGATGTAATGGAGTCTTTGTAGGTAGTGCTAAGAAAGCCTTCTCATGAAAGGTCATTCATTTAAAAAACGTGTCCACTTTATAGCAGGCAACATAGCAGTGTTCTATTGGAATAAACACAAACGCACACAGTCTAATAGCCTTTAATTAGATGCTTAGCTATGGATTGTTATCAAAACAATATCTTTGCAATGGTCTTGCATTTAGAGTTGGAAAAACGTCCATTTGGGACAATACAAGCAAGCTATATTATACTCCTCATTAACAGAAGATGAATCAGCTGATCAGCAAGTGGTGAATTCTCTTCCAGGGGATACTCATTAATAGTCATAAGCAGTGTATTATCCCCGCCCACGTGCGGGATCCTGGAGCACATAGCAATATATATATATATATATATATATATATATATATATATATACCCAGATCATAAAGTATATAAAACTTACAACCCCATACACCTAAATATGTATGTATACCTACATATATGTAAATATGCAGCCTCATCAAGTCTAAAACAAATAGGGCAAACAGCCAAAATTACATCAGTTTTACTTGTATAACAATAAGTCTCTCAAGACTGTAATAGAGACCATACACTGTAATGGTTTCATACAAGAATCCTTTATTTAACTAAACAAGAAAAGGACAGGTAATTGCAGGCAGTTTGGCCCATAGGCTGCATAAGGATAACTGTCTTAGCACAAAAAAGACAACTGGCACCTTGCCTTTAAGGCTTACAAGAATCTGGGCACTTTGCCTTTAAGAACCTCAGGGAACCCTCTGCTCTCAGCATGCCCTTTGGGTGACAGTTAGATCAGTTCTTTTTTCCGGCTCCTTATGTGAGGAAACTGGAGCTTGAGCTCAACAGTTTTCTGACTTTTCTGTCAGGAATTGTTATTTTTCTTGGATTTTTGCGATTTCTCCTCTGCTGGCAGAGGTATTTTATCCTTTTCGGACAGAATTTCTTCATCTTTTCTGTCAAAATGCCAGCTCTTTTTGCAAATGTCCAGCCTGTGGGAAGAAGATGGCCATTTCAGATCCACATTCTGTGTGTATCACCTGTCTTCCTTCTAGTCACAAGATAGACTTGTGCTATCATTGTAAGAAGTTTTCTGCGAGGACTTTACGTGATAGAGAGAGGATTCGCCTTCAAGCTGTGCTGGAGAGCGGAACAGCCCATTTGGAAAGTGGCCTTGCGACTCAAGAGCCCTCCTCATCAGGAACATTGATGCCAGCATCATTCTGCCTCTTCTACATCAAAAAAACGGCAGATTCCAGACTGTTACCCGCAGACGTTGTTACCGCCGTCGAAGAAAAGGCCTACACGGTCTCCGACGGCGTGAGTCTCCGTCGTCGAGAAAGGCTTCAATGTCGAAGCGTACTACCTCGGGCTCGAGCTATGTTCAGGATGTGGGTCAATCGACGTCGAAACACCCATCGACGTCGAGACATTCTCCGTCGCCTCACCGTGGGTCGTTGTCGAGAAGTTTGCCGACGGTGAAGAGATCTCGAGATCAGTCCACGTCAAGAGCATTGACGTCGTCCTCGAGGATGCGAGAGCACTCACCGTTGAGATCACCATGATGCCATAGACAGTCGACATCGAGATCCCCTTTGAAGAAGGTGGGATTGCGGTTGCCGTGCATCGCCCCATGTTGTGGGAGATGCAAGGTTCAACGTCCAAGGAGATGCATACGTCGAGGCCATCGACATCGAGGGAAAAAGAGCCGACTGCTGCCTCAGAGGAGGTTGGAGCTGCATCTCGTTCGCCTTCAAGGTCTTCATCGTCGCCAGGACTGCATATTGTCCAGGTTTCCCCGGAGGGCTCTCCGGTGGTTGGTGAAGACCCTCGGCGTAGGAAGGCTAAGTCCCTCAGTAGCCCGTGTTCGGACTATTCACGTACCTACTCTCCTTCACGCCTGTCACAATCCCCATCATGTACTGAGGCTCCATGGAGAACACCAGATCAAGATCTCCAACAGTGGTTTCTTCCAGAAGAAGAAGTCTGCGCAGATTGCGCTCTCTGCGTTCCCGTCATGTGCGCTCAAGGGACAGTTCTCACTCCTACCATTCTTCACCGATGAGAAGGTAACATAAATCTCCCACCTGGTCTTCTTCTTCTACCAGGTCCTCTACGAAAGATTATTCTCCAACTTTCCCTTCTACACCTCAGTCAAGAGTTTCGCCGATTGATGATCTCACCACCTTCAATGAGGTTCTCTGTAGAGGAGCGAGTAAGCGAAACATTACTATGTCGGTACCTACTGTTTCCTCTTCGGTGATCTTTGAGACCCTCCATCACTGTTCTTCAGTCAGGCCTTTGCTTCCTCTTGTCCCTGGGATTATCGAACTTGCTACACAGTCTTTTCTGACGCCAGCAAAGGTGGGGTCTGTACCCTCCCGGATAGCAAAGAAGTATAAGGCTCCTGATCAAGATCCGTTATTTCTTCGTTCTGATCCTCCTCCTGTTTCCATCATTGTGGCTGCGGCTAGGAAGACCCACTCCTCTATGTCTTCCTCCTCGGCACCTCCAGATAGAGATAGCAAATTGATGGACTATATGGGTAGAAAGATGTGCAACACCTCAGCATCTTTCATGAAAGGTCGCCAGTGCCTCCGCTCTGCTGGGGAGATATAATGTATCCTTGTGAGATTCTCTGGGCCGTTTTGCAGACAAACTCCCTAAA
This sequence comes from Lissotriton helveticus, assembly GCF_964261635.1. Lineage (NCBI taxonomy): Eukaryota > Metazoa > Chordata > Amphibia > Caudata > Salamandridae > Lissotriton > Lissotriton helveticus. The sequence continues at coordinate 1,055,159,828 of NC_136072.1, read as the reverse complement.
AAAGATCAGCAAGATTTTCGTGAAATACTGCAAGAGGGAGGTCTTTTAGCGAATCAGATTATTAGTGCCTCCGCTGATTCTGCTGATCTGGCTGCACACGGGTACTCCCATGGTATCTGTTCAAGGCGTTCTGCGTGGCTCCGGTTAACTGGTCTTAAGCCTGAGGTACAACGAAAGATCACCAATCTACTATTCAACGGGTCTTCTCTCTTCGGTCCCCATGCAGATGATGAAATGGCGAAGATGAAAGCAGAACTGGACACAGTGAAAGCTGTGGGGCTGGAGAAGAAGAAAGAAATTCGTAGGCGTTTTCGCTCCTACGATAAACACCCATTCCAGCAGAGGGGTCAAACCTCTCAGTGGTCCTCGCAGGGTCAGCTGCAGCAGCAGAGGTCTCACTTTCACCAGCGGAGACCAGGTAGAGGTAGAGGGAACAATAAGCAGCAGACCTCTACCTCAAAGCAGCCATCGAAACAATGAGGGAGTGCTTCCTCTAAACACGTTGCCCACTCCAGTAGGAGGAAGTATCGCTGGTCATCTGGAGGAGTGGAAACATATAACCAACGACAAATGGGTGTTAAATATTGTCATGAATGGATATCTGCTATGTTTCAAGACCCCACCACCATCGGTTCCTCCGAGCGGAGGAATCCGCCGGTGTCATCCCGTTTTACAAGAGGAAGTAAACATTCTTCTGTGAAAGAAAGCCATAGAGTATGTTCCGATTCATTAGAGGCGCCTGGGGATATACTCTTGTTATTTCCTGGCCGAAAAAAGAGGTCCTTCAGTGGAGTACAGACCAATTCTAGACCTACGCATTCTGAACAAATACATCCGCAGGGAAAAGTTTCGACTGCTTGCTCTGCACCAGATCTTCCCTCATTTACATCAAGGAGACTGGATGTGCTCCATAGATATGCAAGGCGCCTATTTTGACATTTCAGTGTCCAGGAAACATTGGGAATTTCTCCGTTTCCAGGTTGCTCGGCGCCATTATCGTTCCCAGTTCTACCATTCAGACTCAAGTTAGCCCTACAGACTTTTTCAAAGTGCATGGCAGTAGTGGCGGTTTTTCTTCGCAGGCAAAAAATATTCATTTATCCATACCTGGACGAATGGCTTCTGAAGAGTTCCACTCCATCCCTACTTCAGTTGCATCTCTCCTACAGTCTCCAACTACTGAACAAGCAGGGACTATGAGTCAATTTTAAAAAATCAATTCTCAACACGACTCAGAACATTCACTACCTAGGATCGTCGCTTGACACCATAGAGGCAAGCGTGTGTCCTTCGGCGGAGAGATTTTTATTGACCTGGATGAAATGCCAGCAACTCCATCAGTCTCTCTACCCTACGGTCAGACAAATGTCGTCTCTCCTGGGGTCCATGGTTTCCTGCATCTTCAAAGTCCCCAATGCCCAATTGCACATGTGTTCCCTTCAACAGGCTCTGCAAGACCAGTGGGAGCAAGTGTCGGGCAGTTGGGAGGATCGGATAACTCTTCTCCAATCTGCCAGGGATTTCATCAGGTGGTGGACAAAGTGATCGCATCTAGTGTATGGTGTTCCCTTCCATCAGGAGACTCCGACTCGGACCATAGTTACAGACTCCTCCCTACAGGGTTGGGGTGCTCACATGGATCACCTTCAAGTGCAGGGGCTATGGTTGAACACAGAGGGGGGGGATATCATTTATTTTATTTATTTATTTATTTATAGAGTTTTATATAGCGCGAACGTGACCCGCGAGGGTATCGAAGCGCTTTACAATAAAAGAATATAAATGGATGAGGTGGTATACACACAATCAAATTTTCCAATTTGTAAAAATAGAAATATAAAGTATATACTTAACAAACATAGAGGACCGACATTCTGCAGGACAGTTATTGAATATTAGGAAATTGTTCTATCCGACATACATATTTTAACTTTGAATGATTAAAAAAAAAAACATATATAAACAAAACAAAGATGACAAGCCCTAGCCGCTACAAGCATCTGATCCCCCCCGCATCACTCACCTCATTGAAGAACTGCATTCTGGGACCTGCAGACTTTGCTGTAGCCTCAAATCTTCAGGTGAAGCAGATTGGCCATTTTGGAGGTGGGGTCGGGAGCGATCCTATCGGAGTGCGGCAGGACACTGTTTAACTATCATCTTTTGCCCACACCCTACTCATAGACTCTAGGCGCTGAGGAAGGCTACAAATGCCGAAATTCATCCGCCGTGAACGAGTCACAGCTTTAATAAAAGTGGTTCCTGTCATCCCCTACGAGGCCTCTGCTTCTTTCTTGGAAGGAGTATTCTGCATGTTTAGCGCGGTCACCAGTATCGCGCAACAGGGGCCCCCGCATATCAAGTTGGCCTGGAACTCACTGGTAACCGCTTCGGCGTCTTCACTCTTCAGGATACTGAAAATTACCAGGCCCACCCTCTGAGTTGGACGGAAGGTTTCTAGCGGTGTTGGAGGCATTCGTGCACCACGTTGGGCGAGCTGGATTCCCGGGCGAGCCCCCGTCATTTTCCTTCTTACATTTCGGAGGTTTTGCGGTCCAGGGGACCTGAGGGGACATTTTTAAAGTAGCTACATGCGGGACACTTGTGAAGCAAGCCCTAGCCGCTACAAGCATCTGATCCCCCCCGCATCACTCACCTATGTGAAGAACTGCATTCTGGGACCTGCAGTCTTTGCTGTAGCCTCAAATCTTCAGGTGAAGCAGATTGGCCATTTTGGAGGTGGGGTCGGAAGCGATCCTATCGGAGTGCGGCAGGACACTGTTTAACTACCATCTTTTGCCCACACCCTGCTCATAGACTCTAGGCGCTGAGGAAGGCTACAAATGCCGAAATGCATTCGCCGTGAACGAGTCACAGCTTCAATAAAAGTGGTTCCTGTCATCCCCTACGTGGCCTCTGCTTCTTTCTTGGAAGGAGTATATATATATATATATATATATATATATATATATATATATATATATATATATATATATATATATAATCAATCAATCAAGCGGATCCATAGCCAACTAAGTATTAAGCTGCATACAGATATAGAGCAACAAGGACTGTGATGAAAAGTCTTACACTCAGAGACATCCAACAATTAAAATTTAGGGCATGAGTTTGTTCATTAGTAGTCTTTTTACTTCCTTTTTGAAAGCAGTTAAGGAAGTGATTCCACGCACTAGTCGAGGTAAAGAGTTCCAAATCTTTGGTGCAATCCCTGAGAAAGCTCTACAGCATGTTCTTTTCTTCTGGAAGGATTTCAAAAGGAAAGTGCTCGCACTTCGTAGTTGTCTACAACCTCCAGATATTTCCAGCTTTAGCGCCAAGTAACTGGATGTATTTGTGAGAAGTTGGCCTGGTATGTGATGTTCACTATTCTAGTGAGCACCTTGTACCAGTCCAAACAACCCTTATAGTGATGGTTGTAAAGTCAACCTTATAGACCAGCTATCCTAGGGGTAGCATGGACAAAAGCAGTCTTAGGCTAAACTCAAGAGGGCATGTGAAGCCTGCTGTTTTACCATATGCAAACCTTTTAATACCAAATGAAAGGACACCACACAGGTTATATATTCAAAATATATATGTATTTATTTCTAAATAGATCCCCTTAACTCTTTATGAGCACAGGAGCACAAGCGTATAACAAGTAACTTAATTTAACATACAAAAGTTGCACAAATATGGATAGGCCCTGGTGGCCAGTAAAACCATATACTAAAATAGTGGTATAAGAACCACGTCACGAACAATGGTAAGGCCTAGGGCCTTGAAATCGCTGGGGCTACACTGGACTAACAGGAGTTAGGACGTGGGGGCCCACAGAATGCGGGTGCAGTGTCTAAATGCACACGCGTGCACCAATAGAAGTCAATGGGTGCGTAAAGTTAGAACGTTGCAGATTTGGAAGTCTTCCGACTGGACTAGGACTTAACCACTTAAAACTAGGACACTATGGATGCAAATCTCTACAGGAGCACCGCAGTACTCACGTTACCTCACCCACAGGAAGCAGGTGCATAGGTGTCAAAGTGTGTCGGGTTTCGTCGTGGAGGTCTATGGAGCCTTGGAGAAAAGATGCTGCAGGCGACCAGGAGAGAAGAGTCTGGTTGGATCCAAGGGTGGATCGAAGATGTAGAGTACCTGAAAGCAGAGGGGACAGAGTGTGGGTCAAAAGCCAGTGACCAGGAAGGAACCAGGCGATGTCGGGTTGCGATCAGGTGATGTCGTGAAGCTTGTCTCTGCTGCCACGTGGACCAGGAGGTGTCGACGACGACCAGGCGCTGGGCACGGACTGTCCCACGAAGGCTCTAGCTGTCGGCGGTGTCGGATCTCGATTCGGAGTCAACAGGCCTTGGCAAATGCAACCCACGCAGGAATCGAAGATGGCTTCTGGATCAGACCAGCAAGGTCTGAGGGGCTTCTCCTTTTCAGGGGAGCAAGTGCCAGTCTGGAGCAACCAGACCAGCGTTAACAAATCAAAGGTTCATCGTCACAGAGGCCACTAGCCAATGGGCAAGTGACCGGACAGATGCGTCGAGCAGGAAAATGCAAATGGGTGAGACCCAGGAAGGGGGTGGTTACACCCCTTTCCCTTTGTCCAGTTTCTCGCCAGAGCTGGGGCTGGAGTGCCCCAGCACCGGTTTGAACTGGACTATGCATGGGACACCTTGTGTGCCCCAGGCAGTGTCTCGTTTCATTCAGCCCTCCCTGCCCCAATCCACTATCTCCTGTCTGGGGTGGTGCTAGCACCTCCCTGTGACAGGAAACCCATTGTCCAAGCCTCCCTCGCTGGAAGGGCTCCCAGCAGCAGGAGGTCAGACTTGTGTCTGTGGCAGCAGCATCCATTTTGTGATGCTGAGGCTCTGGTTAACTTTAACCGGGATTAGTGGAAGTAACATGTCTTCTCCCTCTAGAAGGGTGGAAAGCTACCCCCGTCGCCAGAATTGGCGAGGGGGTAGTATTCCAAAGCGTATGACACCTTACACGACATGATTTGATAAAGCCAAACCAAAGATAGCATTTAACCGCGAGGTTCATAATGCACTTAAGAGTATATGGTATGGCAATACCCTGGAACAGCTATAAGGACATGGGTCTGAAAGCTGCAGACAGGCTCAGCTTATGCTAGAGCCCCATCTTGCATAAAACCAAGCACTCTGCCTCCAGAATTGTTAAGGCCTGCCATAGGAGTGACTTCTAGGTGCATATGTGTCCAGATATAATGTTAGACATAGGAATACTATATCTAAGCAAGGGGTGATTACACGACCTTGCCCCAACTGAGTGATCAGCCAGTTGTGTCAGTTTGGATGGCCAGCCAGGGGTGGCAAAAGATATGCTGCAGCCCCTGGTAGGCCTTGGGTGCACCTATGCCCTGGGTACCTATGGTACACTGTACAGGGACTCATAAGAGTGACCCAAATCCCAATTGGTGATGTACCTAAAGTACATGGTGTGAAATTTAGAGAGAGAACAGCAGGGCTATGGGTCTGATTAGCAGGCCCACAGCCACATTAAGTCGAAAACCAGTGAAGCAAAAAGCAAAAAATGGGGTGGCCATAGAATAGCAGACCCTACTCTCCTTCATACCCCCCCCCCCAACGCAGGGACATTAACCTTGACCTTGACCAGATAAGTCTTCATGTTCTAAGTGGAAATACCTGGAGAGACCATCTGCATTGCCATGGTCAGTCCCTGGCCTGTGCTCCACTGTAAAGTCCATCCCCTGTAGTGAAATGGACCACCTGAGCAGTTTGGGATTGTCACCCTTCATCTGATTTACCCACAAGAGGGGATTATGGTCGGTCGGAATCTTGAAGTGAGTGCCAAACAAATATGGTCTCAACTTCTTCAGGGCCCAAACCACAGCAAAGGCCTCCCTCTCAATAGCTGACCAACGTTTCTCTCTAGGGGTCAGCCTTCTGCTAATAAAAGCAATGGGCTGGTCTTGACCATCTACATTAAGTTGTGAAAGCACAGCTCCCACCCCCAACTCAGAAGCATCTGTTTGGACAATGAACTCTTTGGAGTAGTCAGGACTCTTTAAGATGGGTGCAGGGCACATGGCCTTCGTCAGGTCATCAAATGCCTTTTAACAGCTAACTGTCCCCTGAACCTTTTTTGGCATCTTCTTTGATGTCAAATCATTGAGTGGTGTCACAATGGACCCATAATTCTTGACACATTTTCTGTAGTACCCAGACAGGCCCAAGAAAGCTCTGACCTGTGTCTGGGTGGTTGGAGGAGCCCAGTCATGTATGGTCTGGATCTTACTCTCCAGTGGTTGAACCTGACCCCCACCTACAAGATGGCCCAGGTACACAACCTCACTCTGCCCTATCTGGAACTTTGTGGCCTTGATAGTTAGGCCTGCCTTTTGCAGGGCCTCTAAAACCTTCTTCAGGTGGATCAGGTGATCCTCCCAGGTGGAGCACCGCAATTTCATCCAGATAAGCTGCACAAAAGTCATCCAACCCAGCAAGGACTTGGTTCACCAACCTTTGGAAAGTGGCAGGTGCATTCTTCAAACCAAAGGGCATTACCACAAATTGATAATGACCTCCTGGGGTTGAGAAAGCAGTTTTGGCCTTGGCATCCTCAGCTAACCTGATTTGCCAAAAGCCAGCTGTCACATCAAATGTGCTCAGAAACTTGGCAGAAGCCAATCTATCAATGAGCTCATCTGCTCTTGGAATTGGGTGAGCATCTGTCCTAGTGACAGCATTGAGACCTCTATACTGCACACAGAACCTCATCTCTCTCTTACCATCTTGGGTGTGAGGTTTTGGTGCAAGAACTACTGGGCTGGCCCAGGGGCTCTCTGATGGCTCAATTACTCCCAGTTCAAGCATTTTCGGCACCTCAGTCTTTATACAGTCCCTGACATGGTCAGGTTGCCTGTAGATCTTACTCTTCACAGGCAGACTGTCACCAGTGTCCACCTCATGGGTGCACCAGTTAGTCCGACTAGGTGTTAATGAAAACATATGTATATGGGCCTGTTGAACTTGTCTGCAGTCCCATAGCTGCTGGTCAGTGAGGCTGCCTGCCAAGTCCACTCCATCAACTGAACCATCATCAGGGTTCTGAGTCAACAGGTCTGGGATAGGGTCACTCTCTTCCTCTTGTTCCCCATCTGTAGCCATGAGCAAGCCCATGTCTGCCCTGTCCACATATGCCTTCAATCTGTTGACATGGAGCACCCTGTGGGGGCTCCTAGGGGTGCCAAGGTCCACCAAGTAGGTGACCTCTCCCTTTTTCTCAACAATGGTGTGGGGTCCAGACCATTTGTCCTGGAGTGCTGCTGGGGCCACTGGCTCCAACACCCACACCTTCTGTCCTGGCTGGTACTCAGTCAGCACAGCCTTTTGGTCATGGTACTCAGTCAGCACAGCCTTTTGGTCATGCCAAGCTTTCTGAAGTTCTTGGCTAGCCTCAAGGTTTTTGGAAGCCTTCTCCATATACTCAGCCATCCTGGAGCGGAGACCAAGTACATAGTCCACTATATCTTGTTTAGGTTTTTTGAGAGGTAACTCCCATCCTTCCCTCATAAGACACAGGGGTCCCCTTACAGGATGCCCAAACAAAAGCTCAAAAGGGCTGTAGCCAACCCCCTTTTGTGGGACCTCTCTGTAAGCAAATAGAAGGCAGGGTAAAAGGATGTCCCATCTTCGCCTAAGCTTTTCAGGTAACCCTTTTATCATCCCTTTTAGGGTCTTGTTGAACCTTTCAACAAGCCCATTGCACTGTGGATGGTAGGGTGTAGTGAATTTGTAATTAACACCACACTCCTTCCACATAGCAGTCAAATATCCTGACATGAAGTTTGCACCTCTGTCAGAGACAACCTCCTTTGGAAACCCCACTCTGGAGAAAACTCCAAGTAGGGCCCTTGCCACAACACGTTCTGTTGTGGTCCTCAGGGGAATAGCTTCTGGATACCTGGTGGCATGATCCACTACCACCAGTATAAATCTGTGCCCAGATGCTGTTTGGGGGTCCATTGGGCCAACAATGTCTATCGTCACTCTTTCAAAGGGTAATCCCACCACAGGTAGTGGTATGAGGGGGGCCTTTGTTGTGCCATCTGATTTGCCACTGGCTTGGCAGGTCACACAGGAGCGACAAAACTCCTTGGCATCTTCTGACATATGGGGCCAGTGAAAGTGAGGGACAAGCCTGTCCCAAGTCTTGTTCTGGCCTAGATGTCCTGCTATGGGAATATCATGGGCCAAGGTAAGAAGGAAGCCCCTAAATCGCAGAGGTATAACCAACCTCCTGGAAGCACCAGGCTTGGGGTCTCTAACCTCTGAATAAAGGAGCCCATCATCCCAATACACTCTATGGGTACCTTGAGCATTCCCAGCAGCCTCAGCAGCAGCCTGCTGTCTGAGGGGTTCAAGAGAAGGACAAGATAGTTTAGCCTGCCCCAGATCTGCCCTTGAGAGTCCCCCTGTCCCATGAAACTCAACCTGATCAGGTTCAAGCTCTTCTAGGACAGTACCCTCTGGGATCACAGAATCATCCTCCTGGGAGGGCTGATCCTCAGCCTGAGGCAGGGGGGAAGGCACTGCCTTAACCCTCTTGCACTTTCTCTTGGGTTGTGTCTAGTCTATAGTTTCAAGATCCAGCACAGGTTCAGGTAAGCACATTTTGGCCTGTGACCTGGTAACAGCAAGGACATGAGCTGAAATACCTAGCATCTCTGCATGAGTCCTATACTCCACTTCTGACCATACTGAGTTCTCTAGATCATTGCCCAAAAGACATTCAACTGGGAGGTCTGCACTTACCACAACTCTTTTGAGGCCAGTTACCCATCCCCAGGAGAAATTAACAACTGCCACACTTTGTGTAGTAGTGACATTGCTAGCATTGGTCACTAGGTAATTATCACCCAGTACAATCTGTCCAGGGTTCACCAAGTTAGGTGTCACCATAGTGACACTTGCACATGTGTCCCTGTAAGCTTGAGCCACTTTATCATTTATCAAAGGTGTCTGCCTGTACTTGCCCAAAGTATTGGGACTCACAGTAGTGGACATAGCCATGTCCACATCACAGATCAAGACAGCCTGAGTAGGAATCCTGACTAGGCCAGGATCCACCTCAGTACCCACGATTAACCCCACTATAGCCTTGGGTTGGGAACTACCACTGCTGACTGTGCTAGGGGGTGCAGGTACCTTAGGGGCTGCAGTGGTAGGGGCTGTACCTTTCTTGGTGCACTCACTAAATCAGTGAGAGGCAGTTTTACAGTAGTTACACCAAGGTTTCTTTGGACCTTCTTTCTTTTTCTTAGAGTTTTGGGACCCCCCCTCATTAGAAGTATTTTGGGACCCTGAAGAAGACTTCTGTTCTTTTTGCTTATGATCTCCACCCTTTTGGTCTGCCTTTTTCTGGTCACCACCTTGGTTCTGGGGTCTCTGCTTAACCCTGGTTCTGACCCATTTGTCTGCCTTCTTTCCCAATTATTGGGGAGAGGTCAGATCTGAGTCAATCAGTGTTGCTGCAACAACTGGTTCTGACAATTATTAAGGATTTGTTCTCATTATTAAATTATATAATCCTGTATAGTCCTTAACTTTACTTCCCAGTAACCAACCTTCCAGAGCCTTAGTGGCACAATCAACAAAGTCAGTCCAGTCCTGAGTCTGTGTCTTTTGGGTATCTCTGAACATTAACCTGTACTGTTCAGTGGTTAAGCCAAACCCATCAATTAGAGCACTCTTCAGGACAGTGTAGTTTTTAGCATCCTCATGACTAACTGAGGAGTTTGTCTCTTCCTTTTTCTGAAAAGGAGAGCCACAAGATTGCTGCCCACTGACTATGGGGAACCTGCTGTACCATGCAGGCCCTCTCCAAAGCAGTTATCCACTTGTGGATGTCATCCCCATCTTTGTATGGGTCCACAATCTTACTCAGGTTTCTATGATCGTAGGACCTGTCTTTATCCTTGGGGATATTGCTGCCACCAGTGGAATCTAATCCACTTATCATTTGCTCCCTTGCTAAAGCAAGTTTAGCTTGGGCCAGGGCTGTTTCCTCTTTCTCTATCTGAAGTTGGACAGCTCTCATCCTAGCCTCATGTTCTCTTCTCTGGGGAGGGTGGGGGGGGGGTGTTTGGTTAGAGTCATTTCCCTTTGAGAACCCCTTGAGGCATTAGAGAGGAGAGACTCCCTGGAAGGAGACCTTTCCCTTCTATTGCCTGGGAGAAGCCTACTATTAGGTCTGGAAAGGTGAAATTCCTCTCCATTCCCATGTAAGCTTAGGTTAGCCTGGCTAAGCCTCCTGACTTGGACCTGGCTATCATCTCCATCAGATTCTTCCTCCTCTTCCTCCTCTACTTCTGGGGTTAAGAGATCACCTTCTGTGGAGGGGACACCTTCACCTGAGTTATCTAAGGGACCTGGTTTAGAGGCTTCTCAAGATCACCTGCCTCTAGTACTTCTATCAGGTGTTGGATGGTAGGGTTGGAACCCTGTTTCAACTTCCTGGAAGTACACAATTACCTCATCTCTCGGAAGTTGAGCATCTCATATCTGGAGGGTGCCTTGGGATGGTCACTTACCACAGGTAGAGAACCAGAGGGGTCACCTAAGCCAGACATGACTAGTGAGGTGTGGTGTGTGCACCTACCTACACTGAGTGTTTACCTACTAGAACCTCTCTAGGAGTTGTAGTCAGGGTGTGCTAGGCCCTTTCCTCTACAACAACTAAGTTCAGTAGAACTTAAGTATTTTAAGCTTTGTTATATGTACCTATGATACCTAATGTGATCTTTCAAATGATATAAAAGATTACAATGGTAAAACAACAGCAAGCTCAAATCCCAACCGCTGCACACCAATGTGAGAAGTTGGCCTGGTATGTGATGTTCACTATTCTAGTGAGCACCTTGTACCAGTCCAAACAACCCTTATGGTGATAGTTGTAAAGTCAACCTTATAGACCAGCTATCCTAGGGGTAGAATGGACAAAAGCAGTCTTAGGCTAAACTCAATAGGGCATGTGAAGCCAGCTGTTTTACCATATGCAAACCTTTTAATACCAAATGAAAGGACACCACACAGGTTATATATTCAAAATATATATGTATTTATTTCTAAATAGATCCCCTTAACTCTTTATGAGCACAGGAGCACAAGCGTATGACAAGTAACTTAATATAACATACAAAAGTTGCACAAATATGGCTAGGCCCTGGTGGCCCGTAAAACCATATACTAAAATAGTGGTATAAGGACTGTGAGAAGTTGGCCTGATATATGATGTTTCCAATTCTGGAACCACCTTGTATCAGTCCAAACAACACTTATGGTGTCTGGTTGTAAGTCAACCTTATTAGACAAGCTATCCTAGGGGTAGCATGGACTAAGCAGCCTAAAGGCTTAACTTAAGAGGTCGTGTTAAGCGAGCTGTTTTACCACATACAATCCTGTAATTCAAATGAAAGGACACCACACAAGTATATATTCTGAAAATATATGTATTTATTACTAAAAACAATCCTCAGTATTCTTTATGAATAAAGGGGCACAAGCGTTAAATCAAAAGCACAGTATAACATACAAAGTTGCACAATTTTGGATGAGGCCAAGGGGCCACTCAAACCATATACTAAAAAAATGGTATAAGAGGGACAATTCGATCAGTGGTTAGGCCTAGGGCCTAGGGAATCGCTGGGAGCAGTCGGGACAAGCAATGCTGAAGTCGGGAAAAGCCCGCGGGATTCGGGTGCAGTGCAGAAAGTGCACGCATGCATCAATGTTAACCAATGGTGCGTAAAAGTTACAAAGTTAGAGTTTAAGGAGACTTCCGCTGAACCTAGAGGAACAAAACTTAAGACACAGACCCTAGAGGTGTCTACCAGTGTGGGAACACCGGCGTTGCAATGTTACCTCACCCACAGGAAGTGGGTGCACAGGGTCGAAGTTGAGTCGGGTTTCGTCACGCAGGCTCTTTGTGCTTGGAGCTGAAAGGGCTGCAGGCGAGGTGAAAGAGAAGTGTCCGGTGGAGTCCAAGGGTGGACTCAAGTCGAAAAGTACCTGAAAGCAGAGGGGACAGAGTCTGGGTCACTCAGCAGTGACCAGGGTGGAACCAGGACGGAACCAGGCAATGTCGGGCGCAATCAGGTGGTTGTCGAGGAGCTTCTCTCCGCTGTCACGTGGGCTCTGGGGCATCTACGAAGTCCAAGAGCAGGTCATGATCTGTCCCACGCAGGCTCTCGCCGTCGGCGCTGCCGGCTTCAAGATTGGAGCAAACAACACTTGGCAAAAGCAATCCACGCGGAACTGGAAGATTGCTTCTTACTCGGACCAGGAGGGTCAGAGTGGGGGCTCCTTTTCAGGGGAGCTGGTGCAAATCTGGAGCAACCAGAATCCCAAGTCGAATTTCAAGTTTCGTCGGCACAGGGGCCACAAGCCAGCTGGCAAGGGACTGGCCAACGCGTTGAGCCAAAAGAAGCAGAAGGGCCCCACGCAGCACTCGTCGAGTGTGGAGGGCTGAACTTCGGTGCAAGAGTGGCTCAGGGTTGGGGCTTCTCAAACCCCGTTGTACAGCTTCGAGGGTCACTCGTGGGCTGCACGGTCAGCGTCTCGTGGTCTTTCCAAGATGGCGTGCCCCACGCTTCCGGTCACCTCCACGGGTCTCAGCTCTGCAGGGACTGTGGATCGGGCTGTTAGAAGGCAGGCAAGCTTGATCTCGTCGATCTCTGTCGCTCGAGTTCTGGCGGGAACTGCAACAAAGCAGACGTCGATGGCTGGATGGTGCCTGTTTGCACAGGGTGGTCACTCCTTGACCACAAGGGAAATTCTTCAGTCTTCTACGTTGAGTAGGATGTCGAAGGGTCCAGAGTTTCGTTTCTTATGTTTCATCAGGATAATCTGCAGTGCATTGTCACTGCTCCCACTCTTATTCGAATCTGGGGGGCTGGATTACCTGCTAGGTCCCCTCCTATGGGTGGGACCCAGGAAGTGGGTGGATACACCCCCTTCCTTTGATCCAGGCCGCGCTGGCACGAGGGCTGGAGTGCCCCAGAACCGGTTTGGCCGGATTATGCAAGGGGCAGCCTTGTGCCCCCCAGGCAGTGTCTGGTTTCTTTCAAACCTCCCTGCTACAATCCACTATCTCCTGCCTGGGGGGGTGTGACACCTCCCTGCGACAGGAAACCCTTTGTCCAGGCCCCTTTGGCTGAGTTTCGGTCAGCTCCAGGGGGTCAGACTTGTGTCTGTGGCAGAAGCATCCATTTTGTGGATCTGAGGCCCTTTTTAGAAATTAACCGCATTTAAGTAAAGTAACATGTCTTACCCCTCTAGAGGGGTGGAATGCTATCCCCGTCGCCAGAACTGGCGAGGGGATAGTATTCCAAATCGTATGACACCTTACACGACATGTTTTGATAAAGCCAAACCAAAGTTGCTATATAACCGCGAGGATTATAATGCACTTAATAGTATATGGTATGGCATTATCCTGAAACAGCTTAGGGATTTGTTCCCGACGGCTGCACACATGCTCAGCTCATGCTAGAGCTCCATCTCACATTAAACCACGCACTCTGCCTCCAGGATTGATAAGGCCTTCCATAGGAGTGACTCACAGGTTTATATGTGTACAGATATAGGTTTAGATATAGGTATACTATATCTAAGCAAGAGGTGATTACACCACCTTGCCCCAGCTGAGTGATCAGCCAGTTGTGTCAATTTAAGAACCAGCCAGGGGTGGCAAAAGATATGCTGCAGCCCCTGGTAGGCCTTGGTGGCACCTATGCCCTGAGCACCTATAGTGCATGGTACAGGGGCTGACAAGGGGTCTATTTCCAATTATGGTATGTACCTAGGGTACATGGAATCCATTTTACAGAGAGAGCAGATAGCCTGGGGCCCTGATTAGCAGGGAACCAGGCCAACTAAGTCAAAAACCAGCTAAACACAAGGCAAAAAATTTGGGGTAACCATAGTCAGGTAGCCACCTTCCTACATAACCCCCCACCCCCAAACGAAAGGAGATAAGGCTATCCTTGGCCAGGTAAGCCTATATTGCCTGAGTGGCCATATAAAGAAGTACCTGCACTAGCATGGGTACCCCCTGTCTCATGGTCCACTAAGCAGTCCCTCACCCTTGGGGTAATAGAGGGTCTCCACCATAGGGAATCACTACCTTGGGTGTGTTTATGCAAAGTTAAAGTCTGGTTTGGATAGGGAGTATTGAAGTGAGGCTCCGCTAATTTAGGGCTCAGCTTCCTCCAATTATCTTCCACCATGTGTGCCTTTCTTTCTTCAACTGAGTTGCACTGTGCTCTCAGGGTCAACCTCTGGCTACCTAAAGCTGGCGGCTGGGTCCCTCTGTTTGGCTTGCTGGAGGGACAGTTCAGGTTTGGGCCCTTTGGGTCCCAGGTTTGGCTTTGCCCAACATAATCCATTTGTGGGAGGTCCCTAACTATTTTTAAGGGGGGTCCCTCAGGAGTTTTTAAAGTCTTCACCTCACTAGGGGTACTAGTTTTGGTGCCCCTTATCTGTTGATGGGGGTGCTTTATTTGACAGGGGGCCCTCTGGGTCTCACTGTCCTTCTTGTCCTCTGCAGCCCTGGGCTGACTAAGGCAAGGTAGAGAGGGGCAGGTTACCTGCTCCAGACTGGGTCCCTCCTGAGAAGGGTCCACTGACATCAGAGGCTCTGTCGTCAGGCTAGGCCCAACCACCTCTGGGGCAGTTCCTTCATCAGGGGTAAGATCAGTTCCATGAGGAGGCTGATCCATTCCTAAAGTCTGGTGAGGGGGACATTTCTCGTCCTTCTCTGTGCTCTCAGTTTGTGTGGAGTTATCCATCATTTCAGGTTTCACAACACACATATCAGTTTGAGTTTGGGCTGTGGCCATCACAGCCCCACCAACCTTTTCAGGAGGGGACTCAGTTTGGGTTTCTGCTGTTATCATAACAGCTTTGCTATTCTGTTCAGGAAGAGCTTTTGCTAAAGATGGGGCAGAGAGTTGCTCAGCCCTACCAACCTTTTCAGGAAGGACATCTTGAATTGGGGCTGTAGAGATTACAGCCCCACTAACCTTTCCCTTGGAACTTACCATTCTAGAATGGGTTTCCTGTTCAACCTCAGCCCAGGCTGAGATTTCTAAATCATTACCAAGTAGGCAGTCTACAGGCAAGTTTGATGACACTGCCACTCTCTTTGGGCCAGTGACACCTCCCCAGCTGAGACTTACTACTGCCATGGGATGATTTGTTTGGATTCCATCAATGTTTGTTACCTGGTATGTGGCACCTGGTAAACGTTGCTTAGAGGGGACTATACAGTCAGCCACCATGGTGATGCTAGCCCCTGTGTCTCTAAAGGCTTCAACTTTCAAACCATTGATGATGGGTTCTTGTCTATATTTGCTCAAGGTATTTGGGCAATCAGAGAAGTTGGCAAACCCCATGCCAGTCTCATAAACAAGATTATTGGGTGATGGGGACCTGGATAGGCCAGGGTCCACCTGTGCTCCAAAAGTAAACCCACCCAGATTCCTGGGTGTGCTCCCACTTCCTGGGGGATTACTGCTGACAGTAACAGGAGGTGTTGGAACTGGCTTTGGAGGTATATTTTCTTTATTGCCATTATGGGGACAACAGTTGTCTGTTTTGTAATGCCCAACCTGTTTACAGACATGGCAATAAGTCTTTCTCTGAGTTGAAGAAGTGTCTTGGGACCCACCCCCATTCTTGGAGTTTTGGGGCCCTGGGGAAGTCTTTTCCTTACTTTTATCCTCACCCTTTTCTTGAGGCTTGGTAGACTCCTTCTTCTGGTTACTGTCCTGATTCTTAGGCCTAATCCTGGTTCTGACCCATTTATCTGCCCTCTTTCCCAATTCTTGGGGAGAGGTCAAATCTGAGTCCACCAGGTGCTGGTGTAAGAGCTGGTTCTGACAATTACTTAGGATCTGCTCCCTCATAATCAAATTATACAATCCTGTGAAGTCATGTACTTTGCTGCCATGTAGCCAACCCTCCAGAGCCTTAGTAGCACAATCTACAAAATCAGTCCAGTCCTGTGTCTGTGTCTTCTGGGTGTCTCTGAACTTCAACCTGTACTGTTCAGTGGTTAAGCCAAACCCATCTATTAGGACACTCCTCAGGACTTTGTAATTGTTTGCATCCTCATGTCTAACAGTGAGGAGCTTATCTCTCCCTTTCTCTGAAAAGGAGTACCATAAGATTGCTGCCCACTGTTCCTCAGGAACCTGCTGTACCATGCAGGCTCTCTCAAGAGCAGCTATCCACTTGTGGATGTCATCCCCTTCCTTGTAGGGGGGCACAATCTTTGTCAGGTTTCTACTATCATAGGACCTGGGTTTCTCTTTAGGAATATTGCTGCCACCAGTGGCATCTAAGCCACACATTTTCTGTTCTCTTGCCGAGGCAAGTCTAGCTTGAGCCAGGGCTACCTCCTCTCTCTCCATTTGGAGTTTGACAGCCCTCATTCTTGCCTCATGCTCTTTTTTCTGAGAGGGGGACATTCCTCTCTGAGATTCTCTTGAGGCACTAGAAATATGAGAGTCCCCTGCTGGAGATCTCACTCTTCTGTTGCCTGGGAGAATGTTATAGGATCTGGGGAGGTGCTGGCCCTCTCCATTCCCAAGTAGGTTTAAGTTGGCCTGGCTAAGCCTGGCAACTATAACCTGGTTAACCCCCTGATCCTGATCTTCAGGTTCCTCTACCTCTGAGTCCTCCTCCTCTTCTACCTCCTCATCTTCCTCCTCTGGGGTGGTCTCAGTGGCTGGGGGGTTCACTCCATCTCCTGATTCTAAGGGAACTGCATTTGCCTTTTCCAAGTCATCCTGTTCTAGAATGGCTATCAGGGAAGGACTGGTGGGACTTCTGCCCCTTTTTAACCCTCTTGAGATGCACAAGGCAACCAAGTCTTTGTGGGTTAGTTTTTCATAGCTGGAAGTTGCCTGGGTAAGGTCAACTGTCACAGGAACAGACCCTGAGGCTTTTCCTGTGTCAGACATGACTCTAGTGTGGTGTAAGTGATGCACCTACCTACACTAAGTGTTTCCCTACTGTACCTTGCTAGTGAGTTGTAGTCAGGGTGTGCTAATCCCTTTAATCTACAACTACTAAGTTCAGTAGAACTTAAATATGCTAAGCTTTTGATTTATATGTACCTAGAGGTACTTGATGTGATCTTTCAATTTGATAAAAAGATTGCAATGGCAAAACAAACAGCAAGCTCAAATCCGCATCGCGGCTCACCAATGTGAGAAGTTGGCCTGATATATGATGTTTCCAATTCTGGAACCACCTTGTATCAGTCCAAACAACCCTTATGGTGTCTGGTTGTAAGTCAACCTTATTAGACAAGCTATCCTAGGGGTAGCATGGACTAAGCAGCCTAAAGGCTTAACTTATGAGGTTGTGTTAAGCGAGCTGTTTTACCACATACAATCCTGTAATATCAAATGAAAGGACACCACACAAGTATATATTCTGAAAATATATGTATTTATTACTAAAAACAATCCCCAGTATTCTTTATGAATAAAGGGGCACAAGCTTTAAATCAAAAGCACAGTATAACATACAAAGTTGCACAATTTTGGATGAGGCCAAGGGGCCACTCAAACCATATACTAAAAAAATGGTATAAGAGGGACCATTCGATCAGTGGTTAGGCCTAGGGCCTAGGGAATCGCTGGGAGCAGTCGGGACAAGCAATGCTGAAGTCGGGGAAAAGCCCGCGGGATTCGGATACAGTGCAGAAAGTGCACGCATGCATCAATGTTAACCAATGGTGCGTAAAAGTTACAAAGTTAGAGTTTAAGGACACTTCCGCTGAACCTAGAGGAACAAAACTTAAGACACAGACCCTAGAGGTGTGTACCAGTGTGGGAACACCGGCGTTGCAATGTTACCTCACCCACAGGAAGTGGGTGCAGAGGGTCGAAGTTGAGTCGGGTTCCGTCACGCAGGCTCTTGGTGCTTGGAGCTGAAAGGGCTGCAGGCGAGGTGAAAGAGAAGTGTCCGGTGGAGTGCAAGGGTGGACTCAAGTCGAAAAGTACCTGAAAGCAGAGGGGACAGAGTCTGGGTCACTCAGCAGTGACCAGGGTGGAACCAGGACGGAACCAGGCAATGTCGGGCGCAATCAGGTGGTTGTCGAGGAGCTTCTCTCCGCTGTCACGTGGGCTCTGGGACATCTACGAAGTCCAAGAGCAGGTCACGATCTGTCCCATGCAGGCTCTCGCCGTCGGCGCTGTCGGCTTCAAGATTGGAGCAAACAACACTTGGCAAAAGCAATCCACGCGGAACTGGAAGATTGCTTCTTACTCGGACCAGGAGGGTCAGAGTGGGGGCTCCTTTTCAGGGGAGCTGGTGCAAATCTGGAGCAACCAGAATCACAAGTCGAATTTCAAGTTTCGTCGGCACAGGGGCCACAAGCCAGCTGGCAAGGGACTGGCCAACGCGTTGAGCCAAAAGAAGCAGAAGGGCCCCACGCAGCACTCGTCGAGTGTGGAGGGCTGAACTTCGGTGCAAGAGTGGCTCAGGGTTGGGGCTTCTCAAACCCCGTTGTACAGCTTCGAGGGTCACTCGTGGGCTGCACGGTCAGCGTCTCGTGGTCTTTCCATGATGGCGTGCCCCAAGCTTCCGGTCGCCTCCACGGGTCTCAGCTCTGCAGGGACTGTGGATCGGGCTGTTAGAAGGCAGGCAAGCTTGATCTCGTCGATCTCTGTCGCTCGAGTTCCGGCGGGAACTGCAACAAAGCAGACGTCGATGGCTGGATGGTGCCTGTTTGCACAGGGTGGTCACTCCTTGACCACAAGGGAGATTCTTCAGTCTTCTACGTTGAGTAGGATGTCGAAGGGTCCAGAGTTTCGTTTCTTATGTTTCATCAGGATAATCTGCAGTGCATTGTCACTGCTCCCACTCTTATTCGAATCTGGGGGGCTGGATTACCTGCTAGGTCCCCTCCTATGGGTGGGACCCAGGAAGTGGGTGGATACACCCCCTTCCTTTGATCCAGGCCGCGCTGGCACGAGGGCTGGAGTGCCCCAGAACCGGTTTGGCCGGATTATGCAAGGGGCAGCCTTGTGCTCCCCAGGCAGTGTCTGGTTTCTTTCAAACCTCCCTGCTACAATCCACTATCTCCTGTCTGGGGGGGTGTGACACCTCCCTGCGACAGGAAACCCTTTGTCCAGGCCCCTTTGGCTGAGTTTCGGTCAGCTCCAGGGGGTCAGACTTGTGTCTGTGGCAGAAGCATCCATTTGTGGATCTGAGGCCCTTTTAGAAATTAACCGCATTTAAGTAAAGTAACATGTCTTACCCCTCTAGAGGGGTGGAATGCTATCCCCGTCGCCAGAACTGGCGAGGGGATAGTATTCCAAATCGTATGACACCTTACACGACATGTTTTGATAAAGCCAAACCAAAGTTGCTATATAACCGCGAGGATTATAATGCACTTAATAGTATATGGTATGGCATTATCCTGAAACAGCTTAGGGATTTGTTCCCGACGGCTGCAGACAGGCTCAGCTCATGCTAGAGCTCCATCTCACATTAAACCACGCACTCTGCCTCCAGGATTGATAAGGCCTTCCATAGGAGTGACTCACAGGTTTATATGTGTCCAGATATAGGTTTAGATATAGGTATACTATATCTAAGCAAGAGGTGATTACACCACCTTGCCCCAGCTGAGTGATCAGCCAGTTGTGTCAATTTAAGAAACAGCCAGGGGTGGCAAAAGATATGCTGCAGCCCCTGGTAGGCCTTGGTGGCACCTATGCCCTGAGCACCTATAGTGCATGGTACAGGGGCTGACAAGGGGTCCATTTCCAATGATGGTATGTACCTAGGGTACATGGAATCCATTTTACAGAGAGAGCAGATTGCCTGGGGCCCTGATTAGCAGGGAACCAGGCCAACTAAGTCAAACAAAAACCAGCTAAACACAAGGCAAAGAATTTGGGGTAACCATAGTCAGGTAGCCACCTTCCTACAAGAACGACGTCACAAACAATGGTAAGGCCTAGGGCCTTGGGAATCGCTGGGGCTACACTGGACTAACAGCAGTTAGGACTTGGGAGGCCCACAGGATGCGGGTGCAGTGTCTAAATCCACACGCTTGCACCAATAGAAGTTAATGGGTGCGTAAAGTTAGAAAGTTGCAGATGTGGAAGTCTTCCGACTGGACTAGAACTTAACCACTTAAAACTAGGACACTAGGGATGTAAATCTCTACAGGAGCACCGCAGTACTCGTGTTACCTCACCCACAGGAAGCAGGTGCATAGGTGTCAAAGTGTGTCTGGTTTCGTCGTGGAGTTCTATGGAGCCTTGGAGAAAAGATGCTGCAGGCGACCAGGAGAGAAGAGTCCGGTTGGATCCAAGGGTGGATCGAAGATGTAGAGTACCTGAAAGCAGAGGGGACAGAGTCTGGGTCACTAGCCAGTGACCAGGAAGGAACCAGGCGATGTCGGGTTGCGATCAGGTGATGTCGTGAAGCTTGTCTCCGCTGCCACGTGGACCAGGAGGTGTCGACGATGACCAGGCGCTGGGCACGGACTGTCCCACGAAGGCTCTCGCTGTTGGCGGTGTCGATTCGGAGTCAACAGGCCTTGGCAAATGCAACCCACGCAGGAATCGAAGATGGCTTCTGGATCAGACCAGCAAGGTCTGATGGGCTGCTCCTTTTCAGGGGAGCAAGGGCCAGTCTGGAGCAACCAGACCAGCGTTGAAAATTCAATGGTTCTTCGTCACAGAGGCCACTAGCCAACGGGCAAGTGCCGGACAGACGCATCGAGCAGGAAAATGCAAAAAGGCCCCACGCAGCCCTCGGTGAGTGTGGAGAGGTAATCTTCAGTGCAAAGGGATGCTCGGGGCTGGGGCTTCTCAATCCCCAATGCACAGCTTCGAGGGTGCCTCAGGAGCTGCACAGAAAGCACTTTGCTGTCTTTCCAAGAAGGCCGGTCCCACTTCTCTCGTCGCCTCCACGGGTCTCAGCTTGGCTGTGGGTGTGGATCGGGCTGTTGGATGTCTGGAAGTCCGGTTCTTGTCGGTCTCTGTCCTTTGAGCTCCGGCGGGAGCAAAAACAAAGCAAACTGTTGAGCGCTTGATGGTGCTTGCTTGCACAGGGTGGTCACTCCTTGACCACAAGGGAGATTCTTCAGTCTTCTACGTCGAGTAGGATGTCGAAGGGTCCAGAGGTTCGTATCAGAGTTTCAGTCAGGATTATCTATAGTCTAAGGACATAGCTCCTACCTTTATTCCAAATCAAGGGGCTGGATTACCTGCTAGGTCCCTCCTATGGTTGGGACCCAGGAAGGGGGTGGTTACACCCCTTTCCCTTTGTGTAGTTTCGCGCCAGAGCTGGGGCTGGAGTGCCCCAGCACCGGTTTGAACTGGACTATGCATGGGACACCTTGTGTGCCCCAGGCAGTGTCTCGTTTCATTCAGCCCTTCCTGCCCCAATCCACTATCTCCTGTCTGGGGTGGTGCTAGCACCTCCCTGTGACAGGAAACCTATTGTCCACGCCTCCCTCGCTGGAAGGGCTCCCAGCAGCAGGAGGTCAGACTTGTGTCTGTGGCAGCAGCATCCATTTTGTGATGCTGAGGCTCTGGTTAACTTTAACCGGGATTAGTGGAAGTAACATGTCTTCTCTCTAGAAGGGTGGAATGCTACCCTCGTCACCAGAATTTGCGAGGGGGTAGTATTCCAAAGCGTATGACACCTTACACGACATGTTTTGATAAAGCCAAACCAAAGATAGCATTTAACCGCGAGGTTCATAATGCACTTAAGAGTATATGGTATGGCAATACCCTGGAACAGCTATAAGTACATGGTTCTGAAAGCTGCAGACAGGCTCAGCTCATGCTAGAGCCCCATCTCACATAAAACCAAACACTCTGCCTCCAGGATTGTTAAGGCCTGCCATAGGAGTGACTTCTAGGTGCATATGTGTCCAGATATAATGTTAGACATTGGAATACTATATCTAAGCAAGGATTGATTACACAACCTTGCCCCAGCTGAGTGATCAGCCAGTTGTGTCAGTTTGGATGGCCAGCCAGGGGTGGCAAAAGATATGCTGCAGCCCCTGGTAGGCCTTGGGTGCACCTATGCCCTGGGTACCTATGGTACACTGTACAGGGACTCATAAGAGTGACCCAAATCCCAATTGGTGATGTACCTAAAGTACATGATGTGAAATTTAGAGAGAGAACAACAGGGCTGTGGGTCTGATTAGAAGGCCCACAGCCACAGTACGTCGAAAACCAGTGAAGCAAAAAGCAAAAAATGGGGTGACCATAGGATAGCAGACCCTACTCTCCTACATACCCCCCCCCCAAACGCAGGGACATTAAACTTAACCTTGACCAGATAAGTCTTCATGTTCTAAGTGGAAATACCTGGAGAGACCATCTGCATTGCCATGGTCAGTCCCTGGCCTGTGCTCCACTGTAAAGTCCATCCCCTGTAGTGAAATGGACCACCTGAGCAGTTTGGGATTGTCACCCTTAATCTGATTTAGCCACAAGAGGGGATTATGGTTGGTCTGAATCTTGAAGTGAGTGCCAAACAAGTATGGTCTCAACTTCTTCAGGGCCCAAACCACAGCAAAGGCCTCCCTCTCAATAGCTGACCAACGTTTCTGTCTAGGGGTCAGCCTTCTGCTAATAAAAGCAATGGGCTGGTCTTGACCATCTACATTAAGTTGTGAAAGCACAGCTCCCACCCCCAACTCAGAAGCATCTGTTTGGACAATGAACTCTTTGGAGTAGTCAGGACTCTTTAAGATAGGTGCAGAGCACATGGCCTTCTTCAGGTCATCAAATGCCTTTTAACAGCTAACTGTCCCCTGAACCTTTTTTGGCATCTTCTTTGAAGTCAAATCATTGAGTGGTGTCACAATGGACCCATAATTCTTGACACATTTTCTGTAGTACCCAGACAGGCCCAAGAAAGCTCTGACCTTTTTCGGGGTGGTTGGAGGAGCCCAGTCCTGTATGGTCTGGATCTTACTCTCCAGTGGTTGAACCTGACCCCCACCTACAAGATGGCCCAGGTACACAACCTCACTCTGCCCTATCTGGCACTTTGTGGCCTTGATAGTTAGGCCTGCCTTTTGCAGGGCCTCTAAAACCTTCTTCAGGTGGATCAGGTGATCCTCCCAGGTGGAGCACCGCAATATCATCCAGATAAGCTGCACAATAGTCATCCAACCCAGCAAGGACTTGGTTCACCAACCTTTGGAAAGTGGCAGGTGCATTCTTCAAACCAAAGGGCATTACCACAAATTGATAATGACCTCCTGGGGTTGAGAAAGCAGTTTTGGCCTTGGCATCCTCAGCTAACCTGATTTGCCAAAAGCCAGCTGTCAAATCAAATGTGCTCAGAAACTTGGCAGAAGCCAATCTATCAATGAGCTCATCTGCTCTTGGAATTGGGTGAGCATCTGTCCTAGTGACAGCATTGAGACCTCTATAGTCCACACAGAACCTCATCTCTCTCTTACCATCTTGGGTGTGAGGTTTTGGTGCAAGGACTACTGGGCTGGCCCAGGGGCTCTCTGATGGCTCCATTACTCCCAGTTCAAGCATTTTCTGCACCTCCGTCTTTATACAGTCCCTGACATGGTCAGGTTGCCTGTAGATCTTACTCTTCACAGGCAGACTGTCACCAGTGTCCACCTCATGGGAGCACCAGTTAGTCCGACTAGGTGTTAATGAAAACATATGTATATGGGCCTGTTGAACTTGTCTGCAGTCCCATTGCTGCTGGTCAGTGAGGCTGCCTGCCAAGGCCACTCCATCAACTGAACCATCATCGGGGTTCTGAGTCAACAGGTCTGGGAGAGGGTCACTCTCTTCCTCCTGTTTCCCATCTGTAGCCATGAGCAAGCCCATGTCTGCCCTGTCCACATATGCCTTCAATCTGTTGACATGGAGCACCCTGTTGGGGCTCCTAGGGGTGCCAAGGTCCACCAAGTAGGTGACCTCTCCCTTTTTCTCAACAATGGTGTGGGGTCCAGACCATTTGTCCTGGAGCGCTGCTGGGGCCACTGGCTCCAACACCCACACCTACTGTCCTTGCTGGTACTCAGTCAGCACAGCCTTTTGGTCATGCCAAGCTTTCTGATGTTCTTGACTAGCCTCAAGGTTTTTGGAAGCCTTCTCCATATACTCAGCCATCCTGGAGCGGAGACCAAGTACATAGTCCACTATATCTTGTTTAGGCTTTTTGAGAGGTAACTCCCATCCTTCCCTCACAAGACACAGGGGTCCCCTTACAGGATACCCAAACAAAAGCTCAAAAGAGCTGTAGCCAACCCCCTTTTGTGGGACCTCTCTGTAAGCAAATAGAAGGCAGGGTAAAAGGATGTCCCATCTTCGCCTAAGCTTTTCAGGTAACCCTTTTATCATCCCTTTTAGGGTCTTGTTGAACCTTTCAACAAGCCCATTGCACTGTGGATGGTAGGGTGTAGTGAATTTGTAATTAACACCACACTCCTTCCACATAGCAGTCAAATATCCTGACATGAAGTTTGCACCTCTGTCAGAGACAACCTCCTTTGGAAACCTCACTCTGGAGAAAACTCCAAGTAGGGCCCTTGCCACAACAGGTTCTGTTGTGGTCCTCAGGGGAATAGCTTCTGGATACCTGGTGGCATGATCCACTACCACCAGTATAAATCTGTGCCCAGATGCTGTTTGGGGGTCCATTGGGCCAACAATGTCTATCCCGACTCTTTCAAAGGGTAATCCCACCACAGGTAGTGGTATGAGGGGGGCCTTTGTTGTGCCATCTGATTTGCCACTGGCTTGGCAGGTCACACAGGAGCGACAAAACTCCTTGGCATCTTCTGACATATGGGGCCAGTGAAAGTGAGGGACAAGCCTGTCCCAAGTCTTGTTCTGGCCTAGATGTCCTGCTAAGGGAATATCATGGGCCAAGGTAAGAAGGAAGCCCCTAAATCGCAGAGGTATAACCAACCTCCTGGAAGCACCAGGCTTGGGGTCTCTAGCCTCTGAATAAAGGAGCCCATCATCCCAATACACTCTATGGGTACCTTGAGCATTCCCAGCAGCCTCAGCAGCAGCCTGCTGTCTGAGGGGTTCAAGAGAAGGACAAGATAGTTTAGCCTGCCCCAGATCTGCCCTTGAGAGTCCCCCTGTCCCAAGAAACTCACCCTGATCAGGTTCAAGCTCTTCTAGGACAGTTCTCTCTGGGATCACAGAATTATCCTCCTGGGAGGGCTGATCCTCAACCTGAGGCAGGGGGGAAGGCACTGCCTTAACCCTCTTGCACTTTCTCTTGGGTTGTGTCTGGTCTATAGTTTCAAGATCCAGCACAGGTTCAGGTAAGCACTTTTTGTCCTGTGACCTGGTCACAGCAAGGACATGAGCTGAAATACCTAGCATCTCTGCATGAGTCCTATACTCCACTTCTGACCATACTGAGTTCTCTAGATCATTGCCCAAAAGACATTCAACTGGGAGGTCTGCACTTACCACAACTCTTTTGAGGGCAGTTACCCATCCCCAGGAGAAATTAACAACTGCCACACTATGTGTAGTAGTGACATTGCTAGCATTGGTCACTAGGTAATTATCACCCAGTACAATCTGTCCAGGGTTCACAAAGTTAGGTGTCACCATAGTGACACTGGCACATGTGTCCCTGTAAGCTTGGGCCACTTTATCATTTATTAAAGGTCTCTGCCTGTACTTGCCCAAAGTATTGGGACTCACAGTAGTGGACATAGCCATGTCCACATCACAGATCAAGACAGCCTTAGTAGGAATCCTGACTAGGCCAGGATCCACCTCAGTACCCATGGTTAACCCCACTATAGCCTTGGGTTGGGAACTACCACTGCTAACTGTACCAGGGGGTGCAGGTGCCTTGGGGGCTGCAGTGGTAGGGGCTGTACCTTTCTTGGTGCACTCACTAAATCAGTGAGAGGCAGTTTTACAGTAGTTACACCAAGGTTTCTTTGGACCTTCTTTCTTTTTCTTAGAGTTTTGGGACCCCCCCCTCAGAAGTATTTTGGGAGCCTGAAGAAGACTTCTGTTCCTTTTGCTTATGATCTCCACCCTTTTGGTCTGCCTTTTTCTGGTCACCACCTTGGTTCTGGGGTCTCTGCTTAACCCTGGTTCTGACCCATTTGTCTGCCTTCTTTCCCAATTCTTGGGGAGAGGTCAGATCTGAGTCAATCAGGTGCTGGTGCAACAACTGGGTCTGACAATTATTAAGGATTTGTTCTCTCATTATTAAATTATATAATCCTGTATAGTCCTTAACTTTACTTCCCAGTAACCAACCTTCCAGAGCCTTAGTGGCACAATCAACAAAGTCAGTCCAGTCCTGAGTCTGTGTCTTTTGGGTATCTCTGAACATTAACCTGTACTGTTCAGTGGTTAAGCCAAACCCATCAATTAGAGCACTCTTCAGGACCGTGTAGTTTTTAGCATCCTCATGACTAACAGTGAGGAGTTTGTCTCTTTTTTTTTCTGAAAAGGAGAGCCACAAGATTGCTGCCCACTGACTATGGGGAACCTGCTGTACCATGCAGGCCCTCTCCAAAGCAGTTATCCACTTGTGGATGTCATCCCCATCTTTGTATGGGGCCACAATCTTACTCAGGTTTCTATGATCGTAGGACCTGTCTTTATCCTTGGGGATATTGCTGCCACCAGTGGAATCTAATCCACTTATCATTTGCTCCCTTGCTAAAGCAAGTTTAGCTTGGGCCAGGGCTGTTTCCTCTTTCTCTATCTGAAGTTGGACAGCTCTCATCCTAGCCTCATGTTCTCTTCTCTGGGGAGGGTGGGAGGGGGGTGGGGGAGTCATTTCACTTTGAGAACCCCTTGAGGCATTAGAGAGGAGAGACTCCCTGGAAGGAGACCTTTCCCTTCTATTGCCTGGGAGAAGACTGCTATTAGGTCTGGAAAGGTGAAATTCCTCTCCATTCCCATGTAAACTTAGGTTAGCCTGGCTAAGCCTCCTGACTTGGACCTGGATCTCCATCAGATTCTTCCTCCTCCTCTTCCTCCTCTACTTCTGGGGTTATGGGATCATCTTCTGTGGAGGGGACACCTTCACCTGAGTTATCTAAGGGACCTGGTTTAGAGGCCTTGTCAAGATCACCTGCCTCTAGGACTTCTATCAGGTGTTGGATGGTAGGGTTGGAACCCTGTTTCAACTTCCTGGAAGTACACAAATACCTCATCTCTCGGAAGTTGAGCATCTCATATCTGGAGGGTGCCTTGGGAAGGTCACTTACCACAGGTAGAGAACCAGAGGGTTCACCTGTGCCAGACATGACTAGTGAGGTGTGGTGTGTGCACCTACCTACACTGAGTGTTTACCTACTAGAACCTCTCTAGGAGTTGTAGTCAGGGTGTGCTAGGCCCTTTCCTCTACAACAACTAAGTTCAGTAGATCTTAAGTATTTTAAGCTTTGTTATATGTACCTATTGTACCTAATGTGATCTTTCAAATGATATAAAAGATTACAATGGTAAAACAGCAAGCTCAAATCCCAACCGCTGCACACCACTGTGAGAAGTTTGCCTGGTATGTGATGTTCACTATTCTAGTGAGCACCTTGTACCAGTCCAAACAACCCTTATGGTGATAGTTGTAAAGTCAACCTTATAGACCAGCTATCCTAGGGGTAGCATGGACAAAAGCAGTCTTAGGCTAAACTCAATAGGGCATGTGAAGCCAGCTGTAAACATTTTAATACCAAATGAAAGGACACCACACAGGTTATATATTCAAAATATATATGTATTTATTTCTAAATAGAGCCCCTTAACTCTTTATGAGCACAGGAGCACAAGCGTATAACAAGTAACTTAATATAACATACAAAAGTTGCACAAATATGTATAGGCCCTGGTGGCCCGTAAAACCATATACTAAAATAGTGGTAAAAGGACCACGTCACGAACAATGGTAAGGCCTAGGGCCTTGGGAATCGCTGGGGCTACACTGGACTAACAGCAGTTACGACGTGTGAGGCCCACAGGATGCGGGTGCAGTGTCTAAATGCACACGCTTGCACCAATAGAAGTCAATGGGTGCGTGAAGTTTGAAAGTTGCAGATTTGGAAGTCTTCCGACTGGACTAGAACTTAACCACTTAAAACTAGGACACTAGGGATGTAAATCTCTACAGGAGCACCGCAGTACTCGCGTTACCTCACCCACAGGAAGCAGGTGCATAGGTGTCAAAGTGTGTCTGGTTTCGTCGTGGAGTTCTATGGAGCCTTGGAGAAAAGATGCTGCAGGCGACCAGGAGAGAAGAGTCCGGTTGGATCCAAGGGTGGATCGAAGATGTAGAGAACCTGAAAGCAGAGGGGACAGAGTCTTGGTCACTAGCCAGTGACCAGGAAGGAACCAGGCGATGTCGGGTTGCGATCAGGTGATGTCGTGAAGCTTGTCTCCGCTGCCACGTGGACCAGGAGGTGTCGATGACGACCAGGCGCTGGGCACGGACTGTCCCACGAAGGCTCTCGCTGTCGGCGGTGTCGGATCTCGATTCGGAGTCAACAGGCCTTGGCAAATGCAACACACGCAGGAATCGAAGATGGCTTCTGGATCAGACCAGCAAGGTCTGATGGGCTGCTCCTTTTCAGGGGAGCAAGGGCCAGTCTGGAGCAACCAGACCAGTGTTGAAAATTCAAAGGTTCGTCGTCACAGAGGCCACTAGCCAACGGGCAAGTGCTGGACAGACGCATCGAGCAGGAAAATGCAAAAGGGCCCCACGCAGCACTCTGTGAGTGTGGAGAGGTAATCTTCAGTGCAAAGGGATGCTCGGGGCTGGGGCTTCTCAATCCCCAATGCACAGCTTCGAGGGTGCCTCAGGAGCTGCACAGAAAGCACTTAGCTGTCTTTCCAAGAATGCCGGTCCCACTTCTCTCGTCGCCTCCACGGGTCTCAGCTTGGCTATGGCTGTGGATCGGGCTGTTGGATGTCTGGAAGTCCGGTTCTTGTCGGTCTCTGTTGACGAGCTCCTGCGGGAGCAAAAACAAAGCAAACTGTTGAGCGCTTGATGGTGCCTGCTTGCACAGGGTGGTCACTCCTTGACCACAAGGGAGATTCAGTCTTCTACGTCGAGTAGGATGTCGAAGGGTCCAGAGGTTCGTATCAGAGTTTGTCAGGATTATCTAAAGTCTAAGGACTCAGCTCCTACCTTTATTCCAAATCAAGGGGCTGGATTACCTGCTAGGTCCCTCCTATGGTTGGGACTCAGGAAGGGGGTGGTTACACCCCTTTCCCTTTGTCTAGTTTCACGCCAGAGCTGGGGCTGGAGTGCCCCAGCACCGGTTTGAACTGGACTATGCATGGGACACCTTGTGTGCCCCAGGCAGTGTCTCGTTTCATTCAGCCCTTCCTGCCCCAATCCACTATCTCCTTTCTGGGGTGGTGCTAGCACCTCCATGTGACAGGAAACCTATTGTCCAAGCCTCCCTCGCTGGAAGGGTTCCCAGCAGCAGGAGGCTAGACTTGTGTCTGTGGCAGCAGCATCCATTTTGTGATGCTGAGGCTCTGGTTAACTTTAACCGGGATTAGTGGAAGTAACATGTCTTCTCTCTAGAAGGGTGGAATGCTACCCTCGTCGCCAGAATTTGCGACGGGGTAGTATTCCAAAGCGTATGACACCTTACACGACATGTTTTGATAAAGCCAAACCAAAGATAGCATTTAATCGCGAGGTTCATAATGCACTTAAGAGTATATGGTATGGCAATACCCTGGAACAGCTATAAGGACATGGTTCTGAAAGCTGCAGACAGGCTCAGCTCATGCTAGAGCCCCATCTCACATAAAACCAAGCACTCTGCCTCCAGGATTGTTAAGGCCTGCCATAGGAGTGACTTCTAGGTGCATATGTGTCCAGATATAATGTTAGACATAGGAATACTATATCTAAGCAAGGAGTGATTACACAACCTTGCCCCAGCTGAGTGATCAGCCAGTTGTGTCAGTTTGGATGGTCAGCCAGGGGTGGCAAAAGATATGCTGCAGCCCCTGGTAGGCCTTGGGCGCACCTATGCCCTGGGTACCTATGGTACACTGTACAGGGACTCATAAGAGTGACCCAAATCCCAATTGGTGATGTACCTAAAGTACATGATGTGAAATTTAGAGAGAGAATAACAGGGCTGTGGGTCTGTTTAGAAGGCCCACAGCCACAGTACGTCGAAAACCAGTGAAGCAAAAAGCAAAAAATGGGGTGACCATAGGATAGCAGACCCTACTATCCCACAGTATTGTTGTGAATTGCTTTGTGCGTCATGCACGCCACTTTAAGGTGTATTCCTGCCTCATAAGGCAACCCATTCAATGCTTTCAAGGTTGGTGACATGTGACTGTTTATTTTGGTTCCTGATACCAGTCTAGATGCAGCATTCAGTGCTGCTCTCAGCAGTGCCAACCTGTATTTAGGGAGACCACTGAGGGTGTTGCTTCCGTAGTCTAATCTTGGCAGTACTAGGGCTTGTACTGCTATTTTTAGATCTGCCTGATGGAGGAAGGGTTTGAGTTTTCTTAATATGCTCATCTTGTGATAAGCTCCCTTGGTGGCAATATAGATGTTCGACTGCATATTCAAATGCTTGTCAATGGAGATACCTAGGGATTTTGCAGAGTCTATGATCAGAGGGACACAGCCAAAGGAGTTTAGGTGTTTTATCCAGAGGTCTATCTTTGGAGTGTGGTTTGGAGGTGAGATGAGAATGAATTCCGTTTTTTTGGTATTCAACATCAGGTGGTTATTAGTGAGCCAACTTTGTGTGTTCAGTAGCGTAGTGTTAAGAGCAATGAAGTCATCTAGCTGATTTCAATGCATTCGCCAGAGGCTCCATTAGGAGATTGAAAAGAATGGGTGAAAGGGCAGATCCCTGAGGCACACCAAGTGTTACCATTGATTCTTTGAGATCTGTTATTCAGGAAGGAGGAGAACCATTGCAGCACATTGCCTGAGAGGCCCATCCTTCTTTCCCATACGGATAGGAGGTTGTCGTGCTTGACCGTATCGAAGGCGGAGGACAGATCAAGAAGTATCAAAAGGCATGATTCATTTCGGTCAAGCATAATTAGTATATCATCCATAATGTGTGTGAGTGCATATTCTGTGCTGTGTCCTCTTCGGAAGCCCGATTGGTGACTGTCTAAGAGGTTGAAGTTCTCAATTGAATTTTAACACATTTCTCCAATAATTTCGCCAAGGTGGGGATGTTGGTTATAGGACGGTAGTTGTTGGGATCAGATGGAGAGGCGTCCGCTTACTTTAGTATAGGAGTGACCTTTTCTATTTTAAGACAGTCCGGAATGACACCTTGACTCAGGGAGGCGTTTAAATTTTTAGACCATAATGGTAGAACAGATGTTTTTAAAATCTTGAAACCGGGCAGGACGCAAGGGGTCCGAGAAATGATTGGAGAGGTTGATTGCTTGAAGAATGTTGTTGATAGTTTGCTGAAAGATTGGCGGGAAGTTGTGCCAAGAGGCATTATTTTTTGTGACTTCCCTTGGGTTATTAAAATGAACTTCGAATAAAGCGCCCGATTTCGGATCTTGGACCATAGATTGCGGGAGGGCCAACTTTGAATGGATGTCTAGCTCAATGGTCCTAGTCTTTTCGTGCAAGAAATTGGCAAGCATGTCACATGTAGGAGTGGCCAGGTCATTTAACTCACTATAGTTAGTTATATTGCATGATTGCTGCTTGACGATTTCAAAGAGTTTTTTGGGTCGGTTGCTAGCTTGGTTCAATTGAGTTCGGAAAACGTCTGCCTTTGCCTTAAGAATCTTCCTATTGTAAGAATTCCTTAACCTTCTAAGGTGCTCAAGGTTATCAGTGTTAGGAGCCGATTTCCGAAGACGTTCAACAGCTCTTAGATGTCTACGCTCCAAATTCAGACCCTCATTGAGCCAGGGCTTGGAAATCTTAGAGGAGACATTTTTTTCCTGTAGAGCCACTGTGGAGTCTAGAGTTTCAAGTATCGTGTCATTGTAGAAGGTTGTAAGGTCATGTACATGAGGGTCAGAACAGAGTTGCACTGGTTTAACAAGGAGATGGGATTGATATTTTGTAAATTCCGTTTCCATTACCTTGATTTTGAGGGTTGTCCCCTTTTATGAATAACTTCGAAATTGATGGAGAAGAGGATGCAGTAATGATCCGACCAATCGCAAGGGGTGATAGATTCAAGTAGGATGATGTTTGATTTTGCAATGATGAGGTCCAATGTCTCTCCCTTGTTATGAGTTGGGCTGTCACAGAATTGGGATAGCTCCTGTTCTGAGAGAAATTGTTTAAAATCGCCTACAATATGATCATTTGCGTTGTTCCAATGGAGGTTGAAGTCACCTAAGAAAATATGAGGAACAAAAGAGTTGGCATTGGATGCCATGATCTCCATAATCTCGTCTATACAAGTCAAATTATCACCTGGGGGGTGGTAAAATATGTGTAACTTCCTGGCGATGCGCTTAGCATCTGAGATATTAATGCATAGATAATCACACAAAGATAGCTCAATGGAGTCCGCTTGCTTGACTGATAATGAGTTACGATAAATGCAGGCTACCCCTCCACCTAGTTTCCCGATTCTATCGAGTCGGATTAGATCACATGAACTTACTGGAATTGAGGGCCGCACAGTTAGCCCTCAAGTCGTTCTTCCTGTCTCTTCAGTCCAACTCTCTATTGATTCAAACAAACAACACCATGACGATGTTTTATCTGAACAAGCAGGGAGGAACCAGGTCAAGAATTCTGTCCCAGGAGGCTCAAGCCATTTGGAAGTGGTTGCTGTCAAGACATCTCAATATCACGGCGTTCCATGCCCTGGGCGTTCTAAACATCCAGGCAGACTTCCTCAGCAGAGAGTTTGTAGAAGCGCACAACTGGGTGTTTAACAACGAGGTAGCTCAAGATATCTTTCGAAGATGGGGGGTTCCGGACAAAGACTTGTTCGCAGAAGCAACAAACGCCAAATACCCTGTCTACGCATCCAGTTTTCACCAACCAGGTTCAAGCGAAATGCTCTATTGATAAGATGGTCTTAGAGCTTACTCTACACTTTTCCTCCGCTACCTCTCATTCCGGCAGTAATAACCAAGTTCTACAATACCAACTCCAGGATGATTCTGCTTGCTCCGGAGTGGCCGCGCCAGTGGTGGTACCCGGATCTTCTACAACTCTCCGAGGTCCCACACTGGAGGTTGCCTTGCCGTCCGGACTTACTGTCCAAGAGCCAGGGGAGAGTTTTTCACCCCAACCTCTCTTCGATCAGCCTGACACCATTGCTCCTGAAGTCTTGCAATATGAACACTTAGATTTGCCAGCGGACTGTATGAACATCCTTCAGGAAGCTAAGAGAACTCTACCAGGGCTTCCTACGCTTTCAAGTGGAAGCGTTTCTACATATGGTGCTTGAATAATGGACATGACCTGGTTAAAGGACAGGAACTGGTCATTCTGCCGTATCTTTTATACCTGGGTAAGTCAAGCCTGCAGTTCACATCTATGAAGGTACACTTAGCAGCAATTACGGCATATAGGAAATCACCTACATAGAGTTCTTTTTTCAAGATGCCAGTGGTGAAAGATTTTCTTGAAGGGTTGAAAAAGGTGTATCCACCAGTACAAGCACCTTCTACTCCGTGGGAGCTCAATGTGGTTCTAACCAAACTAATGGGAGCATCTTTTGAACTGATACACAAGTTCTCACTGCAGCACTTGTCTTGGAAAGTGGCCTTCTTGGAGTCAGCGAGTGGCAAGCATTGTGCTGTAAGGAACCCTACACTGTTTTTCATTCAAATAGGGTAGTTCTTAGAACTCATCCTAGTGTTCTGCCAAATGTGGTTTCAGATTTCCACATTAATCAGGGAATCACTTTACCTACTTTTTTCGATAATCCTACTCCCCCTGAAAGGGAGTTACATTCCTTAGATCTTACGAGAGTGTTGAAGTTTTATCTGGATAGTACTAAAGATATAAGAAAGACAGACTATTTGTAAATTATGGTCTTATTAACACAGGTTTAGCGGCATCAAAGAGGTCCATTTCAAGATGGATAGTCTCCTGCATTTCTTTGGCCTATCAGTTGGCTTATAAGTCTCTTCAGGGAAGGCCTAAAGCACATTCAACCAGAGGAAAGGCCTCTACTACGACCCTCCTCAGGAACATTCCCATAGCAGAGATCTGAGGTCTGTTCATACTTTCTCGCTCCATTACTGCTTGGATTCAGATACTCTGGCAGATTCTCAAGTAGGTCATGCCTCCCTGAGGAATCTGTTTGGTTAATGGTCTGTTTTCGACTATATTATTGTCTTTTTATTACTAGTGCTGACTTGCTCATCCTCGAAGTGTGGGGAATGGGCTTGCTATTCTGTTCACTGCTTCGGACTATTGATGAGTATCCCCTGGAAGAGAAGGATAAGTTACTTTCCTGTAATCCTAGTTCTCTTCCAGGGGTATACTCATCAAAGTCATAAGCACCCTCCCACCTCCCCGGACGAGCAATGAGAGTACACGATTTAAATAGCTTTATTGCGCCTTTAGAAAAAAGAACTGATCTAACTGACCTAACTGTCACCTGAAGGGCATGCTGGGAGCAGAGGGTTCCCTGAGGTTCTTAAAGGCAAAGTGCTCAGATTGTGGTAAGCCTTAAAGGCACGGTGCCAGTTGTCTTTTCTGTATTAAGACAGTTATTCTTATGCAGCCTATGGGCCAAACTGCCTGCAATTACCTGTCCTTTTCTTGTTTTGGTAAATAAAGGATTCTTGTATGAAACCATTACAGTGTATGGTCTCTATTACAAGTAGTCTTGAGAGACTTCTTGTTATACAAGTAAAACTGAAGTAATTTTGGCTGTTTGCCCTATTTGTTTTAGACTTGTTGATGAGCCTGCATATGTACATATATGTAGGTATACATACATGTTTAGGTGTATGGGGTTGTAAGTTTTATATACTTTATGATCTGGGCATACACATGTATATGTATGTACATATATGTATGTACATATATATATATGCTCCGGGATCCTGCACGTGGGCGGGGATAATTCACTGCTTATGACTTTGATGAGTATACCCCTGGAAGGGAACTAGGACTACCGGTAAGTAACTTATCCTTCCTCGCCTAGATCTTTTGTAATAGATCACCACTCCTTTAGCTTGTCTCTCTTCTGAAAAGGATCAAATTCTCTATGGAACGCTTGCCATCTAGACGGGTTGTGCACATTCCTTATGCATTGTCTCTCAATCCTCTCATTCCCAGGAGTCTGTAGAGGTTCTAGAACTCTAACAAGTTGGAGATTATCAACCTAGCCCCTTTCTTGC
Source organism: Lissotriton helveticus (assembly GCF_964261635.1). Taxonomy (NCBI): domain Eukaryota; kingdom Metazoa; phylum Chordata; class Amphibia; order Caudata; family Salamandridae; genus Lissotriton; species Lissotriton helveticus. The sequence goes on along the minus strand of NC_136072.1, from coordinate 1,055,124,451 downwards.
AATGGTGATTTTCTTTCTTAGACCCGATTCTACTCTTCAGCGAAAGGTTCTTGGAGTTTCGTCATGATCTGGGCCTTGTAATTCAATAGAACAGACTACTTCTGACTTTTCTGACAGTTAAATATGTTAAATGTTGAAATCAATAAACTAAAGTACGGAGCACAGCATCTGGTAAGTTTTCAACTGACCCTGTTGTCAGTTGAGTTTAATCATAGACACAGCACCAAAAACAAGCACAATGGACAAGGTGATATAGTCCTAATACAAGTGTAATAATGTAGAAACTCTTGATATTGTTGACGTGAAGTTGTAGCGTAGATGCAGACAGCCGAAGCGTGTTTCGTCGTGTAAACAACTTTTTCAAGGCTCAAACTTTAACAAGCATGTATGAACTCCAGAATCCCCTGTTTGGTTTGGGGAGTTGAAAACAGCAATAGCAAAGGTCCCAATTTCAATCTCCAATCTGGAGTGTAAGAACGTTAGTTTTGGACACTTGCAATTCCTTTAATCGTTATGATAAACGAGACTAAGTGCTATTCTGGTCCATGTAAAGTCTGCCTTCCATGAGCGGGAACAGTCTTATATATAAATGAAGAACTGGTTTGCTCATTGTGTAAAACAGCCTCAAGCCAGAATACCGAAGTATAATTGTAGGTTGTCCATAGTCACGGCTCAGGTAACCCGTAATGTGCAAAGCGTACCGCTTCGTATGGAGAGGACCAGATGCTGTGCTCTGTACTTTAGTTTTTTTGATTCCAAGTGTATGTGGAAGATCTTTTCCTATACAGGGTAACACTGGTTAGGTGGCACAGTGTTTACATTGAGCACGCTTATACATGTAGATTCTAAATTATTGAAGACATTACGGAGGTCTGACCTTGTCTGGAACATCACAGAAGTGGGTCTTCCCATCCAGAGTTATGCGTAGTATAGCTGGGAACATTAGAGAGTATTGCAGGCCTTCGTCCCATTAGTGCCTTCCTTAGTTCTGTGAACAAGGCTCTTTGCCGCTGCACCTCAGGAGTGTAATCATGGAAAGTTGATACCTTACTGTTATCAGTCCCAAAGGGTCTGTGATTCTTGCTCTCTGTAGAAGGGTATCTGTCTCTAAAGTGTAGGAGTCTTGCTGCTACTGGACGTGGTGGGCGCCCGGTACTAACGGATGGAAAGAGACCGGGTGGGCCCTCTCGAGTGTGTAGAAAGCAGAGAGACCCTCTGGTGCCACCACTGTGCGATGCCAAGTTTCCAGGAAGGTCAGCATGTCTTTGCCTTCCATCCCTTCTGGTACACCAACCACCGTTAAGTTATTCCTGCTGTTGCTCCTTTCGGCATCCTCTGCTCTGCATTCTAAGGTGTGACCTGGTCCGTGAGTTCCTCGACCGCATGAGCCAGTGCCTGTTGCGTAGGTTGGAGCTCTGCAATAGAGGTTTCCGTGTTCCCAACTCTCTCCGCCAGTTTACGGTGTCAGGGCGAAGCAGCCCTAGGCCCACAGAGATTGTGCTGATATCCTGGTGGAGAGTAGATTTGGTGTCTGCTATGGCCCCTAGTATCTTGGCCAGTTGTTGCTGAATTGGGTCAGTACCCCTAGGGGTGTTGGTTAGGGGCATCCTCTCCCTGATCCATTGTTATTCATGTCACCTTTGCCCTGGGCTTCCCACATCTGTACCAGCGTATGGTCCCCAGGCTTTTTTGCGGTAATCAACTTAGGAATTAACACAAAAATGCGAAGACACCTCCAGTCCCAGCAAACTATCAGGGTTAAGCAGAGCACAGCAGTTCTATAAGGACGTCAGCCACCCCCATTTCACTATCCTGCAGCAAGGAGGTTGCTGGAACACGGTCACCACTCCCAAGGTTCAGGACCCCAAATCAGCCGGTTTTTGAAGAAAGGTGTGGGGGGGGGGGGGCCCTACTTACGTGGCCTGCCAGGTCACACAAAGATGCTTCCAGTGGGTCCTTTGCATCTCAGTTCAGGCATGGAGGGGACCAGCCCAGCTCAGCCGAAGTAAGTGCTCCGTCAGCAAACTTGTCTGTGAAGTATGCAGTGCAGCAGCAATCTCTGCCACTTACTGTTGCTAGGCAAACTCTGTGTGCGACACGGGTTGCGCCGCTCCACTGGCAAAGTCTCTTTTATTCCCGGTGTCTTCCGGTTCCGCTGCCCATCTGCTGAAACCAACCACCAGAGAAACACGTTACCAGTGCCCTCGGGTCTGACGCGTGCTTCCCTCCGATGCCACCATGTTGACCTCTGCCGCTGCATGCAATCGCAGGCCCACAGCAGCAAACCCGGCAGACTCAGGGCTCTGAATCCACCCGGCCCCTGCCCCACGGTGCTCCAAGGTATGAAGGCATCTTTCGTCCCCCTACGTTTGCTTGACTGGCAGTTATTGCAGGATAAACGTGTGGCCGGTGTAGTGCTGCAGACTCACGCGTCCACCATTGCTGGCTACCAAGCCACGGCCACCTGGTATTGTTATATTATGATTACATGATCAAGATTTGTGTTTTGGATTTCTTCTTGTTCTGCCTATAACCTACAGACCTTGTAAAAGAGCTACATTCAACTAGGGTTTTTCTGCCAAAACTTGGAATAACACATATAAACCTCTTTCAGTATACTGATGACACTTTAATCCTTGATCTGACTTAGATTGTGCTACTGCATCAGTTATAGGACATAAACAGCAACAGTGTCAAACATCTTCTGGTGCCTATTATAGTGAAAACCAAAATAATCGTGTTCAGCAGCTATATAAGCATTAAGAACCAATGGCTGATTGAAGAACCTGGGATTGAGCAGTCATGTGTATCAAGAGGGAGGGACTCTGAGAGCATAAAGGTCCAGCATACATGCTCCGATTATCTAATCAAGATCACAGGAGTATGCAGTTCCTAGTAAGTACGGATTTGTCTGCTGAGGTCAGTTCAGTGCCACAGAGTCTGCAGGAAGCATTACTCTGTTGGAACAAATGCACTCACACCTAGATAGTTGTCATGCTTCATCATTGTGCTTTTGCTCCACGTCGGGCTGGCACTGCAATGTCCGACAGGCACCCTCAATGGGGACTCTTTACCGGAGATCTTTTTAAAAGCTGTATGGTGAAGCGTGGGTAAAACAGTAGATTGGTGTATTTTAAGTAAATATGTGAAAGAGTGGGATAAAAATAGCACAGTGGGTACTCTACAGAAGTATTTTAATGATTGAGTCCTACTGCCTATGTTAAAATATGTGGTGCCACCTACTAGAAGTGATTACCTAAGGTAGCTGAAGGTCGACCTGTTTCAAGCCTAATTTAGTAATGTGAATTATCTAGCGGCTTGTCTTCAGTACTATAAAAACCTAATCTACACCGTGGGTTTCAATATAAGAGTTCATTTGTGTTACTCCCAGCCACCTATACTTCTCTATGTATCAATATAAGCAACTCAATTTTGGAGAAGACCCTCTGAGGGTATAAATCAGGACTCCACAAGTATTTTGACTGGTGACACGCTTATTAGCATGGAACTCCTGTACATAAGCACAGTAGAAGACCTACTCACACTGGCAAACTCAGAAGACTCAAGGCTTTTACCACAAGGTATCCAAGCTCTCCATGAAGGAGATTCCTCTCTCCTTAACGTTGGTATGTCTTTTGGTTCATGTTTCTGTATCTAGTAGTTTGTACATGGTAGGGTAGCTAGCCCCACGCATAACCCTCCGTCATTTGCAGCTGGGCTTGGGACTAGTCATTAGCAGCCTGTAGTTTATTGTAATATCAGAGCGCCAATACTGATACCAATTTCTTTTTTTGAGATTACTTGCAACTAGTGTACCAAGTAATCTCTCCCGATCGTGGAATTACGAATTTTAGTCAGTATGGCCCCTCATTCCTGTTCCTCAGCAAATGCCTTTTTCTAGTTCCATCCTAGGGTCACTTCTGCACTTCTTTTTCTCTTTGGTGTATATTAACTCACTTTATACTTCTGTAAAATGTTGCAGGTTTGTCACCTAGTGCAGTGTGCCCCAATTGACTTCCACCTTATGGCTATCTGCCTTTTCACCGTAACCAATGATAGAGCTATGACCCTTTTACTTGCTTTAGTTTTCCTAAGTTTCTGCAGTAGGTCTAATGGACATACTTTGATTTTAAGAGATTCTCTCGCTACCTGTCACCGCTAAACAGACCTAAGGTCTTGCCCCAGAAATTTCTTCCGGATTGGCCAAAATCAAACCATATGAAAAGATCAAGCCTCCAAAAATGTTCATCTTGGGTGTGAGGCATTGGCAGAATGGTAAATCATACCCACCATCATGAGCGTAAAGTATGCTCTGTGAAGGAATTTCTATGAATCTAGGATTTCTCTGTACCTTTTGAACACAGCTCAATATGAGTTTGAAATGAAATGAAATGAAAAGTAAATTTATAAAGCGCGATTGCTGCCCGAGGGCGTCCAAGCGCTAAGGAACCAACAGAGGAGGCCTGGCAGAGTTGCTAACAGAGATTACTTAGGGAGGTTGAATAGGAATGTTTTTAACTGTTTTCGGAATAAGGAAAGGTTGGGGTTAGCTCTGAGATGGAGGGGGAGTGTGTTCCATGTCCTGGAGGCATTATCGGTGAATGTCCTGCCGCCAGACCTCGTCTTTTTTACTCTCAGAGCAATAGCCATAAAGGCCTGGCTCGATCGAAGGCATCTGCAGGGTTGATAGTGATTGACTAGGTCACGGGTGATCATAGGACATGTGTCCCAGAAGGCCTGGTGGGCGATGCACATGGCCTTGAAAGGATTCTCTGACGCACTGGTAGCCAATGCAGGCTGATCAGACCAGCTTTGGCTGATTGTCTGTGTGGAAGCTGTAGCAGTGTGCGAGCCACACAGTTCTGCACTGTCTGAAGTCTACGCAGGGTGTACTCTGGAGCACCAAGATAGAGGACGTTGTTGAAATCCAGGCGGGAGTGTATCAAGCCCTGGATGGCTACCTGCTTAGCCTCCATGGGTAGAAGGGGGAGAATTTTCTTTAACATCCTGAGAAGGCCAAAGCAGGTAGCCGAAAGTTTTGTCGCCTGGGTGTTAAATGAAAGGGTCTTGTCCAGCCACACCCTAAGGCTCTTGATGTTGTCCTTGGGTGCTGGAGGGGTGCCTAGGCAGGGGGGCCACAGAGAGTTGAAAAAAGCGGGGTTAGAGGGGCCCCGGAGCATCGGCTCCGTTTTGTCCCCATTGAGCTTAAGGGATGATGAGGACATCCAGTTCTTTACCTCCTCTAAACACTTTCTAAGGCCGCCTGATATTGGCGTCAATGAGACCACCAGCTGGGTGTCGTCCGCGTAAGATATAATCTTAACCCCAAATGGACGAACAACCTCAGCCAGTGGCCTCATATAGATGTTGAAAAGCGCAGGGCTTAAAGAGGAGCCTTGTGGGACCCCACACCTCAATGTTCTGCTAGTGGACACTGAGTCACCATCGAAAACTTGAAAGGATCTGTCGCTCAAGAAGGACTCGAACCAAAGCCAGGCTTTATCCATTATTCCGACACTGGACAGACGGTTCAGCAGGATGTTGTGGCTGACCGTATCGAATGCCGCGCTAAGGTCAAGGAGGATCACTGCCACTGATCCTCCTTGATCCAGGATTTTTCAGGATTCCTCGGTGACTACAAGGAGGGCGGACTCAGATCCGTGTTTGGGTCTAAAACCCGTCTGGGTGGGGTCTAACAATTGGTTGTTTTCCAGGAAATTCACCAGTTGGAGATTGATGTAACTCTCCAGGATTTTACTCAGCCAGGGGAGCAGGGAGATAGGTTTCTAATCCTCTTCCCCTTAATTCGGTCTGTCTTTCGACTATTTGTCCCTAAGACATTAGTCGAGTTTGCAGTTGCCTTACTTAGCTGCTTGATTCCTCTTTTGCCATTCCCCAGGCTAAACAGTAGGTGCATAGTGTCATGCAGTATGGGGTCATGCAGTATGGGTTATAATTCTCCCTTTCCACAGAATCCACAGATCTTCCTAATTTCTCCTGTTATATTGCCGTAAGTGAGGAATTTTTCATGTGCAACTTTCTTGTTGTGTAATGTGTTGCAGAACTATCTGAGGAAATCCTGCTTCATGAAAATCGGTCGTCCTCTGTGCCTTCATAATACCCTTGACCGCGTCCATATTGTGCTGAGTTTTGGTATTCTGTGGTTTGCAGCTGGTTGTACGTTTACTAACCAATTAATGATGATACACCGATTCAATTGTTTAAGTGCTGTTAGGCCCCGGTAATGATTCTTACTGCTTCTTCTTTAGAATACAAACCTATAGTAACACAGCATTGTCCCTACCAGAAGTATTAATTAACTATCATTATTCTTGGCGTTGCATTGTTAAGAAAAGGAACTTTTACTAGCCTGATGTGATTGTATAATCCCCTCAACTGGTGTGAATAGTATTGACTCTGTTTTCCAGACAAACAGTCTAGCTGAATTAAGATGACTGAATTGGTAGACTGATATGGTTTAGAAGAGTGATTCTTAACCTGTGATTCGTGGACAGCTGTTCACTTACAACACCTACACAGTAGGTCTGTGACTGTTTGGAAAATTAAATACTATTAGAATGATAAAGTATGTATTAAAGCAAAACTGAAAACGGAAAGTTTTAAGATACAGTGTAAAGGTGAAGGAAATTGAATTGGTAGCTAAAAATAAAGTTGCTATCCTTCTCTTGATTCATGGGAGCAGTGCAAGTAGAGCAAATGGAATCTAGTATGTACAACTGGGGGCCATAGTTGAAGCAGCACTGTTATGTGATGGGGAAAAAGAGAATATGCATTAGGACAACAAAAGACAAAGTGATATGCTGAGTCTAACACATACTTATAGAAATAAAAATACATTTGAAAATCTCCACCCTAACTGTTAAAATTAAAATGTAATAATTAATATATGTATTTGTTTGATCTATACTTGTTTCTCTATTTTTGTTTAATATTTTGAGGTTCAGATCATAGAAATTGCAGTGGTGGGGTTCCCAAGTTTCTATAGCGATTCAGTGGGGATCCTCAGCAGTCAAAAGGTTAAGAACCTGTGGTTTAGATAATTTTGCATCTGATAGAGACACCTAGCCGCAGCATTACCCAGACTGGATCCAGAAGATTTTTCATTGAGCAATACCCTTGCGTTGCCAGTGGGTGGCGTTGGGCTGCTCTGCTTGAAGTCATCAGCATTGTCTCCGCTGTTGTGACGTCCGTGTCACTCATGTAGGTACCACCTCAGCTCTCTGACATCGATTATTTTCTTTCTGTGCTAGCCGGGGCAAATCCGTGAATAGAGCTACCTTCTGTCAGTTTTTGACAGACTTTTTTCGATGTTTTGTCGACAATATTTTGGTGTGTAGGTCTTTTCAACATGTCAAAGAAGAGTTCTGGATTCAAACTGCGCGTCGCCTGCCATTGTGCCATGTCGGTGACGGATTTGCACTTGATTTGCTTTTGATGCCTGGAGCATAACCATGACTCGAAGTTGTGCTGCGACTCCCAGGCCATGGCTGTGAAGGCTTTGAGGGAGCGATCTCTTAAGCTGGTTGCAGCCCGGCGATCATCACCACGTCGTTCTCCCCAGAGGTCTCGTTCTCGGTCCCGGACAAGAGGAAGGTCCGGGCACCACTCCAGGAGTCTTAAGTCCTCGACCTCCCACTCTGTCAGGTAAGAAACACAAGAAGTGCTTCACCTCCGTCAGCCGGCGTGACAGAGTATTCTTGGCGCTCTAGGCCTTGTTCTGCAGAACCTGCGCCTGGGTCGGCTCTGCTCTTCCCTGCCTTCTTGGAAGCCGGAACAACCCCTGCCCAGCTCAGAGAGTTCTGTGATGCCATGTGCCTCATATTTAGATGGCCGGACCCTCCCTGCACGACTTCGGGTGCTGAAGGCTCTGAGGGGGTTCCATCTAGTTCCACGCCGGCTGCTCTGATCCTGGCACCGATGCCCCCCAATCGATCCGGTGGTGGATCTGGACCGATGCCGGGGGGGCCTCTGCGACGTTCGTCAGTCCCGTTGCCGAGACTCCAGATGCCACAGCCACCCCCACCCCCTTCCGTGGCACTAGCCTCACCCCCATTCTTATCCCCTATGACCCGTAGCTGATTCCGGTGCCAACAGCAATCTTGTGTCCAAGTCTGTTCCTCAGCCTTGTTTTGAAGAGCTAGGAATGGAAGAAGATTGGTAGTGGTCCCTGGACCTTTACAAGACCAGCCTGAACACGTACTGGACTGGTATGAGGAATTGGGCCTGGCTAGTGAGCTGGATACCTTTCCAGATTGTGGCGTGCTTTCTCCCCCTGCTGTGGCTACAGAGGAGGGAACTTTATATGCTACGGTGGTGAGAAGGCACATGATCAAAGCACAGAGGAATGAAGAATTAAATTCCAGCCTGTGAAATAAGGAGTAATCCCCTTTCGGGAAAAAAACGTGATTCTAATGAAGAAGAATTTTTTTTCCCTCTGTACTCATAGATACCTGATAATGACATTTTAAAAAAGTCCAGGGTCAATAATTTAGCTAGCTGAATAGCATTGGTTAAAAGATATGTATGTAGTGGAGGTATTTTTATTTCCCGGTCATGTTTGTTTTTAAAAAAAAAAGTCTGTGATGTAATACGTTTTATGATTTAGAATGTTTTTGTAAATTTGTTATAACATAGATATGAATAAACACTTGTCTTTTTTGTGTTGAAATGAATTAATGAAAAACAAAAAAGTAAAAGGTATAAATAAAATACCTGTACAACAAAAAGTAATGTGTTTGTCCATAAAGCGAAATTGTGAATGCTTATGAAGAAAGTGAGGTAAAGGCCCATTTCCCCTTTTTTTGAAAATGGTGGTGAGAAGGGCAGCCGACGTCCTGGACCTTCAGCTCTCTTCAGTGGAAGTCAAGACAAACATCTTGACAGAGATCCTGCAGCCAGGTGTCTCCTCCTCGGAACCCCTCCTGCCATTCAATGAGGCCTTGACTGATGTCCTACTGGGAACCTGGTCCAAGGCCAGCGTAGGGGCTCCTGTGAATAGGACAATTGCCTGCCGCCATCTCCCTGCACCAGGCGCCCCGAATTTCCTCAACACCCACCCTACCCCCAAGAGCTTGGTGGTGCAAGTCTCTACCTCTCAAGTTGTGTTCCCTTCCGCACCCCCGGACAGTGAATCATAGAGTAGTGGATAGTCAGGACAAGATAATCTTATCTTCTGCCTTCCTTGTATTGCAGTTGGTGAATCCACAAAACTGCGCAAGTTCAGCAATGCAACCTCTGCGCCGCCGGGGACACGGCTCGTTCCTACTCGGTGAGTCAGGCGGCCAGGGGTCCGGTCAGTCCACCAACCCCCCGTCACCTCATTCTGCAAACCCCCCTAATACGGCTCTTCAAGATCATGGGCGGCCAGTTGGTGGCAAGATCAGCCATCATCTCCACCACTGGCAAAACATCACGTCGGACAGGTTACATCACGTCGGACAGGTTGTTTCTTCAGATAGTCCGAAGGGACTATTCCCCTCCCAGACTACCCTTCCCTCCAGGCCTCCAACCGGCTGACTGAGGATAACCTAACTTTGCTGTAGGGGGAAGTCATGACTCTCTTGGCCAAGGGAGCTATTGAGAGGGTTCTGGCACAAGAAGTAGCCTGTGGTTGTTATTACCGCTACTTTCTGATCCCAAAGATGGAAAAGGGCCACCTGCACTCTAATCTAGATCTTTGAGTCCTCAACTGCTTCCTCAAAAAGGAAAAGTTAAAAATGCTCTCTGTGGTTCAGGTCTTGTCTGCCCTTGACCCAGAAGACTGGATGGTAGAGTTGGACTTGCTTGCAGGATTCCTATTTTCACATTCCCTTCCTGCCTGCTCATCTGCGCTACCTGCGGTTTACGGTAGGCCACAAACACTTTCAGTTCACAGTGTTCTCCTTTGGCCTTGCCAGTGCCCCATGGGTGTTCACCAAGGTGTGATGGCAGTGGTTGCGGCTCATCTGCGCAGATCTGGGGTGCAAGTCTGCCTTCATCTCGATGATTTACTGTTGAAGGCGGGCTCACCACAGGCTGTCGTCTCCCACCTCCAGACTACAGTGCACCTCCGGCATTTGCTCGGGTTCACTATCAACGTGCCGAAGTCACACCTGACTCCCTCTCAGAGACTCCCTTTCATTGGAGCTGTTCTGGACACCCCCGAGCAGCGAGTCCAGAATACAGAAGTGTCAGTCTCGATCCTGGATATCGGTGAGGATGACTATGAAGCTGCTGGGCCTCGTGGCCTCCTGCATCCTGCTTGTGACACATGCCAGGTGGCATTTGCAGGCTCTCCAGTGGGACCTGAATGTTCAGTGGGTGCATCCTTAGGTTAATCTCTCCAACATGGTGGCAATCTCAGAGGGAACTGTGCAGGACCTGCAGTGGTGGATGACAAACCGTGATTGGGTTACAGGTAGATCCTCTCCCTTCCCCAACCAGATCATACAAAAGTCACAGCTGCGTCATTCCTGGGATGGGGCGGCTATCTGGGAGAGGTGGAGATCAGAGGGCTCTGGTCTCCGGTGGAATCCGGACTCCACATCAACTTGCTGGAGCTATTAGCGATTTGCTTGGCATTGAAAGCCTTTCATCCTTCTATCAAGGGACAGCTGGTTGAAGTATTCACGGTCAACACTACCGCCATGTGGTACTGAAACAAACGGGGCGGTTGGGGTTGTGGACCCTTTGCAAAGAGGCCCTGTGTCTCTGGGGATGGCTAGAACAGCAGGGCATATCCTTGGTGGTTCAACACCTGGCATGGCGGACGAAGTCAGCCATCGATGCCTAGCGGATCACGAATGCGCCACCATTGGGAGGTGGCGCAAGGTCTCTTTCAGCAGTAGGGAGAGCCTTGGTTAAATCTATACGCTTCTGTCTGGAACGTGCAAAGTCAACAGTTTTGCACATTGGAGTTTCCAAGGCGCTTTCAGTCTCGAGTGGAGCTCAGACCTTGTTTATACCTTTCTTTCTGCCCATACCACTCCTGCCCAGAGTGCTCAAGAAGTTCAGGAGCGACCGGGCCCAAGTCACTCTTGTGGTTCCGGACTGGGGACGGAGAATCTGGTATCCCAAGCTTCTCCAATGAGTATCGATCCTCTGTTCAGGCTGCCCCTTTTGGAGGATCTTCTGTTGCAGCAGCAGGGGGGGGGGGGGGGGGGTTCTTCACTCAAACCTGTCAACTTTATGCCTTCTTGCGTGAAGCTTGAGCGGTGGCAGATGATAGCATTCGACCTTCCTCCCGAAGTCTGTTACGTTATTTTGGCAGCCAGGCGTCCCTTTACCAAGACCTTATATGCCTGCAGGTGGAACAAATTCGTAAAATATTGTACACAAAGATCAATTGATCCTCTTTCTGCTCCCCTCTCTCAAGTTATTTTCATTTTGACCCCTAGCCAGCACGGCTCTGGGCATTCTCAAAGGGTACCTTCCAGCCCGGTCTGCCTTCTTGAGGCTGCCAAACCTACCCTCTGTATTTAAATCTCCTATTGTATATATATTTCTTAAGGGGCTTGTACATATGTTTCCACCTGCCCCTTTCATCATGCCTATGTGGACCTTAATTTGGTTCTCACCTTCCTGATTTGTGCTCCGTTCGAACCTCTGCACAACTGCCCCCTCCGGTTACTTACCATCAAAACTGTCTGTTTATTGGTAATAACTTCTTCCTGGAGAGTGAGCAAACTGAAGACTCTGTCCTCTAAGCCTCCTTACCTGACAATCTTCTCTGATAAGTTTGTATTTCGCACTAGGGCCTCTTTCATAACAAAAGTGTTAACCCCATTCCAAGTGGGACAATCCGTCGCCTTTTCCATTTTCTACGCTCCTCCAGAATCATCTAAAGAGTAGGAGCAACTCCACCGTCTGGACCCAAAAAGAGCATGGTCATTCTCCGTTTAGCACCCAAAAGAGTTCCAGGTAGACGACCAACTGTTCGTGGGGTATGTAGGATCAAAGAAAGGTAGTGTTGTGCAGAAGAGGACTATCTCACGATGGGTCGTCCCCTGCATGAAAATTTGCTACGCTCTGGCTAAAAATCAGCAGCCTGAAGCTAAGAGTTAAGGCTGCTACCATGCCATTCCAACGTGGAGTTCCAGTACTTGACATTTGTCAGGCAGCAACGTGGGCATCCCTGCACACGCTTGGCCAGCACTACTGCCTGGACAGCCAAGTCTGGCGAGATGGCCTTTTTGGTTGCTCTGTCCTGCAGGACTGCCTGGTCTACACTTGCCCTCAATCCCTCCTCCCGGGATGGTATTGATTGGTGATCTATTTTAAGGTAAGGGATCAGCGGCTAGATGTCTCGATCAGGTGGACAAGTTACTTATTTACAATAACACCTTATCTGGTAGAGACATGATATAGCTGCAGATTTCTTACCGACCCACCCATCCTCCTCGTACTGCAGACAGGTTTCTGGTGTCAGTGCTCATCCATTTCAGGCCGCTAGTTGTTCTAAACACACCGTGGCGTGAAAAGTAACTAACGTCAGCATGCTGCGGTGGCGCCTATATAGGTGACAGTGACGTCACAACGGCAGAGACGACGACCTCACGCAGAGCAGACTGATGCCAACTACCCGCGCAAGTGTATTGTTCTATGAAAAATCTTTCGGATTCACTCTGATGCCTGTGAAATTCTACAGTAAGGAATCTGCAGCTATTTCATGTCTACTAGGTAAGGCATTATTAAAGGTATGTAACTTTTCCTTTAAGGTGAAAGAAAGTTGTATTTTTGTTTGTCCATTGTAGTCCAGCACGCGGCTAAAAGTTGAGGTCTTAGTTCAGTTGAACAGGAGCAACAGTTCATTACATGGGTCATATTTTTTTATTTAGCTTACTTTACTAGTTTATTCTGATGAGCTTTATGCCCATCTTCTTTACCTGTCCCTTGCCAGACACAAATCAAGTGTTTGTACTCAACAGCTGTGTGGTAGGCCCACCAACCAGATAATTTACTCAAATTCTCATGTTGTCTGTCATTCGACTGGTAATAATTAGTCCCTCTCTATTGTGGAATAATAGAACGAGAAGCATGATAAAATTCCATGTAGAATTGGAAAATAGAAATCGTGTGCTACAATACTGGTGAGCTTTTCCTGGCCTCAATTCCCCAATTCTACACTAGTATGATTTGGATCTTAGTTTGGGTAACACCATTGTCCGGCATTCACACTTTTGAGTTCCAGTGGAAAATTCAGAGCCACCTCCGATTGCTTTCTTCTGTCCCTCTTTGCATTTTGGACATTAGGTATGGGGTGGACACGTATAAAGAGTCAGGCATTGAATTAGACTCGGGTTGATGTTTACAACACAGTGTATCATACAGAATCATGCTTCCGAGCTATCAAGGTTTTAATTCGCCTTTCCTGAAAAATATTTTCTGCAGCAATTACTACGGTGGTCCTCAACATAAGATTGACAGTGTTTAAGTAGGCATTAGTAAACGTTTAAATGATGAACTCTTTTCAGGTCGATTGAAGAACTACGAGGCAATCTTTCAAAGGAAACTGAGAAAGTAACTACTCTTCAGCAAAATGTTGAGCACTTAACAAATATAGAGAAGCAAATCCAGCAAGAGGTTATCGATAAGGAGTCTCATTTGAAAAAGATGCAGGACAAAATGGAAGCTCTGGTAAGAAAGGATTAATTTTTTACCCACAACTGGTAGTTTTCGCATTGGATCCCCAGTTGTATCCTATGGCAGGTTCAAAGCCTTTTGAATTGGTAATGTGACTTTTACTGGTGTGTTTTGCAGGCAAAAGAGATACAGGAGACCCAAAATCACAGCAAAGAGCTTGAAAGTCTGCATGAAAGTCGTATTTCTGAATTGAGTACAAAGTATGAATCAACCATCAGAGATCTGAAGCACAGTATGCACGATACTAAAGAAATGCTGAAGACTGCTCAAGAGAAGAACACGGACCTCGAAATACAGTTGGAAGACTTGAAGAAGCAAGCTGAACAAGCTCAAGTAAGTAATGTACTTACTGTACGTGTTTATACATTTACTTATTGGGGCCTTTTTGTGAAATAGAAACCAGTCTTTGAAAAGCATGACCCAAACGCTTTCTCTCCATACCGCGCTTTTCGAAAGCAAGAATGGGAGGTAGAACATTCGAGGTGAGGACCGCCAAATGTTGGAATAACATCCCTCCGCATCTACGTATGATGCAGTCTGAACAGGAATTCAGAAAGGCCTTGACAAACCTGGCTTTTCAGTTGGAATAACTAGCATTGCGCTCTCCTCTACCTTGTTCACAGTCTGCTACAGGGCCGGGACACCCCATCTGGGGTAGCTGCGCGCTCTACCAATGCCATTTATTATTATTATTTGGGGATGGTGTTTTATTGTAGCAGGAAACTTGCAAAAGTTGAAGAAAGGGGTTCAGTTAGAGGTGTGACAGGGAGGTACTTACAAATTTTTATGGAGCATTCATGATGACCTGTTATATTTGTGCAGATTATGAATATTTCTTACATTCACAAATTATGCATTTGATAACAACACATTATATTATGTTTTGAATGGAAAATTAGCTCTGTGAACTTTATTCCTAAAGCATATTAGCCAAATGAAATATTTAAGGAAGTCATATATGTGAAATTTGAAAACGGTGCAGCGTAGTCGCTTGTGTCTAAGTACACAGAGCATGTAGGTCAAATTTTACATGCAGGGCTTCTGGGGCAGGGGTTGTACTCCCTTAAAATATTGAAAAAGATAAGGCAAAATAAAGTAAATGCACAGCACAGTTTGCTAAAGAAACTGAGACGTATAAGTTGCTGTCTTTCATTGCATCATCTTTTCTGACCCTCAGTGACATGTAAAAATTGTGTAAATTGTGCCTTACAAACCTTCCCAAGGCAGTCGACAATCAGAAGAATGAAATCTGGAACTTTAATGTTTTAACGTTCTAATCTCAGGTACCCTGCTTAACAAAGTGAGTGATTCCCACAAAATCAGTTAATCACCCGGTGCCTTTGTTTCATTTTCTGAAAAAAATGGTACAATTTGCATACGATCAGAGACATATATTAAGAGCATTGTAAAAACAAAAGAATAAGAATGTGTGATTTATTTTAACGTGATAAGTTAGTTACTTTAAGCCAAGCAAGGCAGTGATTCAGCTTCTTTAAAGATCTCTATAACTTGCCTTGTGAAATGTGGAAGAGGTGTGGTGCAGCGGCCCGGGCAACTGACTCGGGAACCCGAGGGCTCACGGTTGGATCCCCGGTGCCGGCGGCAGATCAGCCCAGCACCATGTGACTCTGGGCAATAGCTTGCTTAATCTTCCTGAGGGCCCCCAGCACCTTGACACCTTCGGGTGATTGTTCGCGCTTTACAAATACTGGGCAATGCTCTGTGTCACCCAAAGTGGCTGAAGGAGTAGCTGCTTCCTGGTCCTGCTGCCCTCTGCTCTTTAAATTGAAAGTGATTGTTGTTTTTTTTATACACTACATATTTCAGGCTGTTCTGGGATACTCCCGGCAGTGTGGGTAGGTCGTAAGGAGCCACACAGGACTACGATATCTCCACTCTATAGGGAGACCTAGCCTGATGTGTTGACTGCCGGGTACTGTTGATGCCTGGACTGTAGTGACTATTAGGCAGTTCCAGTGCACTACAGGTATATTTAGTCTTTAGCAAAACTTCTAATTGTGATTGAGCTTTTTAAACACTAGTTACTGATGGGGGCGTGGCTTGGGCGCCGATGGGAATGGCGGCGTGAGCTCGGCGCTCCGCGCGCGACCCCGGCAAAAATCCTGGTTTTCCCTGCAAGCCACCGCCGAGACCTTGCACCCTGAGCATCTGAAGCACTTACCACCTTTAGCCATCGATTGGTGGAGTAGCCGGGGCTGTCTGAGCGGCCCGAGATCCTGATAATTGAGCTGGTGTAGCTCCGTGTGAGGCGACAAAATGGCAGAGGCATCAGAACGCCGATGATCGTTCCTGCCGAGACGCACGGCGGAGGTCCACGGCAAGATCTGCGGATGTAAGCAAAGGGGTTTCTGAACTGAACCCTGGGCGCTCGGGCCCGCAGAGTGCAACGGAGAGGGACATTGATGCTCGAGCCCGGGGCGCTGTTATTACTGGATGCTGCGACCGCTGCAAGATGGGGGAGCGCCCTTTCGTCTGATGCGACGGGGGACCTGGCTGAGGGGCGCCCTCGATTGGTGCTGGCAAGAGCTCGAAACGTTAGGACACGGGCGGCCCTGTGCTGGGGGTGCCACCTGGGGCTGGCGACTGGTGCTGGTGAGCGGTGAGCCCAGAGGTGTGGCGGAGTAGCATGGAGCGCGCAAGCTCACGCACGGGAGAGGACAGCGGTGGCCGCGGATCTCTGGCGGCGGCGCCCGAGTCTGTGTGGTGCGGCGGACCTGTCCCCTGAGCAGCGGAGGTGAGGAGGAGCCCGGGCGGGCAGCGCTGCCCATGCTGGGTTGAGGACCGGCCGTGCGGTGAGGGCCCCTTGGGGCGAATTGACTGCGGGGAAGGCAACGGTGTGAGACACGTCCCTTGGCCATCGTGCGCTGCAGGAGGCGCGGTGTGGCCTGCGGCGTTGCGCCCCCCGCACTGGAGTGGAGCAGTGGCCCCTGGTAGATGTGCGGGCAGAAGTACTGGAACACCCAGTAATTATTTGGTACAGCTGAGTGGGCACGCGGGAGTGGCAATCATCTTGACTGGGGACTGTAGCGGCGCCAGTGAGCATGCATGTTGCACTCGGATCCTAGTGCAGACCTAAATCAGCGATAGTGCGCCACAGTAGACATGTGCGACGTTCGGTCCTGCAGAGGTTAGTGGAGTGGCTAGATACTTCGTGTGGGACACCAGCTGAGAACTCGCCCGGAGAGGGGCCAGCTCCTGCGGACTGCTGGGCGCACCCCGCGCGGGGCCCTGCCGCTCTGGGGCCGCGGCGTCCCTGGCTTGCACTGTGGGGAGCTCTAGAACAAACACTGTGTGGTGCCTAGTGCTGATTGGGTTATCCAGCTGCAATGAAGCTCAGAGGTAGAAAGGATGGGGCGGCGGAATCGGATGACCTTACCAACGCGGAGGACGGGGCCGTTGAGCCAACAACAGAACCCAATCTCCAACAACAATTTGATAGGATTTTGGAGGCCATTGCGGCATCGAGAGAAGCCCTTCAGCTAGACATTGCGCAAGTGGCGACTGGGCTGGGGCTTCTGAGGGCGGACCATTCGAAATTGGTGGATAAAGTAAAAGCAAACGAGAACTTCTTCGGGACTTGGCGCCGGCTCACACAGCCCTGGCGGTTAAAATGGCGGATGCTCTGGACCTTATAGAGGCATTGGAGAAGAAGGCAGAAGATTCCGAAAGCAGAAATAGACGAAACAACATACGCGTGGTTGGTCTATCGGAAATAACGGAAGGAACTGATATGATTGCCTTTCTGGAGAATTGGCTCAGGACGACGGTTGCGCCGGAAGGTTTGTCCACATTCTTCACGCTTGAGAGAGCACATAGGGTACCGGCGCAGCCACCGCTGCAGGGCCGCCCTCCCAGGCCAGTAGTAGCTAGACTGCTCCACTATAAAGACAGAGACCTGGTGATTCAGAGAGCACGGCAGGCTGGCCCCTTTGTCATAGGGAATAGCAAAGTAACAATATTCCCGGATTACACGCAGGACATCCAGAAATGTCGCGCGTCGTTCCTAGCGATTAAAAAAGAGCTCAGAGAAGAAGGAATTCCATACTCGCTGATATTCCCTGCAAAGCTCAGAATTATTGTGGATGGCCTGACGCAGTTCTTTCTCACGCCTGAGGAAGCTTGGACCTGGCTAGAAACGTATCGAGCAGGAACGAACCCGAAAAGATCGGCAATGTTCGGAACAGGGTAATGAACCACGAGTGCGCAAACTCCAGAGACTGTGGAAGAAGAACAGGGCCATGCGGCAGCGGATGCTATCACAATTGGCGGTGGAAAGGCAGGGAGCGCTGGATGCGACGGCCGCGGTCACTGGCTCGCAGAGAACGGAATCGGCAGCGGGGACTGAATCGGAGGAAGATGGACTGAGATCTGAGGCTGAGCGCTCGGAAACTGATAGCACTAAATGCCCGGAGGTGACACCCGGAATGGCTGAGGCATGTTGGACGAATAATTCTGTGGACTGGTTTTTGTCTCCTGCTGTATTGACTCCGAATGGTAGATCGTGCCATTGCAAATAGGTGAAATGGCGGAATGGGGGAATACACGGATCCTGTGAATTTGTTAGGGGGTGCATGGCTGGCGCTGCTGCCTGTTGGGGCCGGGCGACCCCCTCTCGCCCTTAAGGCAAACCTGTGGTGGCTACTAGAGGGTGTAGTTGTGTGTGTTGTGTGGTTTGGATGGGGACTGATAGTTCTGTATTAGGTCCTGTTCTGGGGGGGAGGAAGGGGGTTGTTTATAAGGGAATTGTTGTTTGGGGAGGCGTCTTTGGTGTGGATGGACAGATGTGGTGGCCCAGGGTGGGGAAGAATACTCACAGTGAATACATTACCTGAATTGCCTTGGAATGTTCGTGGTATGAACTCTATGGTGAAACGGCACAAAATACACTCATACCTAGTGCGGAGGGGAGTCCAAATAGCTCTGCTTCAAGAGACCCATCTCACTAAAGCAGAGGGGCTGGCACTGCAGCGTAGGTGGAGAGGTCAGATCTTTAGCACGTCGTACTCGGCGTTCGCCAGACGGGCATTGATCTGGGTGAGGGCGGGTGTCCCTTTCCAGGCCACGAACCATATTATAGACCCGGAAGGCCGGTATGTAGCAGTGGAGGGGAAGCTTTATGGTAGGGATGTTGTCCTGGGCAGCCTCTATGCTCCCAATGTGGATCAGGCACGGTTCCTGGATCATATTTCAGGAGCATTGGCGCATTATCTAGCCGGCCCAGCAATAGTGGGAGGGGACTTTAACTCCATCACGGACATAGTTCTTGATAGATCGCATCCCCCGCTGGCTGACTCTCCAGTACGCAGATTGGCTGGGAAACGTTTGGAATGGCAGGAGCGATAGGGCTTGCTGGATGCATGGCGTGCACACCACCCTCAGGTTAGGGATTACTCCTTTTTCTCGGCCTTGCATGAGCTACACGTCAGGATAGATGCTATACTGTGTTCTCAGTCGATTGCCCATATGGCGGCGCACTCTGATTATTTAGCCAGAACTATTTCAGATCATAACCCGCTGTTGCTGTCCTTGCACTGGTTGCGAGAGAGGTCTTCCATACCTACCTGGCGGCTTCGCCCGGAGACGTTGGAGGTCCAGGTCTTCTGCACAGAGATTAAAGAAGTAATTGAGAATTACTTTGAGGTCAACCAGGGAACTGCTTCTACTAGGGCGGTAGAATGGGACGCCTTCAAGGTGGTCATCCGGGGGCTTTGCATTAGCAAATATTCTGGGGTGAGGAAGGTACTCTTACACGACGTGTCCAAGGCGGAGGATCGCTTAAGGGAGATGGAGAAGCAGAGGCCTGAGCAACCGACATTGCAAGCGAAGCTCATTGAGGCGAAGGAGGCAGTAGCGATTGAGGTAGAGCGCCTGCGCTGTTTTGATCACAAGAACTATATGGTGAGATCTCATGCTGAACGAGATAAAGTGGGCACGCTGCTCGCAAGACTAGCAAATCCGGTCCAGAAGGGGAACCCGATCATGAGCATAGAAACTGATGCAGGGGATATGGTTTACTCCCAAGGAGAGGTGGTGTCGAGGTTTCTAGCCTACTACGAATCACTATATCGGTGCAGGTTGGAAGGGGTGGAAACAGACATTGGGGAATATTTGGCGGAGATTCCCCTTCCGCGTCTAGATGAAGAGCAAGCTGCGATCTTGAGAGGGGATATAACATTGTCAGAGATCAGGTGTGCGATTAAGAGCATGGCCAGGAATAAGGTGCCAGGAGCGGACGGACTACCAATAGAATTTTACGCACACTATGTGGATATTTTAGCGCCCTGCCTGCTGGAGGTATACGCTGAAGCCAAGACGCTGGGTCACTTGCCCGCGTCGATGCGTGAGGCATTGATCATCCCCCTCTTGAAACCAGGTAGGGTAGGCACAGATGTGACCTCCTATAGGCCGCTGTCTATGTTGACGGTGGACTACAAAATACTGAGCCGGATTCTGGCGTCCCGACTACTGCCATATATGACCACGCTGGTTCATGCTGACCAGGCGGGGTTTATCCCTACATGGAACACATCTTCGAACATCCGGAGATTGGTGCGGATTATGGGAGGGAACCACCATGATGCACAATTGCCGCTGGCCTTGTCGGTTGATATAGAGAAGGCCTTCGACAGTCTGGAGTGGGCCTTTCTTTACAGCGTGCTGGAGAAATTTGGTCTGGGGGACCACTTTGGGGCGTGGACGAGGGTGTTGTACTCCTCGGCTAGAGCAAGAGTGCGGCTGGGTGAAATGATTTCTGCGCAATGTCCGGTCCTGAGAGGGACGAGACAGGGGTGCTCTTTGTCCCCGCTATTGTTCGCCCTGGCAATGGAACCCCTTGCGGCATGAGCTAGGTCGGGGCAGGTCTGTAGGGGTCTGTGGTTGCACAACGTACCCCATTATATATCTTTATACGCAGATGATTTGCTTCTGTATTTAGACAACACTGAGGGCTCGTTGCGGAGGGCAGTGTCCCTGCTCGCGCAATTTGGAGCACTATCGGGCTTACAAGTGAACTGGCGTAAGACATGTCTCTTCCCGTTGCGGCCATGTGCACAGCCGCTGCAGTTGTTCGGGGGGATGACATGGGAACCGACCTGTCTGACATACTTGGGGGTCCGGATCTATCATGCTGCCTCGGACATGTTGGAGGGGAACGTGGGGCGCTGTATCAGTGCGCTGAAGGGAAGCATGGCATTCTGGGCTACACTCCCTCTTTCGGTTGTAGGGAGAGTGGCCCTTCTCAAAATAGTAGACTTACCTCGATTGCTTTATTATTTCCGAACTTTGCCAATATGGGTTCCCCCTGGTGTGTTTCGGAAGTTGCGCTCCATGATTACTTGCTTTTTGTGGGGGAACGGTCGACGGAGGGTAGCGTTAGCAACATTGATGAGACTTAAGGCCGAGGGCGGAATGGCAGTTCCCGACTTCGAGCTTTACTATCTGGCGGCCCAGCTACAGGTGCTCACGCAACACGTAGCGGTGGAATTTCGAGGTCCTGAAGGGTTGCGAGGTGCGGGGATACAGAGACATATCCTCTCATACATAATAATGCAACAAAAACTTCACCTAAGGGACTTGACGTTAGAGAACACCCTTAGGCTCTGTTAGAATAGGAGCAGGTGTAGAGCTGGAGTGGTTCACCCGTATGCGCCTGAACTACCGTTGGGGATGCTGACAGCACTGCCGCATGGTGGCGACTGGTCCCCCCTTCTGGCGTGGGAACGGTTGGGACTCCAGATGATAGGCGATCTGTATGAAGTTGGGGTGCTGCTGACATTTCAGGCTTTACAGGAAAGATATAGTCTCGCAGATGGTAGCTTCCTGATTCACGCCGCGCTCACGATAGCAATTTGGAAACATTGGCAGGGAGGTCAGGTAGAACCCATGACCACTATGGCTTGCCAATATGTGGTAATGGCTGCGGGGACGGTTAAGGCCGTCACGTGCCTTCAGTCTAGGATGCTACGTGAGGGACTCCAGCCACTGGATGATCTAAAACAAAAGTGGGAGGGGACCATAGGTAAATCGATACCGGACACAGTGTGGGGCCATATCCTGGGGAGAACTTGGAAGGGGAGCAGAAACGCGCGTTTCCAACAAGTACAATTCTTTATTTTGCACCGTGCTTGCCTAACCCCAGGAAAGATCCAGAGATACTTTAAGGTCCATAGCGCAGCGTGCCCCAGATGTTCAGCACAGGGAGTGGAGTTGGAACATATGCTCTGGAATTGTCCGGCCCTGGGAGACTATTGGGTGGAAGTAGGAGAGCTCCTCACTGAGATCACTGATAGACAGTTAACCTTTGATGCTGCTGTATGCCTTCTACACTGGTTCCCGCATGCTCCCAACACTAAGGTGACCAGTAAGTTCATTGACCTGGGCCTCCTCTTAGCGAAGCGGGAAATTACCTGCCATTGGAAGTCGATAGAAGGACCATTGAGTAGGAGGTGGCGGGCGGAGTTGCTTAAATGGGCTAGTAGTGAGAGCTCCGTTAGGTTTCAACAAGCCAAGCGAACAATAAATGTGAAAGCTCTAGACATGGCCAAGGCCTGGGACACGATAGTGCAGGCTCTGCTGAATTATCAGAGGGAGGGAGAAGATTGAAAAGTGAAGTACTAAGATGTGACGATACATGAGCGCACTGTATTTTGAGTGTTCCCATTGTCGCTGGTGCTATGCTGTGATGAATATGTTTTTTTTCTTTTTAAATGAATCCACACCAATCGCCAAAAGGGGGTTGGGTTCCGAGGGAGTTGGTTGGGGATAAACCTGAAGATATATTTGATGGGTCTAAGGGAAATGGATGGTGATTTTGGATTGTATGATGACCAAAAATCAATAAAATATGTTTTTTTTTAAAAAAAACACTAGTTACTGATGAACACACATACCTCTCAGTGTAGACAGTCCCAGTTGGGTCCTGAAGAATCGCGAGTATTGACGCTCACGCGAGAAACATGTTGACCGTCTAACCCATAATTCTCAATCGCTGACCCAATAACAGGGGACATAACACCCCATGGAGCGTCAGCTACACTGCTTTTAACTGAGGCAGGAGACCCCCAGAATAAAAATCGCTTTCCGGTACTCCCAGCCCCATTTTTAACTCACTATTACGTCTACACACCTGTTCTGCCTCTGTACCGGCACTTCACCAAACAGCTGTTGGAAAAAGATCTCAGATAAAGTGCCCCTCTTTGAGGTGAGCCCGTTGGGTATTGCACCGCTGACCCAACGAGGAGCAGCCCAGATGATGAAGCATGACATCTGCAAGGGTGTGTGAGGGCATTACAATCCAACATATGGATTTCCCCTTCACCTCCATGTGAGACGCAGTGGACCCTAACTCTTTAGTGACTGTCACTATTTCCTCACGAGGAACAGCACCACAATCCTTCTTTGATTTCCTGTTCTGGGATACTGTCATTATTGTAAAGAATAGGAGGATAATTTCACCTAGATCTGAGTGAGATTGTCATTAGAGTTCCCTAGTCCTCCCGTAAGAACCCCAGTGCACTGCTTCACTTGCGGATATAGTAAAACGAAGCAGCATAGAGTGCCTGTCAAGCAATAGCTTCAAATGCACATTTTACCATTATTTCATTTTTCACTTTACCATAATGCTAATGATAGAAGAGATAGTCAGCAGTGTAGTGCCTTGTGTTTTATAGAGCACATGTACCCTATTGTCCCTAACGGACTCTGTAGTCGAGTGATGTTAGAAAATGGTCTTCTTTGCAGATGCCCACCACTTTTTGCGTCTATTAGAACTGCTAACAGGCCTGTGCTCGTGCTCTTTTCCCCAAAAAAGTGATGTGAAGTGGTATTCCCAATTGGCAAGGTACTTTGCTCCCTTTAAAAGTCACTAGTATATGGTATCAGTGGTACCCAGGGCAAGGGTGGTAAAGGGTCTTCAGGACGCAGCATAGTTTTGTGCCACCATGGATGTCCCAAGTAAAAGTGTGACTGCCGTTACAGCCCTGCTCGAGCAGCCTGTCTGCTTGAGAGTGACTCTGCACACACCTGGTGCTGCAAAGCCATACCACTGCCTTTATATAAGTAAGTCACTCTTAAGGTTGTCCTCCTAGACCCAGGAGGTAGAGTGTATTATATTGAAGGTGTGGATGTGTATGTTTATACATATATATCCCTTCAGTAACTCTGTTAAAGCAAGGTTTTACTGTAAGTGACCAGTGATTAATATGGCCTGGCTACCGAGAAAAATCAAGGTATCCAGATCCGTTATGAAACAACCAGTGGCGGCTGGTGGTGACATTTGAAAGTGATGTGGCGTAAAAGTTTGGTATAACTTTTATGTAGTGAGCGACACGAGCAAGCTTAATGGACAAACATGGGGTCCAGGGTGGGTCCTCCTTCAGAGAAAAAAATTCAAAAAAAGATTGGTAAATGGTGCATTTTAAAGCAAATTAATTTAGTGATGAAGCAAGGCTTATAAAGCAGTGGGAACGTATAGTTTTCAAATATTAAACACTTTAAAAACTGGCCTATATCTTACTGCATTAATATGTTCAACAGTTACTGTAATGTGCAATTTGTACAACGAGACAACTTCAGCCTTAAAGTGTGTGCTTGCACTGGATGCGGCATACACTTTGGAGGAAAATGCTGTAACCTGTCTTCGGAAAGGACCCACAGCTGCTGATTGCAAACAGGCATATAGAAATCTGTGAATACAGGTCTTTAAGTGGGATGAAAAATGTGGGTGCTCTCTAAAAAGGGACATGTAAAATACATTTCTGTGATTCCTATAGTGTGCTACAGGACTGGTATTTTGGTTTCTCTCTGAGATGTAATTGCATCCAGATATGTAACACAACTGATACACACCTAAAACTGGCCAGTACGATTGGTTTTGGCAATGGTTGTTAGCTGTTATGATGTTAGGATAAATGAGTAACATAAAGATATTTTTTAAATAAATAATTAACCTTCAAAATGTTTCAAATCTGAAATTTCAATAGTATTGAGGCCTGATGAAGGAGTTTTGGCCTTCAGTTATGTGCGCTTTATGTTAGATATGCATGTCCTTTTTCTCTGCCCATCTCCTCCCTCTGCACATCTTCAACCACCTCTTTCCTCTTCAGCATTCTCTTTTCACTCTTCCCCGAATGCACTTCCTTGCTTCTTCCTCGCTTCTTCCTCACTTTACCACTTCCAAACACACACTGTACTCACTCGCATTTAAGCAATTTATTTCCTTTTGCCCTGTAAATATTTTGCCATCTGTGCACCCTCTTCATGCACATTTTCACAGAATTGCAATTACAACTGGAATACTTGACCATTGTTCTGTGTGCCCTGCAGAGCGGCCATCCTACTGACAGGCACTTTGCTTTTGCGTCAGCATCGGAGCTCTCAATCAAAGCCCCTCATAAACACCTGGCACGGCTCAAAGTATGAATAGAAAAAAAACAGAAACACAACATGATTAAATAGCTAACTCTTGAGGAAGGCAAGAATAAGTAAAACTTGAAATAAGAGAGGAACTAAATAGCTGAAATGCATTGCCTTAACGTTTTTTAACACTCATTGTTCGTAAATCAATTCACGCTTGACTCGTATATTTGGATCAGTTCAAAGATGCTTTATTCGGTTTGTAAAGAAAATACAACCCTATAGCAACAGACGTAAAAAAAAATTTACACAGTACTGAAGCAGGCAAAAAAAACATGTAACAGGATGGCGCTTAGAAAATATAGACATTTAGCAACATTAATAGTACAAAATCATTAGGCCATTTAAAGAAATACGTTTAACTGTAATGTTAACATTTATACGACCTTTGATAGTGTGCAAATATGCAATTAAAGTGCTAAGTATCATCTCTATATTAATACATGTGCAAATTGGCGATTCTAAAGAAGAATTCTGCAACATCCTTCCTAAAGTGCCATATGCAGATAGCAGCACCTAGTCTGGCTATTCACAAGGGATAACTATGACAAAGTGCAAGTGCTAGGCCATTCCAACAATGGATATTACACAATAGCAGCTATTACTCCAACATACATATATGTGCAAATTAGCATAATAATACATGATGTCAACAGCATCTTATTTTAAAGTGCATAATACATTTAGCAGCTAAGAAAATTCATATAATAATTGATTTTCTTGCAGAAATACATTTTAAAATATAAGTAGCCACATAAAAACATACATCTGGGGACTCTAGGTTAAACACTAATTTCATTGCTGTTTGTAAATGACGCGTACTATATTTTAAAAAGATGGGTTTCAAGTAATATTTCCTAAAAGAAGTATACAAAATACAAAATAGCATAAAATGACACATGGTCTGTTTTGATTTGCCATCACATGGGCACAGACAAGTTCCCGGTTTTTTAGGCACAGGGAAAGCCACAAGGTGATGCACAATTCCTAAGCGGAGACGGGTTAACACAAATCGATGGGAGGGAATACTAACTATTACAAGGTAAAATTGGAAACCTACATTGATGTTATATTGTTGATAGAGATTGAATGTACTTTGTTTATTATATTTTTCCACTCTAGTCTCTGCTGTATATTTCAAAAACGAGACCTTTAACTCCCGCTTCGATAATATAGGATCCATTTTAAAAACATTAAAAATATCCAGACCATACAATATTTTATACCAATAATGTATATGGTTCAGCCAAGGAATATTCGATCGATGATCAAGTTTGATGCAATCAGTTATTACATCCTGTGTAAACTTTGTCTCCTCCTTTGCCCATATTGAACGCCATAAGGACAAGGGACGAAGAGTAATTAGATCATTAACATAATGCAAATCTAATTCCTTGTGTATTAGTTCCGTTGAAGCCGTAGCTGGGGCACTGATTAATCTTTTTAAAAATACATTTTCCTTTCCCTGGACAGTTTTGGCACTCTGTGCATCGTACCCCCAAACTCCGGCCCCATATATAGCTGACGAAATGCATCTGGCGTTAAAAAGGGTTAGCATTTCATGAATTCTGCGATCCCCTAGTTTAGCAGCAAATCTAAAAATACAGTTTGTATTCCTGGCCATTTTAAAAAGAACACTTTTTTGTTCATTTATCCATTTCCCATCTCCTGAGAAGGTAATACCTAAATAACAGAAGCTCTTAACAGATTCTAATTTCCCCCCTTCAAAAAAAAAAGGCTTGTGTTTTCTTAGTTTCTTACCACACACCATAGTAACAGTCTTCCCTTTGTTAATTTTCAATTTCCTATTTTCTATAAATACGTGGAATTGATTAATTAAATGTTGGCAGTCCATTATGGGTCCTAGAGAGGAGGATCGCGTCGTCCGCGTATAAAAGGACTGGGATAGGGTTGCCGTTTATAGTTGGTGCGTCTGCATTAATCATTCTTAAAGTTGTATCAACATGATTAATAAAAAGAGAAAATAATAGGGGGGCGAGTACGCATCCTTGACGGATGCCTCTCTTGACTTCAAAGAAAGGGGTGCACTCACCATCTGTTCCAAACCTTACTTTGCTTGTTAGATTATTATACAAGCGGGCGAGCAGATGGATAATTTCAGTAGGGGCGCCCATTGCCAGTAGTGTGGGCCAGAGCAGTGCGTGTTCCACCAGATCGAACGCGGAACTCAAGTCGGCAAAGCATAGGTAAAGATTACCAGATTTAGCTTTGGTATACTTGCCAACTATGAGTTCCAGGTTCACGCACTGCTCCATTGTTCCTATTCCCCTACGGAACCCATATTGCACAGGGGACAGGATGTTATTCTCCTCGACCCAGGCTTCCAATCTCACTAACAGGGCTCGACTGAGGATTTTAACTGTCGAGTCCAGAAGTGAGATTGGGCGATAATTCCTTGCCTCTGACTTGGATCCTTTTTTGTAGAGGGGTATAATGATTGATTGGCCCCATGTCAGGGGTAAATTACCTTCCACCGCTGCATTAAAGTAACGAGTCAAGATTGGGGCCCATAGTAATATTTCGTGTTTATAAAAGACCATGGGTACCCCATCGGGCCCAGGTGCTTTACCCCCCTTACTGTTTTTAATTGCCTCTGTCACTTCATTTAATGTTAAAAACAACTGCATTTTCTTCCATTTAAAACATAAAGTAGACCCATCCGGATTAAAATCAGAGTTAAAAATCTCAGAGAAGTGTGCAATCCATGCAAGACAACTGACGTGGGAACTGATCTCAGGAGTATTTTCATTCTTTAAGAATGGGCCATTTATAGTTTCCCAGAACAATTTATGGTTTTTAGTTGCAACGGCCATGTCAAGTTTATTCCAGGCATCATTCTGTAACTCCCTTTTTCTAGTTGACAAGGCCAGTTTGTAATTAATACGTTCTTCTCTAACTCTTTCTTTATCTCTGGGTTTAACATCAAGTACACTTTTCAACCTTTGCAGAGTCTTGGCACAATGTTTGTCAAACCACACAGTTTTGTTTCTTTTAATACTTCTATTTCTTTTTAACAAGGAATTATCAACTGTGCATGTAATTTTCATAAAATTAGAGAGAACGACTGATGCTATCACATTAGGTGCAAGACAGTATTCAACCTCTCTGGTGCATTTACAAATAACATCCTTTGTTAACTTATTAGGGTCAATTTTAGCCCATTTAATTCTCGTACCATTTGGTCTCACGACAGAAATCCCATGGACAGATCTACCGTGCACAACGGTTTTTGGGCCCCAGCCCATTAACTCCACTGAAATGCTGTTGTGATCACTCACAGGCTGCTCTGTTACCCAAACATTGGAAAAAACCGAACCGTTAGACAATAAAATATGGTCAATATTAGAATGGGCATCTCTCCCCCTAAATGTTGGGCACATTTCGTTTTTTTTGTTTTTTGTACATTCAAGCAGTTCCAGATTAAATTTGGCTATTAAATTATTCAGTGCGCTGCCATAATTACTGTGCGGGAAATGATTAACGTAAACGCTATCACCCCCTGCATAATCCTCGTGATGACCACAAATCCCCTTCCGAGCATGTCTACAGGCTTGAATGTTAAAGTCGCCTGTCCACAGTATTGCAAAATTGTTCTTAGAGAGAACAATTGCAGCTTCAATAGCACATTCAACGTCGGGGACAATCTTATCTCGTTTAGGGCCCACAATATTATTGTAAAAATTTACAATAATTAAATCCTTGCCATGACTGTGTGTTAGTCTCAATACAGACGCATGCTGGCAAACTACAGTGTGTCCCCCATCATTAAATTCCGTCAATTTAGTTGAAACCAAAGTCAGTAGGCCACCCTTAGCTCTACCAGCCTTGGAAGCTACTGCTGCCACACTATAGGAGGTATAACCTTCAACTTCTATTTGGTCTATATGCCATGTCTCTTGTAGACAAATAATATCATAGCCACATGTGATGAAGTTATCCCAAAACGGGGTACATAATTTTGAAGCGATTCCCGCTATATTCCAGGTGCCAATTATAAGGGAGTCAGCGCAATTGGCACCTGTACTTTCGGGGTGATTAGACAAAAGTGAGGCTTCCAAACTTACAATTGGAACAACATTAACATTTGTTGTAGTTATATTGTCATCTATAACATTATCTGTAACAGTACATGTACATAGCACATTATTTGGCAATAATAGATGTGGCTCAGTTATAGTTTTTACACAACTTTCAGCACCCAAATCTTTTTCCGAGGTCAATGTAACACCTATTTCAATGCTTCCAGAATGCGGGGTCAAGGGTAAATCAGCCAGTCAGTCATTCTCCTCAAGTGAGTTGAACAGCTGAAATCTGTTAGAAGTTGGGACCACAAAGTTGTCATATAGATTAGGGAGTAAAGGGGGGCAGATGGGTACAACATTAGGATGCTTAATAAAGGCCGCTCTTGGATGTTGGAAATTATGTGTAATAATTTGTCTTCCTGACTGGTTCCTATAAAAGTAGTCTAGTGGGAACAGCGTGATGTTATATTCGTGACTCGATGGCATAGGTACGTATAAGATCGAATCTCTCGCCCATTCTGTAGTCCTAAAATTTATGATTATACAGTCACCATCTATCTCCTTTTTATTTGGTCCCACCCAACCTACCCTCTGTGTGGTTATAATCTCTTCAGCACCTCGTATTGGGAAACCACAGTTTTTCACCAGCCAGTACAGGGTCTTATTTTTTAGGGTTTCTTGATTTTCAAATTGGTTGGGCAACAATTTGGGGACATTAGCAAGTATTGCTATAAACGGTCTACAATCAGGTGGCAAATTAATAGTAGCTGGAATAACGTTATTAATATGGCGCCTCGGTACAGGTAGGCTCTGGTTGTTGTTAGCCGGGTCACTGGTGTTTCTTTGACCCCCAACTACTTTTTGCCCACCCACTATCTTAGGGATAGTGGGTGTTGACCTCTGCCTTCCACTTGTAGAAGGTACCGGGTTTGCCGCCACAGCAGGCACACTTGGAGTACGATTTACTGTATTTAATTTGTTTTTGCTCAGATTCCCAGATTCAACATTAGTTGTGTGGGGTCTCACTTGCGTGCCAAGGTGTTCTAAGATATCCAAGTTAGCTAGGCCTAATTTCTCCAGGTTCTCTATTTTTTTACTTAGAGTTTCTAGAGATACCATCACTGGTGCAATATAAATCTTTACCACTTTCTCGAGACATGCTGTAAGTACCTTGACATTTGTTGGGGTTAGAATTTCCAGCAATTGTGTATCCTTTACATGTCTCCCTCCACTATTCAACTGTATCTCACCCTCTCTTTCATTGGTTTCTATTATTTGTATAGCCCTCTTCTTTTTTCTTCTGTATGTTTTAGGCTGTTTGTTAATTATTAACCTTTTACGACTTTGGGTAAACTTCTTTTTAGAGGGTACAGGCTCACAGTCAGTTTCACTACTTGACAAACTGGTATCACTAATTTGTACAGTTGGAATGACAGTATTGGTATCACAACCATCCAGTTCCATAATGTTTGCAGGCACATCACTATATGTTTGGGACTGTGGCAATATACTAGCTGACAAATCAGGTGTTATTGACAGTCTATTCTCCCTAGTACAACAAACAGTAGGTACTAAAGGTTGTGGTACATCTGGTTGGCTTAAGTCATACCTTGGAAAACCGGCAAATGATTCCAACAAAAATGAATCATGGGACATAGTTGTTTCATTTGTAACGCTAAGATGTGTATTAATAATTGCTGGCGATTGACTTATTAAACACATACTCGCCGGTAAAGAAAGTCTACTTTCCGTATTTTCGATAGCGTTACCAACCACTCCAATAGTTTGTTGCAGCATCCTATCAATTGCAGTTAAGGTAGGTAGAGGAGTTTGCGCCAAAGTTTGTTTCCTTGTGGTTGAGCGTGTATGCATCGGTGTTTTTCTATTAGTCACTCTGCTCTTACTTTTACTTTTGACTTCCATCAAGCCAGTTACAAACTGATATATTTGGACGTCCGCAAAAAGGGAAGGGGTGAATACCTTGGAAATGCGGGAGGTGGCAAAAGACAGAGGGGTGGCCCGGTCCGGTCTCCTGCGGTCTCTGAGGACCTCAGAGGGCCCGCCCTTGTCCCGGGCTTCTCCCGCGCGCGCCCTCGCGGGACGATGGACCGCTCACCGCTTTATGCGCCTCCTGGCGCGCTCCGGTGACGGGTCTCGTGTCCTAAGGGCTGCTGGGAACTGTAGTTCACTAGCTGACCGGCGGAGCGAAGCCCGGCCGGTCAGCCTTCCACTAGTACAGCCAAGGTGCGGGAAAGTGCGGGAAAGCGCGATGTCAAGCCCGTCCTCGGGCAGGAAGCCAAGCTGCAGGTCAAATTGGAGGGACACGAAGGACTCCGCACCGCTCACCGCTTTATGCGCCTCCTGGCGCGCTCCGGTGACGGGTCTCGTGTCCTAAGGGCTGCTGGGAACTGTAGTTCACTAGCTGACCGGCGGAGCTAAGCCCGGCCGGTCAGCCTTCCACTAGTACAGCCAAGGTGCGGGAAAGTGCGGGAAAGCGTGATGTCAAGCCCGTCCTCGGGCAGGAAGCCAAGCTGCAGGTCAAATTGGAGGGACACCATTTGGATCAACTTCACAAGGGAACAAGAACCCTGGCCTGCTCCACCTTTAAATCAATTTTGCAGGGATTCTAATGCAACAGCTCGACTTCTAACGGGCTAGTGACGCGCAAATGTGGCCAGCGGTGTCACAGTTGGGGAGGATAGTGTGGCAAGGGGTCTCAGCACAATATGCATAACAGAATATTAGCATTCTAACACTTACCATTACCGAGAACAAGGCACCAAAACATACATGCTTGCATCCACCAATATGTGTGACAAATTGGAAAGGGTGGGATTTTTGCCTGTGAATGATTGACGACTGCTCTCTCACAGGGAGGGAAACTCCAGTGCCCGAAACCATGATGCTGAAAGCATCACTGGCCTCTAGTGGATACTGCCATAGACCACAACGGCCATGAAGGGCTTTAGAAAAGTAAGCCCTGCGTTTGTCGTTACAGTTCAGAAAGTTGATTTAATGCCTGGCTTCGGTATTCTACTTCAGAGCGCGGCTGGCAAGCAGCCTAGGACAGACAGCCCAGACCTAAATACCTTGATTTGTTTGAAGATACGATCTATTTAATATTTGGATAGGAATGTAAAGGAATTTCAGGGCGGCACAGCCTCAGGGCCCTAATGGAGAATCCTCCTCTGGGAACAACCGAATTGTGCTGGGTTTGGTGTCAGACACCTTGATTTTTCACCCCCAACATGATTCTCGTGTAGGGGGTAAGCTGGCATATACGGGGGCGCCACCCTGAGTTAGTTCCCTTCCTAAGATGCAGTGACCCAGTGCTTTGACAGACTCTCCCGAGCCTCGCCTCCAATACAGGAGTCTGTCCTCCTGGTGGGATGAGCTATCACTTCGCCACGGCAGAAACAAATGTCTCGTCAGGAAGGAGGTAACACCTCCACCCTCCCAGCATGGCTAGTGTTTACAGTAATCACGATGGTGAGCCTCAAAGGCTTTCACCACCCTTGATATGTAATTTCTTGCCCCCCACTCCAGGACAAAGCCCTTCCGGCCTGTCCAGCCTGACAGGCGGGAAAATTAGTTTTGCAGGAGACGTACACCTCAAAAAGACTAGCCACACTTTTAGAGTGAGTTGGGAGGTCTGTACATCCAAGAAAGGATTCTGCCATGTTGGAATCTGGGTAGAAAGGCGATGTATACTCACTGGATGTTTTCACCTCAGGGGTGGGTTAGCAACAGGGACCAGTAGCCCATTGGACACTGGCCCTCATGCACTTAACGCCCCCTAAACTAGGATTTAAAGGTGCTCCCCTTGCACCAGAACCTCAGTTCTGACTTTGAATCCAAGAAAAGGCACAAAGAAGATGATGTCGGGGGGGCGCTAGAGGGCGCCGGGCAAGATGGCCGCACGTGAGTGAGGCTCTGCCAAGACCATCTAACATTCGTTCATTTATCCTGCACAATCCGACTCCTGAGCCCTGTAACTAAGCTGTCGGACCCCCGCTCACACTGGGGGTTCGCTGAGGCGCTTTCCTCAAGTTCGGCGGCTGTGTGGAGCGTACCCGGGGCCGAGTTGCCCAACGCCGGGATCCCGCTTGCGGAGTCTTCGGCCCCTGTGGAGAAGCCGTCCCGCTGCTGCCTGTGCTGGTGACCCTGCTATCGCCTGGACAACGCGGCGCCCGGTTCCTGAGGTGGCGGAACCGGTGACCTATATCTGAAGAGGCGCCTGGACAACGACCGGCCTGGACCCGGCCCTGCTGGCAGCGGTGAGTGGGGCGGGGTGCTACGCAAGCCCGGGGCTGCGGAGGCGGCGCTAGACCGCGCCGCGCAAGCTGAGGCTGGCGGGGGCACGGGGAGGGGGCCCGCAGTGAGGTGGAGTGGCGGCGCTGTGGCTCTGGGTAGAGCGGCTGGACAGGCGGCGCTTTCTGGGGGCAGATTCACTGGAGCGGACGTTCTGCTGAAGCTGGGCGAGGGGTGCTGCTGTGCTGGATAACTGTGAGCCTGCAGCGCATCCGCCATTTTGTGGCTCCGGACCCCCATCCCATTTAGAGGACTGCCTCTGGAAGGTGGAAACTGCCTGGTGATCCCAATTTCAAGCGCAGGGGCTGTCAGGAAGAGTGTACCCGGTCTGTGGCACTAGCGATATAGCCACTTGCTCGCTTAGGGGACTATTAGTCTGCCATTCAACGCGAGAGCTGTGAAGCTGCTGCAGGGTCGATTTGGCGCGCTTTCACCACCGGGTGCGGTGAGCCTAACTGTCCTGAGCTGGGTTTTGCTGCGGAGGCCTAGGCCAGCGCCTTGTTGTGGGACAGCTAGTATATGCTCTGTGATTGATAAGGGCGTCTTGCATGATATAACTGCCTAGCATTTCTGCACCTACGTCTGGGCTGCGTTGCTTGCCACCATGGGCAGGACGGAGAGGAATCAACCGAAAATCACTTTTGAGGCGAAAAAAACGGTGCTTATGGCTACCCAGGCGCCAACTGACTCTGAGCAGGGGGGGGCAGTTGGGGGCACCCCGAATTTGGAGTCTACGCTGGTGGCTATGCAAAAGACACTCCAATCCATTGAAGGCACCATGGAGTCAGTTAATCACCGCCTAGACCAAATGGCAACGCAATTTGACCGCCAAAACGAGCGGATGGGGGAAGTGGAACAAAGAGTATCTGCCACCGAAGATGGCCTGGCCACGGTCTCGTCTAAAGTTTTCAGCATGGAGAGAGTGTTGGCGGTCATACAGGCAAAAAACGAGGAATTGGAAGGGAGGTCCAGAAGGAACAATATTCGCGTCACGGGCCTGCCAGAATCAACGAATGTTGGACGAATGGAGGACTACATGGAACGTATGCTCATTGACATATTTGGGGCTGACCAGCTGTCTCGTGTCTTCATAGTGGAACGAGCCCATCGCTCCCTGGCTAAGCGTCCTCCGCCCGGGGCGACGCCGCGACCTATCGTGGCCAGGGTCCTGAACTATAGGGACCGGGATACTATCCTACGCCTTGCGAGGGAAAAGTGCTCCATAGAATACCAGGGTAACAAACTTGAGTTCTATCCTGACTTCACCATGGCGGTGCAAACTGCCCGCAAAGAATTTGCCGCGGTAAAACAATTACTGCGTACTGAGGACATTACATATGCCATGCTGTATCCCGCCCGCCTTCGGATCGGTCCCCCTGCGAATAATAAGATTTTTTCCTCCCCTAAGGCGGCCATGAATTACGCCAAAAAACTCAAAAAACGTAATAGAGAGCCGAATGAACGTCGCGATGGCGAGGATGAGCGGCAGGATGAAGTTGCCTAACCTGTTGCATGCAATTGTTAAGGGAGGGGCATGACTGAGCAGTACTGCACTGAGACACATGCACAGCTTGGCAGTTGGTGGCTGATGCCGCCTCTCACGGTGCCCCAATGCCTGGACTGACTTACTCTGCCGCCACGGCTGTTATAGTGGGATGGACGCTCAGACCTGTTATGGCTCTACTGATGATGATGTGTTTGCTATTGTCTGGGCCGTGCCACCTGTAGGCTCTGAGGGAGGCCGGACT
Organism: Lissotriton helveticus; assembly: GCF_964261635.1. Taxonomy (NCBI): domain Eukaryota; kingdom Metazoa; phylum Chordata; class Amphibia; order Caudata; family Salamandridae; genus Lissotriton; species Lissotriton helveticus. The sequence goes on along the minus strand of NC_136072.1, from coordinate 1,055,089,275 downwards.
CGATGTATGGTGCCCAGGGGGGGCATGTGCGCCTGCTGCGCTGATCACTAATAGTGCTTTCCGCTGCAGTTAATGCTCCTATTGGCCTTGTACACAACCTTGGGCGGCCTATAGCAATGTGCTGAATTTTGAATTTTTGATTGCTGATTGTTTATTCCTTTGGCCACGAGGATGGGATCGAGGGATTGAGGATTTTGTTATTGAGAATGGTCTACACTCTCGTCAGCTTCCTGGCGGGGGTGGAGTGCCGCTACGCCCCCAGATATGGGAGATCCCCACGCACAGTTGTTTGCATTGTTGGGGGTTGCAAGGGGGGGGGGGGGTATGGGATGGCTTTGGCGAATTGGGTATGCTGAAGTGGGTGGAGGGATGGGGGACGGGTTTTTGATGTTTACAGGGGGGTCGTTATTTTTCCTGGTCAAAGATGGGGGATCTGAGATACCTTTGGGATGTGTTCAGAGCTTTCGGTGTGGGTGCGGTGTTCGTAGTAGGGGAGCTCATGTCCTTACTAGGACGCTGGACATAGAGTGTTGGGTCATCGGGTGGGAGTTGGCGGGGGTCTGTTGGCTGATGGGTTGCTTGAAGGTTTGGCGATATGGATAGGGGGGGTAAACTCACGTGTGTAACTTGGAATGTGAGGGGACTCAATAGGCCGCAAAAGACACGACAAATGCTTGCTTTTTTGAATAGACATGGTGCTCAGGTGGTTTTTCTTCAGGAAACACACCTTCGGGGTAAGGCGGCTGAAATGGTGGGCAAGCAGTGGGCGGGGGTACGACTGGCTACGGCATACTCCTCCTATGCCCGTGGGGTGATGATTCTAATAAAGAGAAATGTCCCATTTGAAGTACTTCATGAGGAGATTGACCAAGATGGTAGATATGTCATTGTACAGGGTAAATTATGTGGTACGCTGATCACTCTCATTAATGTGTATGGACCGAATGTCGATGATCCTGATTTCTTTGTTACACTCTGGAACAAACTTTATATGCTTCCTCCATCGGCTATCCTGTGTGGAGGGGATTGGAATGTCACGCTAGATGCCGAATTGGACAAGAAACAGGACAGGCCCTATGTGCGCAAGAAAGCGGTGGACGCGGTATGTGAGGGTATGAGTGGGCTGCAACTGTTGGATATCTGGAGATTGAAGTATCCGAGCAAGCGGGAGGGAACATGTTACACGTCGGCGCATGATACGTGGTCGCGATTGGATTACTGGCTAGTGACTCGTGATGTGAGCGGTTGGGTGATGGGTGTTGAACATTTGCCTCGTACTATCTCTGACCATGCGCCTGTTAAACTGGTGCTGCAGCTACCATCGCATGCTCCTGCTCCTTTCACTTGGCGTCTTTCCCCTGGCGTGTTGACTGATCAGGTGTTGAGTGAGCGGCTGAGGCAGATAATCGAGGAGTTTTTCGTGCACAATGTGGGGTCTGTTGACACGATGAGTACAGTGTGGGAGGCCTTTAAGGTGACGGTGAGGGGGGCGTGTATTGGTCTAAGATCAGGGGTGCTCACGTCTATCCGGGATTCCATGGCCAGGCTGGAGAGAGAGTTGCTGGTTTTGGAGAGGCGACTGGAGGTGTGTGCAGAGGTCACATTGCTGGCTGACATTAGATCCAAAGTCACTGAATATAACGACTTGGCGGAGCAAGAGGTGAAATTCCTGTCCAAACATGCTACAGCTAGGTATTACGGTGAAGGGGGTAGGCCGGGAAAGGGGCTAGCGGATCGGGTCAGGGACCCCTGGGCACGCCACTGCACAGTGCGGGAGATTGAAGATCAGGGGGACGTTGTGACTAGCACGGACGGTATTCTCGCCTGCTTTGCGAAACATTATGCGCAGCTCTATGAGCACAGGGACACGGCGGATGAGGAGGACGTGGATCGGTACTTAGAGGACATCGCCTTGGTATGGTTGTCCGGGGGCCAGCGGGAATTCCTTATGCATCCTGTCACTGCGGCCGAATTTCGGGACGCAATTGCTGCTCTCCCGAATGGGAAGGCGGCTGGCACGGATGGCCTTCCCTCCGAATTCTATAAGGCATATGCAGATTTGCTGATCCCGCAATTGGCGTCGGTCTTGGAGGAGGCGTTTGAATGCGGCCGGCTCCCGGCGACAATGAGAGAGGCGTTGTTGGTAGCATTGCCTAAACCAGGGAAGCCCCCGAACAAGTGTGATTCGTATCGGCCCCTTTCGCTCATGAACACCGATGTTAAGATAATTGCCAAAGTTTTAGCCACAAGATTGCGTTTACTTCTGCCAGTCATGGTGCTGCCGGATCAGTCGGGATTTGTTCCCCTCAGGTCAACTACTCACAATCTGAGAGCTCTGTTTGCTGTGCTACACCTGCTTAAACCGGAGCTGGCCGCGGTGGCAGTCATGCTTGACGCCGCCAAGGCTTTCGATTCGGTGGCATGGAAGTACATGCTGGCTATCCTGCGCCGGATGGGGGTGCCTTTCTTTTTTATATCGCTGATTGCCCTTTTATATACTGCGCCCACAGCGAGAGTTAGGGTCAACGGTCATGTTTCCTCCCCATTTCCGATTCAGAGGGGGACGAGGCAGGGTTGCCCTCTCTCACCCTTGCTTTTTGCTATCATGATGGAACCTCTGGCCTGTATCTTACGGCAGAGGTATGCGGAGGCGGCGCTAAAGTTCCCACTTAGGTCTTTGGCCGTGTCAATGTATGCTGACGACATGGTCCTCTACATCAGGGACCCGGCGCTCCATCTGGAAAGCATACTCCGAGAATTCATTAAGTTTGGTCGCCACTCCGGACTGACCATCAACTGGGACAAATCTGTGGTGTTGCCTCTCACGGACGCAACTCACCAAATCCCCTTGGAATTCCCGCTAGAATGGGCAACAGAATCGGTTCGATATCTAGGCATCTGGGTGCATAGGGACTGTCAAGAAGTTATAAGGGCTAATTATGGTGTTGCTATCTCTAAGTTGGAGGATCAGGTGGCGCGATGGACTCGTCTTCCACTGACCCTGGCGGATCGAGTGTCCCTGATTAAAATGGTAGTGCTGCCGAAATTTCTTTATCTTTTTGTCAACATTCCTGTCCCGCTGAAGTCGCATTTCTTTGCCAGGATGCGGTCCCTTTTGATATCTCTCACCTGGGCTGGTAAGAAGCCGCGGGTAACGTGGGAGGTATTGACCAAACCATATGAACTGGGGGGGTTCGCCATACCAGACATAAAGCTATATTATCTCTGCGCGCAAGCGCATTTTGCGATCTACTGGATGAACGCTCCACCGTACACCCCGCATGTTGCGCTTGAGGCCAGTGTTGTTCTGCCACGTCCCCTGAGGGCCATGATCGTTAACGACCATTCGGTGTTTGAGAAGGGGGAGATTGACACGGTGCGAATCACGGCGACCGCCTGGGAGGACCTGGGTAGACGGGCTGACAGGTTGCCGTTATATGCGCCGGCTATGCCGCTGCTTTATCACTCTGATATTTCAGTATCGGGTGAGATTGGCGGATTACAGGTTCTAAGGGAAGCTGGACTACAAACAATGGGGGACCTCTTCCCCGGGGCATCGTTTATATCCTTACAGGCTATGACAGCCCGCTCAACTAGTGTTGGTATGGCTACCTTTGTCTACGTTAGGCTTCGGGTTGCTGTACGTGATCTGTTTCCGACATACCCGGGGGAGCCGTTAACGCTTGGGGCCTTACAACTGCTTTACACCGCTAAGGACAGGACTAAATTGCTGTCTAAGCTATATAGGGCTGCGCAGGAAGATGAGGGAGGGGGCGCAGTCCTGGCTAGGGCCAGATGGGATAGGAGCCTCCCAGAACCGCTGAGTGATGACGAATGGACCGAATGTTGTACTATGACTGGGGGATATGTGATTAATGGCAATTTCCGCCTTCTGCATTATACATTTCTGCATCAGTGGTACTACACGCCGGTACAGCTGCTTCGATTTGGCCTTCGGGCTGCTGCTCAGTGTGTCCGTTGCGGTGCTGAGAATGCTGATTTTGTGCACCTGGCCTGGGGATGCTCGCGGGTGTATGGCTTCTGGAAGGAGGTGACTGAGAAGCTCTCTGTCATGACGTCGACTGCAGTTGCGCTGGATGTGCGCCTCTGTCTTTTGGGGATAGCTTCTGGTGTACCAGCGACGGCAAGGCGGTTTGTGGTTTTGGCGCTCCAGTTGGCTAAGAGGAGAGTTGCTATGGGATGGGGAGGGAGGAGAGCGCCTGATGTGCAGCAGTGGCTGACTGACATGGCTTACTGCAGGGACCAACTGAACACTTACTATGAGGGACTGCCAGCGAAGTCGCGACCACGGGATGTATAGGCTCCGTTTACACTTTATATGCTGTCCCTAGCTGACACTGATAGCGAGAGGAGTGTGAGTGCCGACCTGTCAGAGGGAGGCGGTGAATCTGAATGAGTGGTACCTAAGTAAGGGAGGGGCGATCGTCCTGTGTAGTAGGAATGAGCTATGGAACTAATTGGATGTCCCCTATGCGCTAGGAAAGGTTGGCGTGGCCTAACTGCCTTGCAAGTCCCCGCTATTGTCTGTGCCCGGTTGGACAGACCAATTACACAATGCCTCCCTGTAGATGACCTTATTGCCGCTTTTGGGATTGAGTGCCTCTTGAACACTGTGCCTAACGAACTCGGACTGCTCACAAGGACCAGGACTAAGGGGGGTTGGGGGGTAGTTGGGATTTGTTGTTGCTTGACTTTGTTTCTGCAAAAACCTTGAAAATGAGACCGAGATCACATAAAGGTGATACGGCCGCAGTCCTCCGGTGTACTGTCACTATTACATTCAGATCATCTGTCGTGCCTTCATGAGCTGTGCCTTTCCAAATTATGCATTTGCGTCAATGAAGTATGTTTTTTCCAGCTCGTCTATTTTGAATGGTACACTGATTGCGGCCGGCCCTACCAGTGGGTTGTAGGCACACCGCTGTGTATATGTGTAATGTGCAATAAAGGTCTTTCAAAAAAAAAAAGAAGATGATGTCACCAACAACAGGACTCTGCCACCGTGCAAAGAAGAGACCATATACTCTAACTGTGTGTTTGACGTGTGACTGTGGCTAAAGCTTGTGGCTCATAGCAAGGAGGACTCCAGTGGATGCCAGAAACCGAAGCAGACTCCCTTGGATTGGTGGGACCAGTCCCCTGCAAGCTGCAGGAAAATCGACGTGCTCTGTGACAAGAATTACAACCAGGTTTCTTTCAAGTTGAGTCACTTACTTATTGTCAGTGTTGGTACTGTAAAGCGCTTAGCGCATGTTCCTCTAAGCACGCCTGACTGCTCTGTGTTACACTACCAGGACCGGGTTAAGGCTGCTAAGGGCGAATCCGAGGTCCAACTTTGTGTATTGTGTTAGTATTACATAAGGCCGGCCAGCCCTATCATATAATACATCCACCTTGCAACAATGACGTAAGCGATTGAGTGTGGTTAGTAAAATTCATGATGCTGTACTTTTCAGTTAATGGCTGCACTCTGAGAAATAAAGATGTGTAACACCAAGCTCCGTGTGTGGAGTAATTAAGCTGCAAGCAGCTGCACGATGCAGTGTCACCATTGCCCTCTGAGCTCAGGGGGCAGCAAGATCAGCTACCAAGGATCAGGGAGCTGGTACATCACTAGCACCAAGGCCTGGCTTTGGGCTGGCCAGGCCTCAGACTTGAGGCTGGAGCTAGGCCCTGCTTTAAATGAAAACCCTGTTGGCGTGTTTTAATTCAAGCTGTGTGTGCTGAGAGCTCCCATTTATGACTGAAAATCAGTGCTTCACTACCCTTTTGGTTTTACATGTATTCACCACATTTCGCACTAATAAAAAGAAAAATAGGAGACTGGCACTTGTTCATTTGAACTGCATTTCGGCAACAGCATTTAAAAAGCAGTTAACTTCCTACAATTACTTTCATTAAATAAACAGTGCAGATTGAAGTGAAGGCTTGTGTGAATTTACCTGAGGCACAGTTTTCTTTAAAAAGTTAACTCAGGTTACAAGAGCACACACAAGTGAGTCCGCTCAGCTTATGGATTACCAAAAGAAGCTTTCTCCAAGACCTCATCAACAGAACCCGTGCACTGAATGTCTCCTTGTCTTCGAGAAAGTTTTTGTGACAGTCAAAAGTATAATCTGCCAGACTCCACCACTCAGGGCGCGGCATTAAATGAAAGACACACAAGCAGTGGTAGAGAAGGAACCTGAATTCCTGTGGTAGACACCTACTCCTGCTTTACTCTTGCCCTGTCTCAGTACATGAATGGAGGTTTGCTGACTCCCACCCTTGGCCAGAGTATTAAGCGCCCAAGATCAAAACATGTGCATCACCAATAAAACCGGCCTTGCCTACACAGAGATGCCACTTCCCTGGCTTGTGCCTTCAGGGTGATATTCACCCTTGTCCGGCTTATACACACTTACACCCCCTTTCTTCAACCAACCCAAAAACCCTTCCTCAGAGCACCTATAAGCTCTTTGAGTAGAGCTGCTCATTGGTTATTTTCCCCCGCACCCACGATGAAAGGGCAAAGGCCCTCACGCCTTTGACATCAGTCACCCCTGCCTGTATCACTAACAGTCAGCAAGAATAGATGAAAATTCTAGAGTGTTTGATATCTATCGTATCTTCATTGACTGGATGGACCTTTTAAGCTGCAACCTTACAGCAAATGACCTTGGTGCCCTGGGGACATTAGGGCCCTGAAGGTAGAGTCCCCCAGAGCTCCATAGCCAGGTCACTGACACCACTTCTTGCTCGGGCACGGGACCTGAAGTGTGAGATGGGGCACAGCATCCCAGGACAGAGTATAACAAGTACAGCATGGGTGGAATGAAGCTCCCCCAGAAGTAGTGGGACAACGACAGGGAGGGTTTTTAAAAAAAACTAGCAATCCGTCAGTGTTTTCATTTACCTGCAGATCCTTACATCCGGACATTTCACTTGAGTAATTTTCTAAGGTTTATAAGGGCTACAGTTCTCCAAGAGTACATGTATCCTCTCACTTACACCTCAGTATTTCTTGGAAGCTCATTTTCATCCTTGTTTGGTTGTTACATGGAAAGGAAAAGCTTCTTTTGACACAGAATGTGTCCAGCCTACAAAAGCATTGATCTTGACGTGTTTATTTTTGTGGTGCCAAAAGCAAAGGCAGAAGCTCCCTTAAAAAAATCACAGACCTGCAGGGTGTTGATTGTATTATAAGAGCTACTGTAACATGCCACAGAACAATTCCAGTGTATTGTAGTGTATTTCCATGTGTCGTACAGTAAGTAAGAGCCTTAACAGCTCAGCTCCCTGATATCTTTAATAGCTTGAGGGAAACGGAAAAATTGATAAATTGTATCTGCATTGAGGGCTGGTCAACCTCTCCCTCTGTAGACATCAGTAGTAACATTCTTCTAATAATGGTTCTTCCTCCGGTTTGGATTACGTGGGATATTTGCTGATAGAGGGTGAAATGTTAGCATCCGTGCATCCTCTCTGTCTTTGACCATCAGCCACCTATTCATTCTCTCTTTTCAACGGTTAGTCTGCCAACGTCACCCATCCTTCTTTCTTTAAGTAAGTGAATTATCGGCTTGCCCCCCCAAGTCTTTCTTAGGGTTCATCTTCTCACTTATAGTAGTAATAGAGCAGAGTGTAGAAAAGATGCGATAATACTTCGTTCCTTGTCAGAGGAAATCCTCATTTCCTTTGGGAGATCAGCTTGCTAGCTTTTCACTTGGATGATGAAATTACCCAATCTTGGGAAACTGCATTTGCAAGTTTCTAGTGGCATGCTTCGATGATCCTTTATCACATAGTGCTGCTTAAGTGATTATCAAGTAGGAACCCGAGGTGAACACCACCGGCCTGTAACCTCTTCACACAAAAATTATTCTGCCGGTGGGATGAGCACTGATGGCAGGAGCAAGCAGCAACTCCTGAGGTACCCTTGGCAAGGTGGGATGGGAGGCCACTAAGCTTGTCCGCACCCTTAACAGGGGTATAGCTATAAATGGTGCAACAGGTGCAGTGGTACCAAGGCCTATGGATTTAGAGGTGCTATTGTACTGCAATTATAAAGAAATTTGCTGCTGAACCCAGGGATGGCTGCCAATTGTCTATGTTTGCATTGCAGGCCGCTTCACCCTTGCTACATCACTTCACCCTTGCTACATCACTGATTTCAGGGGCCATATCATGATGAGGTGCACAGAGATTTACTAAGATTTTGAATCGGAGTTGCATCACTTATTTAGAGCAGCCCTAATGCAAAATCCATTTGTTGATTTACAAAGCCACGCAAATCAAAATTTGCAGAAAAATGTTAACTCAAGGCAGCGCTTAGCACTTCCATGTAGAGATATGACACCATCCTCCTGCTTCCTAGTGCTGGCATACAATCAGGCTACGTTTTTAAAAAATATATTTGAAGAGTTTTAGATAGCGCTGGCTAGACCCATAGGTATCAGAGCGCTTTACATGAAGATCGTTGAGTTACAAGTTACAAATTACGTTTGTTACCAGAGCATAGTAAAACACAGGTAAAAAAAAACGGTGTTACGGAATTTGTCGTAGGGAGGGGGAGGAAGGAGACACAGCGGGGAAAGGGGGAGAACTGTGCCCAATGTCCAGTTGGGTAGGTGACGGCCGAGGGGGTGAACCAGTGCCGATCTCCTCTATAGCTGTCTAGCTGCTCCACCGGGAATCAGTCATGTTGCTCAGGTCTCAGCAGTCCGGAATAACAAGAATAACAGATTTTTCATGGTTACATTAGTTACAGTTGCATAGTCAAACACAGAAGAACAAGCCCCCAAAATAGGAATAGAGGGAATTGGGGAGGGGAGTGGAAACAGAGGGCTGGGAAGCAGGTCAGATTCTGGCAGACCGGCAGTGGGAGAAAAGTACCTTGTGAGGGCCCAAAAGGTTAGACTAAGCGGGCCCATAACTCAGGTGGGGTCATATAGTCACTAAGTCCAGTGCCAAATTCAATCACCGCGTTAAGGCATCTGCACTGGACCACTGTATGCCCTCCTATATACTGCCATGGGGCGGAAGTCTGCTATAGGGAACAAAGCACCCCTTATTCCTTTGGGCCGTTTCCTCAAGCTCCACACACGCTGTACAGGTCCTGCTGGCCTCTGCTATTTCCATAGGCTCCACTGTTTAGAGACTCCGGTCGGGTCGTAGCAATCCCCCAGAGCTGAAGGATACCCAAGCGATCACCGCACTGCCGCCTTCCTCACAGCTGATTCTCGTAGTGTCCACTCGCGCAGCAAGCACACACGCCTCTTCGCAGTTGGCTCTGCTTCCAGGCGCTCTCTTCCTCTCACATCGCTAGACTACCCCGGTCTGAGACACTCGATCAGGCCAATTCAGTACTCTGCCACAGCCATCACTTCTACATATTGTGACAATCACACTAGTTCAATTTATGCCGCATCAAACTATTGGGCATTACTTTTGTCCATGAGCTCCTAAATTCAGGCATTTTGTTGTCTGAGTAGAAACATCTTTTTCTTCTCTGAAATGATGGTCATCCACTTAATGGAATATCAATCCTCCATGTGCCCTCGATTGGAAGACACCTGCTGTATTTATTTTTTACCCATTTGAGTTTCCAAGGTAGTGATCGTCAATTCTTATTCTTTCGAATATGCTACGTGAAAGAGAAGATTTACGACTCATGTCCTTAGTAGAGTTCATAAAGTGCTTGAGTCACTAAAATGTGTCAGATTCATCTCGTCCAAGACTCATTCCATAAAGGGAGGCAAGGCAATATGTTTCTCTTGATTGCAAATATATAAATTGGCTACAGTTGTGCTGATACATTAGCAGTTAACTCTTTTATCCAGATGTCATATATTTGGACACTTCATAGTGAATTTTTGGGAATTCTCCTCTTGTACTTCTCATGTTGCTCATCTTCAGAGAATGAGGGCATTCATTGTGCAATTGAGATTGCAAGACATAACATTTGATATGTCTTGGGGTGTTCCCTGTCTGCTTACTTTTCAAGAATACAGTTGTATCTGAAAGAAACAGGTTAGTATTAGATTCCTTACCTTAGAATATCCCCAGGCGTCAGACTGGATCCGGAAATTTTTGCGTAGCAGTACCCTTACGCGTCGGTAGGCGTCGTCTGCGGCTCCGCGTCCGTCGTCGGCGTCATTGGCGCCGTGATGACGTCGTTGGAGTACTTAGACGCCGCCTCCGCGTGCTGACGTCAGTTATTTTTTTTTCCACGCCAGCAGCGCAGATCCGGAAAAAGTGGTACCTTAGTCATTTTTTGACTAAACTTTTTACGATCCCTTTTGATCATTTTTCGAGTCTTCGACTCCGAACGGTGCCGGTAGGGATGCCAGGTTTTAAGCCTTGTGAGGACTGCGACCGACTGATGTCTGTCACCGACCCCCACCGCCGGTGCCTTCACTGTCTCGGCGTCGACCATGACGACAAGACCTGCCCTGACTGCCGGGCCCTGACTTCGAAAGCTAGGCGGGAGCGGTCCTGCAAGCGACTCGAACTCCGGCAGTCGGCCCCGCGCCGCGAAAGGTCCCGGTCCGGACAGAGGTCAAGGGACCGGTCGCGGGGTAGGAGCCATCATAGCTCTGGGAGTCGACATTACTCCTCAGGGTCGAAGTCGTCAGGTAAGCACAAGAAGTCGAAAGACGTCATCGCTCTTCCGACTCCCCCCCCCCCCCCCCCCCCCCCCGACGCTCGCGCAACGCGGCTGGGGTTACGGGTGACACTGCCCACGCGGCTCCGTCGGAGTCGCGGGCGTCGCGTCCGGCCCCGCTACAGGTTCGCCTGTAGATAGGAACGTGGCCAGACGCCACCGCCCGGCCCCGGGTGACCCTTGTTTCCTGTCCACCCACCCCACCCCTGAGAGCCTGGTTATCCAGGCTTTCAATTCCCAGACCGCATTCCCGTCGGCTCCGCCTGACAGGGAATCCAAGAGGTATGAGCAATACGGCAAAAAGGTATTCTCCTCCCTGAGTCTGGGACTGCGGTCTTCCAACACCGCATGCCTCTTGGGCCGCTACACCCACTCTCTGTGGGATACGGTCGCGGACGTGCTGCCAGAATGCCCATTGGAGGTACGGGCTAAACTCGGCCAGGCCCTTGTGGAAGGCCGAGATGCGGCACGGTACTCTATCCGGTGTGGGCTGGATACCACCGACTCACTGGGCAGAGCGATGGCAACGACTGTGGCGATTCGTCGCCACGCCTGGTTGAGGTCCGCCAACTTCTCGGCTGATGTACAGAATACACTCATGGACATGCCGTTTGATGGCCGTCGCCTTTTTGGCGACAAGGCAGACCATGCGCTTGAGTGCTTTAAGGACTCCAGGGCTACGGCCAGGTCCTTGGGCCTCTCGGCCCCGCGCCAGCAAATGGGTGCCTTTGGCTCCTTTCGTGGCCAAGGAAGGGGCGCCCCTACACGTGCTGCCTGTCACCGCAGAGTAATACCCAACGCGGTGGCGGCCGTGGAAACTGCCGTGGCGGCGGTCGGGGACAACGGCGAGGACAGTCCACACCTTCCCCTGCAGCATCCGCCTCAAAACCCTCCTAGTCCGTGCTTTCAGGCCCATGTGACGCCAGTAGGGGGCAGGGTTCACCATCACCTCCTCCACTGGCGCACTGTCACATCGGACAGGTGGGTGCTGCAAATCGTCCGAAGGGGCTACTCCCTCCCCTTCGAGGCGACCCCTCCAGCCATGCCACCGCAAAACCACCGTGTATCGGGGGATCCTTTGCGACTTCTGCAGGAGGAAGTTACGGCCCTCTTGGCCAAGGGGGCCATCGAGCACGTTCCTGGGCCAGAAGTAGGGTGTGGTTACTACTCCCACTACTTTCTGGTACCCAAGAAGGGCAAAGGGGACCTACGCCCTATCTTGGATCTACGGAACGTCAACGGCTTCCTCCGGAAGGAGAAGTTTAAAATGCTGACACTGGCTAAGGTCTTGGCTGCCCTGGACCCAGGAGACTGGATGGTAGCGTTGGACTTGCAGGACGCTTATTTCCACATCCCAGTCCTGCCGGCCCACCGGCGCTACCTGCGGTTCACGGTTGGCCACGAGCACTTTCAGTTTACCGTGCTCCCCTTCGGCCTTACCAGCGCCCAACGGGTGTTCACAAAGGTGATGGCGGTGGTCGCAGCTCATTTGCGCAGATTAAGGGTTTCAGTCTTCCCCTACCTCGACGACTGGATGTTGAAGGCGGGCTCGCCCCAGACAATCGTCAGCCACCTCCAGACGATGGCAGACCTCCTTCATCAGCTGGGGTTCTCCATCAATGTGCCAAAGTCACACCTGCGCCCCTCTCAGAAGCTCCTCTTCATCGGAGCGGTTCTCGACTCGGCGCAGTTTCGGGTTTATCCTCCTGAACAGCGAGTTCGGGATATTCAGGCTCTGATTCCACTCTTTCTGCCTTTATCCCGGGGCTCGGTCAGGTTGACTCTGCTGCTTCTGGGGCTGATGGCCTCCTGCATCCTTCTGGTGCATCATGCCCGGTGGCGGATGCGGGCTCTGAAGTTTCAGTGGGCCCAGCATCAGGGCAACCTATCTGACCATGTCCTGATCTCGGAGGGCACTGCGAGACAGCTGCAGTGGTGGCTCACGGACCGCGATTGGGTCAGCGGCAGATCCCTCTCTCTTCCCCAACCGGAGCACGTAGTTGTGACGGACGCGTCCCTCCAGGGCTGGGGAGGCCACATGGGAGAGGCGGAGATCAGAGGCCTCCATATCAACCTTTTGGAGCTGCGGGCGATTCGTCTAGCCCTGAAGGCATTCCTCCCCTCTGTCCGGGGGAGTGTAGTGCAGGTGTTCACAGACAACACCACCGCCATGTGGCACTGCAACAAACAGGGCGGGGTGGGGTCGTGGACCCTTAGCCAGGAGGCTCTGGACCATCAGGGCTCGACCCTGGTGGTTCAACACCTGGCAGGTTCTCTGAACGCCAGGGCGGACGAGCTCAGCCGTCGATGCATGATGGATCACGAATGGCGTCTGCACTCTGACATGGCGCACGGCCTCTTTCAGCAGTGGGGAGAGCCGTGGTTAGATCTATTCGCCACCGAAGAGAACGCGCAGTGTCATCAGTTCTGCGCGTTGGAATTTCCAAGGCGGCACTCGCTCGAAGATGCTTTTCGTCGCGAGTGGAGTTGCGGTCTGTTGTACGCCTTTCCGCCTATACCACTTCTACCCAGAGTGCTGAAGAAGATCAAACGCGACCGGGCCCAAGTCATCCTTGTGGCTCCGGACTGGGCACGAAGGTACTGGTATCCAGAGCTACTCAGTATGTCAGTCGATCCCCCGGTTCGTCTGCTTCTTCAGGAGGACCTTCTGTCGCAGCAGCAGGGGACGGTCCTTCACCTGAACCTGTCCAGTCTCCACCTCCATGCTTGGAGATTGAGCGGCGACAGTTGAGGCCATTTGACTTGCCTCCTGAAGTCTGTAATGTCATTCTGGCAGCCAGGCGTCCCTCCACGAAATCGGTATACGCATGCAGGTGGAATACATTTGTGGCATGGTGCACAGCAAAGGCTGTTGATCCACTTTCTGCCCCTCTTTCTACTTTCTGCCCCTCTTTCTGAGGTTCTTCTCTTCCTTCTTTCTCTTGCCCAGCAGGGCTCTGCTCTGGGCACTATCATGGGCTACCTTTCTGCCCTTTCAGCCTTTCTAAGGCTGCCTGATCAACCTTCTTTGTTGAAGTCCCCTATTGTAACTCGTTTTCTGAAGGGCATCACACACATGTTCCCTCCTGTTCCGTTTGTGATGCCTCAGTGGGACTTGAACCTTGTTCTTACTTTTCTGATGTGCACTCCCTTTGAGCCACTTCACAACTGTCCTCTCCGCCTTCTTACTCTGAAGACTGCTTTCCTGGTTGCCATCACCTCTGCCAGGAGATTGAGTGAGCTCCAGGCTCTTTCACCCCAAACCCCCTTTCCTTTCTGTCCATCCGGACAAGGTTGTGTTGCGGACTAGGCCATCTTTCCTGCCCAAGGTTGTCACGGCCTTCCATATCGGGCAGTCTATCACCTTGCCCACCTTCTTTCCGCCACCGCATCCCTCTAAAGAGGAAGAGCGGCTCCACCGTCTGGACCCAAAACGTGCGATTTCGTTCTATTTGGATCGCACACGCCAGTTCCGGGTGGATGACCAACTCTTTGTTGGTTACGTGGGCGCTAAGAAGGGACGGGCGGTGCACAAGAGGATCATCTCTCGGTGGGTCGTCTTGTGTATCAAGGCATGTTACTCCTTGGCAAAGAAGGAGCCTCCTGTTGGGCTGAGAGCCCATTCCACTCGGGTCACGGCGGCTAGCACTGCCCTGGGCCGGGGAGTCCCCTTGCAGGACATCTGTCAGGCAGCTACGTGGGCATCCCTGCACACGTTTGCAAGACACTACTGCCTGGACAGCCAAGTCCGGAGGGATGGCTTCTTTGGCGTTCTGTCCTCCAGGACTTTCTGGTGTGATTATTGGTTCGCAGACCCACCACCGGTGTCGGTATTGCTGGGGTATCTATTCTAAGGTAAGGAATCTAATACTAACATGTTTCTTTCAGATGAACAAGTTACTTACCTTCGGTAACGATATATCTGTAAGAAACAGTAGTTAGTATTAGATTCCTTAACGCCCCATTCTGCGAACCTATATCTAGGGTTAAGGTCTTCCCCTTTCAGGGCCCTAGTTTCAATGGCACCAGTGTTGGTTTTTAACATGGCTCTGCGTTTCTGGCGCGGAAAAGCTGTGTCTAAGAACTAACGTCCGCACGCGGAGGCGGCGTCTAAGTACTCCGACGACGTCATCACGGCGCCCACGACGCCGACGACGGACGCGGAGCCGCAGACGACGCCTACCGACGCGCAAGGGTACTGCTACGCAAAAATTTCCGGATCCAGTCTGACGCCTGGGAATATTCTAAGGTAAGGAATCTAATACTAACTACTGTTTCTTACAGATATATCGTTACCGAAGGTAAGTAACTTGTTTGTTATGCCTTCAGCGCCTTCCATTTCATGGGTGAGTTTCCTACTGTGTTTACCTCTTAGCTACAGTATTCAGAAGCTTACCAGTTTGAAGAACGATATTTCCTCTACTTTGCATGGCAAGGCATGTTAAGATTTGCTTTGGAATGCACATTTTCTTCTCCTTTGCCATCAACTGGGGATGATAGAAGCTTTGTTTCTTGAGCTCTTCTTGAAAACATTGGTCATGTGACTGTAATTTTGCAAGGTGTTAGGTCAGAAAAATAAATTGGTATAGGCTCCATTTGAATATCAGCGTCTTCCTGTATGTGAGTCAGTGCAGGGGAAAATTGAATTTTCTCTGTTTGTTGAATCAAACTTAAATGAGTACGATCTAAAGGTGGTGTATGATAGTGCTCAAAGGACCATTTAGGACCTTCCTCACACTGCGCACCATTACGGCTTCTTGTTCAAATAGCATGCTAGTTCATATATGCAAAAAGGAGGTAGGAATTGCCTCGTCCCATGCCATCAGGTTGCTAGACCTATAGCTGAAGATTTATTTCCAAATGCCATGCAAGATTGTATGGAACGTGATACTTCAGAAACAAATAGTGCTCTAGCTGAGCTACATAGCCCACATCAAGACATAAGATATGATGGAATGCACCGATTATGGGACTGGGTGGAAAAATACATTATGAGCTATCTGCGTAAAGAAACTGTTATCAGTAGCCTTAAAAACTCCACCGTCCAAGTTTGATTTGAAGGCCTAAGCAGTTAGGAAATGCATATCAGTGGAGGGATGAAGCAAAGTTGTTTGCTTGCCTGGGCTTCCTTAAAAGTCTATACTAATGTATTTAGTCCACTTTAAGCTCAGGACTGATGATGTCCTTATAGCAGATGGCAGAAAGGTCCAAGCTCATTATATCGTGATGATTGTTTTGATTGGAAGTTTACCATCAGCCTTGAAATATTTGAGAACAAGACAACAGTAATAATACTCATTGAACGTCACCATAGGAGGCCCATTTCAAATCAAAGGGTGATGTTGATGTTTCGAGACTGCAAAGGCATATTTATATTTATATTTATGTAGAGTGCTAAGCGTCATTCGCTTTTGGGAAATCAACCTGGAACTGTTCATGCTTCAGAAAATTCTAAAGAAGCAGGAACATTCCAACATTTTAAAACAAGTCAGTGATTGAAAAATGTCTATGATGTAGTCCTATAGTGCTGAGATTTGGCAGTTAGGGGAAGCTGCAGAACAGATTCGTAGTTTGAAAAAACACTTTGTAAGAATTACTATACAGCACCAAGGACACTCAGATGTCACACTGAAAGCACCTGTGAGGTAAATATATTTCAGGTACTAAAAGCGTGCTTAAGCCCCTCTTAAATTTTATTAGGTGTCGGAATGCTCAAGCGTTGAAAAGCATTGAGTCTGTCCTTAAGCTGAGTAAATTGCTTCAGAAGTTGGCAACAGGCGTAGTGGTAGATTAAATGTGGCCACCTCCTGACTATCTGACCCCCTATAGAGATGATTTTAGGACAAATGTGAAACATAAGCAGAGTGTACTGAAACAAGATAGTATGGCAACTATGCTGAAGGAAGTGAAATCTTTTCTAGAAAGCACATTTTTAGCTATGATGGCCATATGAAACTTTACCTCGTAGACTTAATATCTTTTGAAGAAAGGAGTCTCCTTTTTGCAGTCAAGAACATTTAAAAGACCCACATCATATATGAGCAAAACAATTGTGTCTATGGGTTTTAAGCTGAGACATTTACCAACTTTAGGCTAATGTGCAAGCAGTATGTGCCAGTCAGAAACACTCTGACTTAAGAGGCCAACAAACCATGTGTTTGCTCTTGGGGGACCAAAATATAGAAGTCACACCAAGAGTGACCAGCTACTTGGCAAAGCCTGGGACCTGAGATTATTATGTTGGGCCCAGTGAGACTGATCAGATCAGCTCATAGAGGAGGACTGTAACAAGGTGATGCAGAGTTCCACTATGCTTACACTTATTGTATCATTCTGTTATGGACATAGGTCATTTAATAAAACAAGAATACTTTGCGAATAGAGGGTTCATTCTTTGTCCTAAAACACTTGTGCTTTGCACAAAACTGATTTAATTATTTTTTCTATGGCCATACTTGACTTTATCATACGGACAACTGACCTCAGTATGGGAGCATGCACCATTTTTACATTAGCAGTGTGTGATATATGTCTGTTTATGTGGAAGATCTGAAGCCACAAGAGCATTGATGGTGCTTAGATTCAAAGGCACTTTAACCTACTTTGGACAGAGATAAAGATGATCCATTTAATTGTCTGTATTCCACACCAAAGGCACCAGCTGGAAGTGTTTTTCTTGAATTAAGTAGGTAGTGAGCATTTAACAAATCGAATAGCATAACTTAAACTGAGTATCCCCAAATTATTCACAAATATATAAGTATTTGAGGGTCTAAAAATTTGAAAGGGATTCAGTAAATGTTACTTTTGGTATGAGTAACTTTAAAAAACTGTTTTCTTGTCCTGAAAGTTACTTGACTGGAAGGCTGTGAATTGTTTTGGGTGCATGTGTCATTGTTCTTTCCATCCATATCTGTTTTGAAGAGGGAAAGGTTGCCCTTAAATTCTGTATGTTATTCTTAAACTGTTGTCCAAATTGACCTAGAGCTTGGCATTCAAAATGATTCTGTAATTTTAACAATGATTTACTTTTGATTTCATTTTGACAAAAACACATTGTGAATGAACTGTCTTCATTAAAGGTGGACATTATTTAGCCGCGTTTTGAGGCTAGCACTGGGGCATCCTCTTGTACAACATCCGGATTTCTCCAAAAGCAGCTCCAGACTAGCTGTGAAGGATGGTGATAGAACATCTTGTATGCAGAACCCCTTCTGCCCTTCACTGCCTTGGTACTGGTGCCTCTTCCATTGGTTGTCCTCCCGGAGCCAAAGTCTTATACAAACATACTAAGTTTTGTGTGAGCTGCCTGGCCCTCAAGGTTTTCCTGCCCTCCATCAGCAGTTGGTCTGTTCAGGTCTTAACGACAACACAACCACAATGTGGATGCCAAAAAGCAGTGTGGCATTTGCTCACACCACCATGCATTGAGGCCCTGAAGCTGTGGCTTTAGGCCAAAGCTCACAATGCCTAGCAGAACATCAACCTTTTGGTGGGCTCCCTGAATGTGGTGCTCCAATAATTTCAGTCGGCAACCAAAAGTGGTGTCTCCACACAGAGCTAGTTCAGTCCATCTTCACTCTTTGGTGCAGTTCTCTGGTGGATCTGTGTGCCACTCTCAAGAAAACTCTTCTCACAGTACTGTGTGCTACAGTTCCCACTGCAGGGAGCTCTAGGAGATGCATTCTGTCTTAGCTGGTACTTCCATCTCCACTATGCATTTACACCTAACCATTTAAAGAAGCTACGTCAGGATTATACACAGATGATCTTGGCTGCGCCAAACTGGTCATAATGGTTGTGTTCCTCAGATCTGCTCTGCTTGTCTCTGTGCTCTTCTATTCCATTCCTCTTATAGTGGCAGGCGCACATGCTACATCCAAACCTCCAGCGCCTCCGCTCATGTCTGAGGTTGATTAGGGCAATCTGAGCTTTTTTTTTTTTTTTAAAGAATATTTGTCAACTATTTCTGCCTTTCTTTGGCTGCCCGATCACCTTTTGCTTTTAAGTCTCCTATTAGAAGATTTCTGATATGATTGGTCTATTTGTTTCTTGATACCACAGTGAGAACTTAATGTGGTGCTTACTCACAATATATATTCACCCTTCTGACCCATGCATAGTTGCCTTTTGAGTTTGCTCACTATCAAAACTGTCTTTCTGATCACCATTGCCTAGACTTGGTGTGTCTGTGAGTTTCACGCATTGTCTACCGATGGTCTCTTCACTTAATTCTTTCATTACCTATTTCTGCCATTGAAGGCTTTCTTCTTCCTGAATGTCAGTTGATCACCCTGCCCATCTTCTACCTACGTCCGCATCCCACAAAGAAGGAGGAAAGGTGACACTGTCTGGATTCTCATAGGCTTTCAGTTTTTATATCGTGGAACATTTCCCACTGGATTATCCTGTGCAGCAAGATCTTTTATGCCATTGCCCAAAAGAAGCATTCTAAATCATCATGGTCTGTTCCAACACCAAGGCTACCTCTCCAGTGCTGTCTCGATGCTTTCAAATGTTGGACATTTGCCATGCTTCAGCTTAAGGCTGGTTCCTAGCTTTCTACAGGCGTTACTGGCTGGACTCCAAATTCTGCAGAGAAGGCCATTTTGCCATATCAGTGTTGCAGGAGTTCTTGGTTTGACCATCTTCTCATATCCATCGCCTGGATGGTGCTGTTTGGGTATTTATTCAAGGGATGAGGAATTTGCAGGTAAAAATACCCCTCAGAAGAAAAAGTTACTTATTGGTGCGCCTGGATGGTGCCATGAATGGCTTTATGATATCATATCGGGGTGGTTCCCAAAGATAAGGTGTCGCATAGTGGTGCAGGAAGGCTGTTTCAACTTTTCAGATCCAGTCTAAAGCCTGGAGAAGGTTCAAAAGGTGAGGAATCTACAGCTAGATGATTTATCCACCAGAAAGATTTGTTACCAAAGGTAAGTAACATTTACATTAGGAAAGATGCACCAGCTACTTGTAGGCTCTTGTTTCATCTGTTTATTTTATTATGCACGTTTAGTTAGTATTTCTTGATGTTCAAGTCATACAACATATCTAATACAGACAATTTGTCTCTTAATTTGACAATTGAAAATGTTAAGCCAGAAAGAGACGAATAACATTTTTTTCTGAAGTGCCTTAATATTAACCAGTGCAAATTTCATTGCAAATTGTATATTTTGATGCTAAAATGATCCGTGGTACAACTTCTAAAGTAGTCATTTGTGGGTCGAGTGCTAATCAGTGTTGTAACTTTTATATGAGGCATAGTAATGAAGATGACCCACTTTGGTCTTTCTGGATCCACACGAGGGAGGGAATGCAGTCAATGGTTAGTGTTTTGATGCACTAACAGAATTTTCTGGGTGAAAATGTTTTGAAGTAAAAATACACATTGGGGCTAGCAATGCCTGAAGGCTTCAATGAAGGCTTGAGGGTTTGTCAAAATATAGCTTCTCTATAAATTGTTTTATTGATATCCGCAGACAAAAGATTAAATCACAGGATCGTGAAAATTGGTGGCATGAAAATAGATTTTGCATTGTAGAACATATGGAAAGCGTACTCTTTCTCCAAAGGCAAAGTGTCATATGTGATGTTTCTATTTGTATCCAAACTAAATGCAAAAAATGTAATGAAGATGTTTTCTTTTGAGGTTCTGTTACACACGCATATGGGTCAGTTGTATACTTAGGCAGGATATTATCCTTTCAAATCTACAACTGGTGTGTAGTGCAACCGTCTGTGGCCTTCCTAGATCTAACATAGCTCCACTAAGGCTTCTCTTAACTCTCGTGCAAGGCTCATCATAGGTTCTAAAAGAAATACCCATATCACACCTGAGCTGAAATTCCTAAACTGACCCCCATATGAAGCAAGGATACAGCAAACAGTTGCCTGCATGACCCATAAAGCCTTACACTTCAACACCCCAATATACCATGTACAAAAACTTGAGCTCTCTGGTGGCTGTAGATCCTCTAGATGTGCCAGTACCTTACTGATGAAGCCACAGAAATTCCATGAAAAGAAAACTTACAATCGAGCTTTCTCGGGTATCGCCACAAGAATTTGATATTCCCTGCCCCGTGGCATCAGACTGAATCCCTCAATAGCATCTTTCAAAAGGAAGTAAAGTGCTACTTATAAACAAATTTCTGCCATGTAACCCCTGCTTCCCAAGCATTCTAGGACACGCTCTCCTCACCCTTGTTTACTATTTGACTGTTATGATTGTATTTTGATTTGTTGGCTAATTGTTACTACTTCCTGTACTTTTCATGATCGCTAAATTTTAAAGCGCTCTGATACCCCCAGGGGTTATGTTGGCGCTCTATAAAACTTTTAAAATCAAATGAATCATTCTTTCATGGTAATAAAGTGTATTCAGCAATACTGACCTACAAAAAAGACAGGAACATTAGCTCTTCCTGCTGTTCTATTGGAAATGAGTTTTGCTTGATAAGAACATATTTCCCATCTACTTAAAATAACTTAGTTTCTTACTTTTATGTTGCCTGCTGAAGATTCTTATGCCTTTGACTTATGCTTAATATTTAGCTTCAATTTTATGCAGTATGTTCCTTGTATAAATTGACACACTGAAATTATGCACTATGACAAATATTTTCATAAATGAGGTAACTCACACACTAAGGATTGAAAGAGTAGAAAGCTGCACATATTTTGCCTTGTCCAGGTTATGGGGTGTATTTCACAGTGGAAATTGTTGATGGAAAGTAGGTTTTGTTTAGTAAACATTTCCTGCTGAGGGGCCTCATAATGAGGCTTGAAGCCCATTATCGCCACTCTTCTGTTTATATCTCAGTTTTTCTAGCAGTCACAAAGAAAAATGTAAAAGCAGAAGTGTTTACTCCCTCCTTGGATTGTGCACCTTTTCTTCCTTTGTAGTTGTGTTGGCCATGAGTTCCGTGCAATTTTCATTTGGTGTCAGAAGTGAACTTACAAGAATTCAAGGAAGATGAGTCTCGCTTGAAAAATTGGGACAGCATGTACAAGAAACGTTCACCCCATTAAGGGCCTACTTCATAACAGTGAAACTAGTCTACAAGACAGCAGAATACTCAAAGAGCTTTTTTGCTAATTGGGGAAAACTGGTTGAAGATCCCAGATGATCAGCGAGGCCGAAATATAAAAGTGGTGCCTGGTTAATCATCAGGATTTGCACTTTAACAGCTCAAGAATGTTGGCCTGTCGAATGGGCAGGTATACTAATGGTGGTACATCTATGCATGATGTACAATGGTGACCTACCAGGGAGTATGTGTGGCTGGCACCAGGAGAGTGTCTGAGTAAGAGTGAAGCGTAAGATTCCAGTTAGGGAAAAACACTGTTGTGTTAATTCTCCTTTCCCATAACTAATGTCAATTACATCTTCAGAGGTTTATTAAACAGGTTATCCTCGTTCAGGAGTGGATTGAAAGGGTGGAGGGACATTGGTTTCTTTACAGAATTACAGAAGAGACCATATAAAATTTGGGTTTACATCTGGCTGTCCTGTGATTTCCATTGTGTGCACCAATTTAATTTTTGGTAATGAAAAAGACAATAATTTACTTAAGGGATCAGGTATACAATGGATCTTTGTCTTGAAGCAAGCTAAAAGACCATGTGCAATCTTTTAATTATTGAAAATATTCCAAAATATGATTTTACATCTATTTGTTTGTAATAGTAGATTACTCATTACATTTGGTTGAGTTTTGAATAGTCATAAACTTGTGTGTCAATATATACATGTTTTATTTAAAAGCTTTAGCACACTTATGCTTAATCCACACTTTTTCATTTGCCTGCTTGACTTCATTTTTTTCCATTCTTCCCAACTTTTCTTTAGTCTTTAACCTGTGTGTTAGCATCAGCCACAAAAGAGATTGAGCTAATATCAGAAGAGATGAGGGGTTTGAAATCTGAGAAAGAACTTTTGGCAGAAGAGGGACATGCTTTAAAATTAGAAAAAGATTCAATGTTGTCAAACCTTACAGAGGTGGAATCACAGATTACTTTGTTGCACCAAGAAAAGACTCAGCTGCAGTCACTCAATGAGGAACTCATTTCACAGAACGAGAACATTTTAAAATCGAAACTCATCTCTGACAATGAAAAACAACAAGTAAAGATCGATAAAGAGGCATTAATTGCTGAGAAAGAAAAACTGCTCCTTGAAATCGAAAATACAAAACAAGAACTGTTAAAGGTTAACTGGGAGAATGAAGACTTACAAACTTCCCTGACAACTTTGAATGCAAGCTTAGAAGAAATTCAAAATAGTAATAGTGCTTTGGCTGCCGAATGTGCAAAATACCAAAAGCAGAAACAGGAACTACTGGATTATCAGGCAAAGATTGCTGATGAAAAACATATCCTAGCTAAAGAAAAAGATGAAATTATTCAAATGCTGACCTCTTCTTCAGAGGAATTAGCAAATAACCAAAACAAACTTGTCAATGAAATAGCTGCTCTTACAGAAGAGAAAAAAGCCCTGCTTGAAAAGCACCTTGAGCTTGACAGTAAAGCTGCAGCTCTAAGAGGTGAAAGGGATGACCTGCTACAAAAACATGTGGACCTAGAGAATGAAATGTTTTTGAAACAGGCAGATTTAAAAGATGAACTAGAAACATCTCAAAATGAGATACAAGCATTAAATATAAAAAATTGTGCTTTGCATTCAGAATTTGATGCTATTAAGAATCAACTTGAACGGTCCTTACAGGATAATGTAGAGCTTCAAACTTCTAAGAATAGTCTTTCTCAACTTCTTGAAGAAATTAAGGCAAGTAGAACTCTAACAGATCTTGAACGGGTTCAGCTGGTGGAGGAGAAAGAAATACTTCTCTCATCTGAGCGAAAGCTTTTGGTTGAAAAAGCGGATCTTCTCAAAGAAAATAAAAATATTACAGAAAAACTCCAACTGTCTTTTGAAGAGGCAGCTCTTGATGAGAACATATTAAAGGATGAAATAAACTCTCTCGTAGAATTGAAAAACATAGCAAGTCGGAAGTTATCAGATCTAGAAAAGGAATGTGAAGCTGTCTTCAAAGAGAAGGAACATTTTGAAGCAAAATGTGCTGAGCTCATTGCTGATAAAGATTTTCTTTTAAATGAAATAAATGATCTCAAAGCACAAAACTTGAAGGAAATCTCAACAAAGACAGTCTTGGTTCAGGAGAAGGATGAGCTTTTAAAGAATATTCAGGACCTAACTTGTGAACTAGAAGAGACCACTAAAGAACATGACAAATTGCTTGCTTCCAAGCAGAGTCTTTCTGTCCTTCTAGGTGATATTCAAAGTGCCAAAGCATCCTTAGAGTTAGAACATAGTACTTTATTAAGAGAAAATGAAACATTGATTAGTGATTCATTGAAATACTGTTCCGAAAAAGAACTAATGACCAAAGACTATGTCAATTTACAAGAAAAGTATCTAAATCTAAATGACCATTTTCAAACCTTGCAGCAAAATCTTGTTAAACAAACACAAGGTCTTCAAAGCGAACATAGTAGTCTGTTGCAGAAGTACACAGACCTTCAAAATCTATTTGATCTTGCAGTTGAAGAAAAGGAACAGCTGGCAGCACAAACTAAAGAACTTGAAGAGCAAATCAAAGAACTAACAGAACAAAATCAAGAACTACTTACAGAAAGAAAAACACTGTTATTGGAAAAAGAAAAACAAGAATGTGAGCTGGAAAACATAGTCAAAGAAAAGCAGATAATATTGGGTGAAAACAGTGTGCTAACATCTAGTATTGAGAAAATGAAATGTGAGACTGTTTCATTGATCCAATTGAATTCAGAACTTCAGGATAGTCACAATTCTCTATCCAAGATCCTTGAGGATCTCCGTAGAAGACATGAGGTGACTGAAGAAGAGAGAAATATTTTACTGAAAGAAAAAGAAGATTTACTCACTTCTAGGGAGGATTTAGTGCGTGAAAATGAAGAGATTCGGGTTGAAAAGTCTGTGCTTTCAGAAAATAATACTAAGCTCTTAATAGACGTAAATCTTGTTACTAGAAACCAAACTGAAATCTCAGCAGAACTGTTTGAGTTGCAGAAAGTGCATCAGGGATTAAGGAAAGAAAAGGAAGAACTTGCGTTGAACTTGAAAGAACTTGAGGCTCTTCAAACCTCTACATCAGCCAAAAGGATTGAGGTATTGAACATTTTAAGTGAACCAAGTTTAGTTACTAACACTGAACACTAACTTCCACATAATTTTGGTACCTGCACTTTAATTTGCACAATTAGCTCTTTGTAGTGCTTTTCAATTTCTCAGCTACTAAGTTATGCATTGGAATGACGTTGACACTAACACATTTTCTGTTCACTTTTAGTGTTGGTTATATTTTTAATCATTGGTATATCGAGACCCTGTCTTTGAAATAATTGGAAGCAAGCACTTTGCAAAGCATTTTGGATTGAAGTATAGTCTTAAACTGTTAATTTATTGTAAATTGTAACTGTTAATATCTATTGAATTTGCAAACCTCTGCTACCTAAATTCTCTATCGTGAGAAGAACTCAGAAAACATGTACTCACAAAAGAACTAGT
Source organism: Lissotriton helveticus (assembly GCF_964261635.1). Taxonomy (NCBI): domain Eukaryota; kingdom Metazoa; phylum Chordata; class Amphibia; order Caudata; family Salamandridae; genus Lissotriton; species Lissotriton helveticus. The sequence goes on along the minus strand of NC_136072.1, from coordinate 1,055,064,031 downwards.
TAATCTGTTACTGGCTGAACTTACTCATTCCTTCCACATGTTTAGGACCATTCATGTCAACCTCCATGAAAAGCAGAGTCTCTCTTTTCTAGCAGTAGAACCAAGAGCCTCCAAACATTCTCTGCGGGATTGCACCTGGCCTGATGTGCCAAAGCATATATCTGCGCAGAAGCCCTGTCTCAAAACAAGCATGTTTTTTTTCCTTTGTGCTATTCTGAAATAAGGTACTTGTTACAGTCCCATAATGGTATTCTTCTATGTACTGTTGTTTTTCCCCCTTTTATATTTAACTACAAGCAAAAATACTTCGGAAAATGTTATTTTTTCATCTTGTCCTGTACATACCTCAGTTCTTAAATCGTTTATAAAAACCTTCATTTTTGCAAGACCAGTTCTTTTTTGTGACTGTTTTAAAGACAAAGAATGCTTGCATGCTTTGTTATCATGACTTAAAATTTAGTAGTTGATTTCAAACGTATCACTAAGTTCTCTTTGTAGGTTGAGCAAAGGTTTGTGATTAAAACATTTTGTTTCTACTGGTCTCGGATGTAAATTCTCTAAGAACTAAATACTCCAGGTGCTTTATCAATTTGAGTGGATCAGTAGATGTTTTTCATAGTTTAGGTTTTGTTTTCTCTTTTTAAACATTGTTCTTAGGTTCCACCACTGCTTTTTCATTTTAGACTTTAAGAAGAATGTGTGATTTGTTCTCTGATTGTTTTGGTTGTACAGTCTTCATTTGAGAGCTGTTGCTAAATTATGTTTTCCATCGATAGGATGGCAAAGATTGACCAGTGCCTTTGCCGGAATTGTGAAAATACAGATTTACTAGAATCATCCGTTTACTGCCAGCGAGCACCTTCCTGTTAGCATCAGCCCATATTAATATGGCATCTTGTGTTGTACACGGTGTACATTTCAGAGACAAAAAGAGATTTCACTCCAGATGTGTTCTGTAACAGAAATCAAAATACTACTATCCTACTGTAGACAACCATGTAAGTTTTCCAGAATGCCTCCCATATTTTTAGAGGGACCACCCACCTTATCTAGTTTGTGTTGAACTCAGCAGGTACTTTTGCTAACATTTGTACCTAGGTGTTTACCTAAGCTATTGCTGATTGACACTCTCCCTTCCTTTAGCTGGATGTGAATTTCAAACAACCCTGTCATCAAAGAGAAGAATATTCGTAGACCTTGCCTGGATGCTTCGCATACGACTGGCATACTTGTCTCTGTAGAAGTCTGAAATCTTTTAATTGTCAGTACCTTTAGCTTAACAAAAGCTTTCTGAATAGTTGTAACTCTGGTACGCTGTATGTCCATCCATCTTTGAGCTCATTTGAGGTCCATTTGTCTAAAAACGATTTTGATTAACCAATCTGCATGCTGGACTAGATTTGAAGGGGCTGCTTTTGCTTTGCTTTTCTCATTTAGCCCATATAGTGTCAGTGTTGCTATATTTCTTTGGCAATATGCATCTTACTGCAGAGAGCAGTTATGCTCCTTTCTTTTTTTGCCATATTAGTTGAAAGGAGACACATTGTCTAGGATACATAACTGTTTGACGGAAGGAACTTCAGTTTCCAAAAATAAAATTGCCAAATATCAAGCTGGCCCACTGACATGGAAAATTTGATACCTTATTGAGTAATAATATACATGTTTGGTTCTAACCTCACATTAAGCTTGACTTGCCATCTAATTGTCGTATATGAAGTTTAAATAAAGATAAGTGTTGTGTCTACTTGATGACCACGTAAACCTTCACCGAATAATTCCTTCTGAGCTGGAACCTTAACACTGCCCCTCTGGTTGTGTACCAGCTTTTATTTTGATGGCGATGTCTGAAATGACTACTTCCAATGACACGTTAGCACTTTAAGGGTGAGCACCTCAATCAAATGATTTTATCTCCGGTAACGTCAGGCAGTTACTCTTTAATCTCTGTTGAGAAGTTGCAACATTGAGTATGTTACTAGTAGAACAATTTGTTTTTCTTGGCCTTAATCTGTTTCTTTGAGTAGTTTTATTTATGTATTGTGCGTCCCTTACTTTGGATGTCAAATGAATATTTTACCTCTATTGTTGCCTAACATAATGGTGAAGTTCCCCATGATCTCTGTTTTTTCTAACACTCCTGGGCAGCATGGTCAGTAAAAAAAATTCTCTGGCTGCCTATTCAAAGATCCTTTTCTTTTCACATAGCACCCCTTTTTGACTTTAGTGTAGGTCTCTTCTTAAGTATTTCTTCATACAAGTCCTCCATTTCCCTAAGGTTAGCAGGGTGTACATATTTATGCTAAGATTGTCTCTATCAGTTCAAAAGACAATAATTACCGTGAACAAAAATTCAAGTTATTTGCTGAATTCAGGCCTTGTCCACCTTTCGGTTTCTGAAAAATGTCTTGAGGCAATCTGAAGGCAGAAAATGCTAATCGAGTAGAGCCTGTTACATCTGTGACCAATTACATATCTTGACCATCTCACTGTGATCTATAGTGTCCCCTTTCAGTCACCAGCAGTTCACATGCCGTGCTCCTGTATTAGTAGGGCAGTGCAACAACAACACAGGGTACAATTCCTGGCGAAAAGAGGGTGGGGGTGCGTAGCGCGTAGCCAGTATCGTCTGAGTACATGTCCTGATATGAATAGAGAATTTAGGTACTATCTCACTGACTTTGTTACCAGGGCAATACATTACACTTTTGAGGTTACACAATAATTTTTTACATTAATTTCTAAATTTGATATTAATACACAGAGCACCCTGGTTGTGCACATTGTACTGGCTATGTGGCAATACCGACTTTGCAAAGTTTGCTTCCATTTTATTCCCACTGAATAATGTCTACACCACGTTTTCGTTGCATTTTAACTCTATATAATTCTCCTTTGCACCTAATCAGAATAAATGTTCAAAATGTCTTTGTCCTCGGGTCAAGTCTGCTGTAGGCCATTCACTGTCTTTTTAAAATGTGATGATTGTTTTTCTAAAATGTCTGCTTTTTACAGGTGTTTCTTGCAGTTTTAATTGTTCTATTCCCAGGCAACATGGGCAAAGATTTTTCAAGAAATGTACCAAGTGACAGCATTGAAAGGGCATGGTTAATACGCCTTATTTCTAACTTCTGCACAACTTCATACAATCGATCAGCATTTATAAAGCGCAACTCTGTCACCCTTAGGGGTATCTGGGCACTGTGTTCTTGTGTAGTATATTCATTCTGCTGATTCTGAGTTGATGTCACATGCAAAACAGCTGTTTCTTTTAAAGCAGAAATGGGGTATTTCCTAGTGTGGAGATCTCAGCATACACTGAGCTGCTTCACAGTAGAAGCAAGATTAATCTTAAACTAGTTTATAATCTCGTCTTGTCTGCAGAAGCCCGCATTTAATTTGTAAGCATGAAAAGAATGCATATGAGGAACTTAAGTGCACATGTCCTCGATTATATTGTTATTTTTGTAAAAGGTAAGAAACCTACAATTTGAAAGTTTATGCAGCGTGCTTTACTGGTTTGAACCAAAATGTGCATATCATATGCCTCTTTGCTCAGTTTCGTTCAAACCCTAAGGGAATCCTATTCTGTTTGGTCATATGTGTCCCATGGCTGTTAAGTATTATGAAAGTATGAACTCTAGAATGCTACCTTCAGCACGGTTACAACATTAGGCCATTATTGTTGGGTTGGTAGAAACTGGGTCTTGGTTATAAGGAAACTAAGACAGTTCTTTTTTATTGGTTGTCTTATTGATAACATGCCCAGTGTTCCCACAGACTATACTAGGACAATAACTACTGCGGTGGGGGGGGGGGTTTCGGGGGGGGGGGGGTGCATTTTGTCAAAGTTGCTAGAACAAAGTCAGTAAGACACACAATCTGAATATGGGAACAAGTACAACACTTGACATGCTGCTTATATGACGAATGGACGCATTTTGAAGCCTTGTTTTCCATTTAGGCTTTTAAGACAGCAGAAGATGCCATGCAGTTGGCGGAACTGGTGTCCAGGGAGAAAGAGGACCTTCTGAAAGAAAAATCTGAAACCCTTGCCTCGCTGGAGGTCTCAAGAAAGTTAAACCAGAAGCTGCAGAATGAAGTAAGTGGAAATCATTTGTTTTGTTTTCATTTTTATGGGTAAACGAAGAACATTCCTTTTAGCACAGGATGCAGTGAAAAACGTTGATGGAGGTGCTGCTAGGGGTTGGGTAGAAGATGATTGAAGGCTGCCTTTTCTAATCCACCTCACAGTGGATGCTTACACCCAATGTATTGCTTGCTATACCATGAAATAGTTTATTACAGAGCCCAAGAAAAAGACCAGTGAGTCTTTATTATTTCAAACAAAATAATTAAGCAAAAACATCATTTACGTTTGATGGAGATTTATAATGCCCCAATCTCCTATTAGCAAATTCCTGTGTGTTCCCAAGTGTACCATAGTAATCCAGATGCCATTACCCTTTAATTATATTTAACCATTAAAAATTCAGGCAGCAAGTAAATAGTGTGAAACATGTGAAAACATCCTGTTTCGTTGTCTGTCCACACAGTGGCAGTGCGGCACTAGCTGAACTGGACAGTTGATCTTAACCAATCTTTGCTACAAGGTCGCTGGCTTCACTTATTTTCAATACAATGCAAAAACAGAAGTTTGCTCACGGGTCAGAAAACACCGACCCGATCATAGTCCAGGCCAATCCAATGTTTTAACGCCTTTACTTCAAAATGAATTCCTGCAATTTAGAATATGAATCTATGAAGATTGATAGGTTTTTGCCATTGTGGTTTAGACCATGTTACAAAAACATCTACGATGTCTGTCGTTATATTATGTGCAAACAGGAATCCCAATCTATTTTTGAATTTGCATTGTGTATGCCTGGAATTGACTTGGTATTTTCATATCAACAGTAAATTATTTCTTGTCCCTATCTATCCCTGTCACAAGCACCACCTAAGATATCTGGTTAGACTATTTCACTGCTCGTTCAAGACTCTTCCAGGTATCTTTACTTGGACTCTAGGACATTCACAAAGGACATAACAACTGTGTATTCTTCGTCATTAAAAATTAAGCAGTCATTGAGTGACATAAGCCCAAGCCATGAATTCTCCTATAATGAACAACTTCGTACCAGCATACCTTCACCTGCTAACAAATATAATCAGTAGGACAGTAGTTACTACATCAGACAAAATTACCATAGCAATGGCCTTCCTTCAGGATTACCGATAGTGACAGCCTGAGAAATCAGTTTTAATACTGTACTTTTTATGGTATTGTTTTATGCCGAATGAAGTATTTTTGATTGATTGATTGACTACCCACACATGATTGCAAGCATTCATGGTATAAAAGAAAACATTCTGAGCAGGAAATGCCATAACACGAGTAATTAAATATGTCATGTTAGCAAGTGCCCTCTTGCATCAATGGAATAACATCACCAGCTAGTCTCCCCAGCTCCGGGGCTATACTGGCCATAGCGGGCATCAGGTGTTTTCCCGGGAGGCTGGAAGGGTGTGCGTTGGTTTTGCACTGGTGTGTATGGCCGGTTTTGTTATTGGGGGCCGGTTTTGCAGCAGTATTGCAATATCAGTCCCCAGTAACAAAAGCAGCAGTGCTTCACACTGTCCCCTGGGGGTCTGACCCTGTAAAATTGGCGGGGCTGCTTTGTGTTCCCTGCTGAGATTAGTAGAAGTTGTCATTTAAGTGTCACCTTTAAGTGTGTTTTGGAAATGCTAGCTTTTTGTCGAACAACATCAGCGTATACGCAGCTGAAAACATAAATGTATCTATCAAATTCAGGTCTTTAATTTTAGGGAAACCTTCCGAATTTCCAAGAAAAAAACACCTTTTCTGTAAGAAACACATTTTTACTTCAACATACCAGTTTTTATTTTTGCTAAATGTGAATTTGGTCCTCAAATATTACTGTGTTATTTTCATCAAGTACTCACATATACGTTTGCCTCACTTAGACCAATTCTACCTCACATGTCCATGCTGGGATTGGCCACCATAATGCCAAAGTTGCCCAGTGTACACCAAGGTTAGCTATTATTATATCAAGGTCAGCATTGTGCAAGCGAAGGTCACCTTAATGGTAAGAATGCCCAGTCTTAAAAATGGGTATCATAGAGCTTGGGGTGGCCATGATTAGGTCAAAGATGACCACATTATGTGTATGATAGCCAACATTTGGCCAGGAGTTCTCGCAGTTATTCCTATGGGATGTGATTAATGGTTGCCTTCATTCCAGTACCTGACACCACATTGAAAGGGATGGCCACTGTATGTGAAAAATGGCCATCATTATGTTGGTTGGAAGGCCTAGGTCGGGGGTGGACATGCTCAGGTCAAGGATTATCACAATACAACAAAGATAGCACTATTATGTCAGCAGTAGCCACAGTTAAGCCAAAAATAGCCTACATATGTCAAGGGTAAACATTAGTGTACCATGGTCACTTTTATGCCTCTTGTGGCCAATACGAAGTCAGGAATATCCACTATTGTGCCAGAAGTGACTCGTGTATGCCATGAGGGCCACTAGATGCCACTATTAGTTCCACGTATTGCTGCCAGGGGGTGTAGGCACTGCCTTTCAGGGAGAATTCACCACATGAATTACTCACACATAAATAATGAATGTATACACGCACATAGCTGTATGTGGGCATACCTCAGACTCATCCTTCTGCAGGAAGGTGGACAGTTGCTGGTCTACGCTTCATCTCTACTTGGCACCAGGGTTTCTCCTGCGCACATCCAGTCTGATCTAGCAGATGCATATTCAAGCTACTCCACACCGGCTATCACTCGCTTTTTTCTGTTTCTATTCTGTACTCACACAATGTGACTGTTTGAGGATTTGGTACCTTCTGTACAGCATTTGGATGTGTTGGGTCGGAGTTCCTGAGTTGTCTCTCTTTTTCTCATTTCTCACTTCTCACTCACTCTCTGGCTGGTTGCCAGTCAGTCTGACTCAAGCATAGTGGTCCTTTCTTCTGCAATGTGCAGGAGGTGATGGTGCTCAGCTCCACAACTTCTGAATTAAATGCAGGGTTGGGCTCCCTTGGTTTCGACTGGGCTCAATCGGTTTTCGTTGAGCTCCTTTCTGGAACTTGTTGCTGGTAGCTCATAAGCTACTCATTGGAGACCCCGATGCTGTACAGTCTATAAAATATTTGTCCCTATCTGAACAAGTAGTGACACACAGTACTTAGCCAGGGAAGGCACTCTCCTGCACATTATTCTGAATATGGTTTTCACTTGAACTTTTGGTTCACCCAGGAGAACTCAGTCCTATATTTTTAGTATCACAGTGGGTCATCTGCGCACATACAACAATAATTTCTTTCTAATTAGATAGCAAGGAAACAGCTTGGTGAAGCCATTGTGTCACAGTTTATATGCGTCATCCCTGTATGCAACAATATGTTCGTGCATGTGTGCTGTAGATACACATGCTTCCCATACTCCTGCCATCTAGTGTTGGGTCCAGATGTTTGCAAGTTGTTTTTCTTTGAAGAAGTCTTTCCTAGTCACCAAGTAAGGTGACTCCTCCTTTCGGTGATAGTGCTCATGGGCATCAACTCCATTGTTAGATTGTTTTTCTTTCCGCCATTGGGTTCGGACGTGGTTTGCGGTGCTCCGATTCAAGACCGCTCTTTGTTATCCCCTCAGTGCTCAACCCACTGTATCCTCATCGGTATTGTTTTGTATGCGTCCCCTTATTCCTGCGTGTCGAAAAAGTAAGAAAACGTCCATTTTCGATCCAGAGAGTGTCGTTGTGGGCCTTCAGGCCTAGCCGTGTCGGTCGACTTCCACTCCCTCATAATCATCCAGTCTTCTGCCGATGGAATGGACTCTGTTTCAGTTCTGTCCTCTGTGCCACTCCAAGTACCCGTGCACCGACCTGCATACAATCTGCAACCTGTGCCTCTCACCTGAGCACAAGGAAGAAGATTGCGAAGCTTGTTGATAGTTCCAATCAAAAAAGACTTTATAGGACTGTCAAGCTCGACATAGGGACATGCAGCGGCAGAACATCGACTACACAACTAATATCTTCTGGGAAGATATGAACAGAAGGAAATGGAGGTGTCTGCAGTGGAAGAGGAGGAGGCCTTCTCTATCCAGGAATCTGACTCAGAACTGGAGATCGACTTAGAGTCCGAAGAACTTCCAGCTGGACTGGGTGCCTTGAGTAACAAAGCCCTTTTGCCCACCAAAATGATTTCCACCAAACAAAAGGCTTCTGGGTCACAAGCTTTCTTTGGGACAGGTTCGGCACCGAGAGACTGCTTCCAGTGCCCTGCCTTCGGCTGGGCACCAAAACAGCATACTAAGCCTTCTAGCTCGGGCTCGAGTTGAAACAAAACGCCCTCGGAACTGAAAGCTTTGGCTCCAAAGGTTAAGAAAGACAAGTCCAGCTCGGCACCGAAACCAAAAGATAGCCTTCAAAAACCTCCGGAACATATCCTGGAACTTATAAAGGAAAAATTGGGCCCTAAACAAAAGAAAATTTACATTAATCCAGACACTGGACATATTTTGGCCTAGGGCGCAATACCATCCAAAAGAAAGACTGTTCTAGAGGATACAAGCTACAAAATTCTTCTAAAAAAGAAGAAAGACATGGCTACAAGTCCTCTCTACCCTATGCCTCAGTTCCTCTTCTACCTACACCACTACAAGTCTCAACCCCCTTAAATATCACACCACAGGGTTCTCCACTTACACAGACTGATATAGAGGAGGGAGATGACAATAGTCTACCACCAATAGATCCATGGAATGATTATAATATTGATCAACCTATGAATAGTGATCCTGATTTATATCCTGCACAACCATCACCTCAGGATGACAACACAGCATACCAGGAGTTAATCTCAAGAGTAGCAACATGCCTTGGAGTTACACTATAGAAGGAATCCTTAGAGGAGGATTTTCTATTTCAAACACTAAATTCTACACGCAGAACAACTCAAAGTTTACCCATGCTAAAAGGCATGATGCGACATGCTGATGATATTTTTAAAGACCCTGTAGGTGCCTGTATATTAACACGTAAGGTCAATAAAAAATACAAGTCACCACCATCTGACCCAATTTTTATTAAGGGCAGTTGCCTTTAGAATCCCTAGTGGTATCCAAAGCTTGAAAGAGAGCAAACTCACAAACTACAGCAGCTGCACCTCCTCCAAACAAATAGTCTAAATTAATTGATGCTTTAGGCAAAAGAATAACTGCCCAATCCGCCAACCATTGGCGCATTCCCTACACACAAGGACTATTTGCGAGATGTGATCGAGCTCACTGGGACAAAATGGAGGAGCTCATCCAACACCTCCCAGAGGCATATAAAAAAGAAGGTCAGGAACTAGTGCAAGAGGGAAAATTAATATCTAATTCCTCCATCAGATGTGCGCAAGGGGAATTAACACCAGTATTCTCCTTAGAAGATGTGCATGGCTCAGAATCTCTGGGTTTAAACCAGAGGTTCAACAGTCTATTTTAAATGTTCCATTTGACAAAGACTTAACATTGTTCTTTCAAGGCTTGTAGGTCCACCATTTGAGCCATTACACAATTGTCCATCACAATTCCTCACATGAAAGGTTGTATTTCTAACTGCTATCAGTTCACTGAGCCGTGTTGGTGAGTTAGAGGCATTAACCATATAAGAACCCTTCTTTCAACTTCATAAAGATAGTGGTTCTTCGTACAAACCCCAAATTCCTTCCAAAAATGGTTTCTGCATTTCATATTAACCATTTAGTTGAGTTACCTGTATTCTTCCCTCAACCTGATTCAGTAGCAGAAAGAGCTCTACACACTTGTCGTTAAAAGGGCATTATTATACTATATCGATAGGACAAAACTTTTTCAAAAAACAATTTTATCTTACATTGCTCCACCTCAAAGGAAATCCTATTTCTAAATCTGGTATTTCTAGGTGGATTGTAAAATGTATTCAAACATGCTATGTTAAAGCTAAACAAACTTTAACTAGATCTCCTAGAGCACACTTCACTCGCAAGATAGGAGCATTATTGGCCTTTTTAGGGAACATTCATATAGCTGAAATATGTAAGGCAGCTACATGGTCTACAGCACACACATTTACCAAACATCATTATGTGGATGTTTTAGCACTTCAACAAGCTAATGTAGGACAAGCAGTGCTAAAAACACCTTTTCAAACTACTACAACACCCACTGGTTAGCCACCACTTTGGGAAAATACTGCTATACAATCTATGCAAAGCATGTGTATATACAGCACAAATGCCTCGAACAGATTGTTACTAACCCTGTAAGCATCTGTTCTTGGCATGTAGATTCACTTGAACCCTCCCTCCTCCCCACACTATCACCGAAAGGAGAAGTCACCTTACTTCATGACTGGGAAAGACTTCTTCGAAGAAAAACAACTTGCAAACATCCTGACCCAACACTAGATGGCAGGAGTATGCAAAGCATGTGGATCTTCAGCTCTACATGCCAAGAACACATACTTGCAGGGTAAGTAACATAATCCACTTTGGCATGCTTTCCCGGACATGTGAGCAAGTTATTTTTTATCCATGCTGCTAAAAGTCAAAGAAAAAGTCCAGAGCCTTTAAAGGCAGCTACATTCTTAATTAACTGCATCAGGTTGAAAGCCATGTGTTGGAGAAGTGCCATCCTATCCCATTGTTCGAGCTGTAGGGTTACATCTAAAACACTTTATCTGATTGCGTTTGGGATCTCTGCAATTCTTCTTGTGTGAGCTTCTTGATGCATCTTCATGATTAGACGGAAAGTCACATTTCAGATCCCTTCCCTCACCTGCCAAATCTTGTAAAAGCCTGGAGACATTTACATGCTTGATGGCTGTGTTATAGTTTCCACACAGGGCTTCTTCCGCTTCACAAGGTGCACCTTTGTATCCTTGGGGGATGTCAGGGTCAAGGTAAAGCACTTTTCACCACCCTTCCCCACAAAGTTTAGTTACCAAGTATAAGGAAAGACAGTTGTGACAGAGAAGGGTGGAGAGGATTTAGGGACCAGGTAAAAAAAATAAATGCCTACCCCAAAAACCTTTTAAGTTGGTGGAGGGTGCAAGCACTGGCTGGGTGGAGTTCCATGACTTCTGATTGAAAAACACTTGAAAGGGATGGAAATATGGAGGTTGGAAATGGTGTCTTCAATGGCTCATTGATCAGTGTGAGACTACTTCAGCGACTTCCCCTAGGCAGTTTTCAGTAGCAGAGGGTGGTTTGTTTCTGCAGCACATTTTTAAACAGTTAATGATAGCAGGGATCACTAGGTGGGATGAGCTTAGCAAGAGCTCTTAATTGAGAACTTATTGATAGCAGTAAAACCTTCAACCTGATCAAAGCAACATTGAGGCCAGGAGGAATGTACCTTTTCCAAACCAATGATGCAGATATTTCCTGGTCCCTCAGACTGAGCTCGCAGTGCCTTCTTGACTAAGAGCTGTCTACTAGGTGTGTCCAAAGGGCCTTTGTCTTAGGAGATCGCAGTGCTTAATTTCAGCCGGTGGTTGCAGGTGGGGCTCACCTGTACTCATTTGTGGGAACCAGCACTTACTTTTCCTGAAGAGACTTTGACCCAGAGCAAGAAAGAGGAAAATCCCAAAAAGGGTAAAGAAGGACAAACCGTGACAAAGGGAGAGAGGGGGGTGAAAAAGAACCTGCACAAGTGAGCTAAAGGGGCACTGAAGAGAAATGATGTGGAATCAAGGCTACACAAACTTGGTACTCGGCACCCGGTCCTTTGTTAGTGCCGGCTGCGGACTGCTGAGCTTGGAGCTTATTCTGTTCCAAATTAAGCACTTCTTTGACATCTACTCACATCTGGGAGATCTACTCTTACTGAATGGCTGCCTGCATTGAGAGACATTTGTCCCTTCGCTGTGGTTTGTCTCCCCAGGTTAATTATGTTAAATAGAAGAATCAGTTTCTCTCATCCCTAAGATAAGAGCTTTGCGATGCTTGACTATAAGCCATATTCTTTTGGCGTGTCTTTTTTAAAACCGGCCTTCTCATATGTATTGAAGGACTACATTGTAAAATTCTACTTTTATATAATTTAACAAATCTCACTTTTTGAAACGAATTATGAACACTTGTGAATGTAACTATCAATTTGATACTCCTGTCCATCTATAACATAGGAAAGACGCGTTACGAGACAAAAAATGCTGCCTACTTTTTGCCATTTTATTTTCTACTTGGAAATGTGAGTTACATTTACAGTTAGTTACCTTTTTGTGACTGAGTCCTTCCATCACCATGTTACTTTTGCCAGGGTTTTCTCAATCGTACATCAGGTGTAAGGGACCTTTTAAACCAATGTCAGTCATTGTACATCCTGTGTTAGTTAGTGATAATTACCAAGGCAACTGTTCATCTTTTGTACAGCTAGAAATGGTTTTTAAAGAATTTATAAACACCCACAAACTTAAGATTGGTTTTTGGTGTCTGTGGTCAGCTCCTAGCAGTGGCTACAGCAGAGACTGAAAAATAAACATAGTGCATGTCTTCTTTGCTAGTTAAAGCAAATTATTACAGATGGTTAAAAAGCTTGACGGCATTGTGGACTTTGTTTTTGCATACAGTTCAACAAAATGATCAATTTAGCTTTACCCAAAACGGTGCATCCTAAGTATTTCTGGGGTACCGTAGGGAGAATGTTTACTTACATGATCCACAGCCAAGACCCAAGCCATTTTAAAGTGATCTTAAATCTACAGCTTCTATTGAAATTAAATAAGCACCCCACTGAAGTTCAACAGGCAACATTTAAATAAAGTTATAGAATCCTCTCTAAGTGTGAGTATCTTTACTAATGCAAGGTACTAACCAGAGACAGGGGAAGGAAAAAGGAAGGATCACAGAGGGGGACACAAGATTTAGGCCAAAGCCCATTGGGCCTGTTACCCCGGAAGTTGAGGTCTTTGAACAAGCATTACTGAGGGACATTGTTCAATCACAAAGAATAACGAGAATAGGAATTTTAGCAACCTGACGTCCTCTGAAAAGAAAGTGTTAGAGGAACTAAGATACAATCCCTGAATAGTAATAAAACCTGCTGATAAAGGCGGGGCAATTGTTATTCAGGGAAAGGAGGCTTACAACATAGAATGCCTACGCCTTTTAAATGAGAGAAGGAATTGTGTTGTGCTAGCGATGGATCCCACAGAAGATCTGATGAAAGAAATCAGAATCGATGTACAGGAAGCCATCACAAACAACTGGATCAGCCAAAAAAGGCAGCCTTCCTGTGTAAACAGACACCGAAGATCCTGTACTTTTACACTTTGCCAAAAGTACATAAGCAGACCAGACTCCCTCCTGGACAACCCATCGTCTTGGAAATAGACTCAATGTTGGAACCCCTCTCGCAATTTTGTGACTTCTGCCATCACCCTATTTTTGAGAGAATGCCAGCGTACCTGTAGGACACCAGAGAAGTATTGAAATTTGATCAAGGATACTCAATTCGATCGGACTCTATATTGAGTCACTATGCACAAATATATCTCAGAGAGAAACCCTTAGAATGGTGGAGAATAACCTCTTTGCGGAGGATTGGAGTTATCAAACACCAAGATCATTCATTATGTGCCTAGCAGAAATAGCCCTGACCAAGAACTACTTCCAGTACAATACCTTTTACCTGCTGGTCCATGGTACGTCCATTGGGAGTTCTTTTGCCCCTAGTTTGGAATACCTGTATGTGTCCTCTTTTGAGGAGCAAAACATCTACACGCGGGAGAATCTGTTTTTTAATCACATCAGAATTCCGAGGAGATACATTGGCGTTGTGATTGGGTTTTGGAAAGGAGACAAGGCCTCCGCTGAGGAATTCTTGATATGGCTCAATAACAGGAATAATTTTCTGTTGTTTACCTTGACAATGACTTCAGACTGTCTCCCCTTTTTTCGGCATTAACATCAGGGCTGCGACTGAAACTTTAGTGAGTAGTGTCTACCACAAACGCACGGACCAGAATAACCTGCTTTCCTTCAAAAGCCCCCATCTAAAATCCCTGAAGGAGACTTTGCCGTACGGGCAATTCCTACGCTTACGCTTACTCGGTGTGCAATTACAAGAAGGAACCAGAACTGTTTAGCAAAAAACTACAGGAACAGGCCTACCCAGACCAGGTGATAAAACGATCGATGAAATGGGCTCCTAATAACAACAGAGATGCCCAGCTGGAGACTTATCCAAGAGAACAGATAGATGAGCATCTGTGTCACAACATTTAACACAGCGTCAAATCAAGTCAGGAAGATCATTATGAAAAATTGGCGGATCCTGAATTCAAATGGACTAAATCTTGAAAGCTCACTGTTCTCTTTTTTTCTAAAAGTGCAAGTATAAGAAACTTAGTGGTGTATACGATACCTAGGATACCCACACCTATGGAACAATGGCTCAACTCGCCATGGGGCCTTCCACCAGTCACTGGACACTATGCCTGTGGACAGTGCAAAGTCTGTCCACTGACAATCGGTGGTAAAAAAGTGGATGTAGGCTTACCCCTACAGTGGGAACTCAGGAACTACACGGATTGCAACACAAAAAAATGTAATTGACCTCATCCTGTACCCTTGCGGGCTCCAGTATATAGGCATGGCGACCAGGAAGGTGAAGATTCGAATACTAGAACATATGAGTACCACTAGGTGGGGGAGGGCTAATACTAAACTAACATGTCACTACATAGAGAAAAGACACACTGAAAACAACATTAAGTGGACAGTAATTGACAAACCATCTCCCCCACCCACACTTAGGGCCAACACCAGTCTGCTCTTCACCAGGGAACAAAGGTGGGTGCACAGGTTAAAAAGATGCACCCTGGGTCTGAATGACTTGGTCCCCTGGAACCAACTAAACAACACAGTATGATGCCCTGGATTAGTTTCATGTAACCAACAGGTGGTGTGATACTAGTACAAGAGTCATCGGTATAATTGAGGGTTTCTGGTCGCCTGTATATTTATTTGGAAAATTACTCCTAACCCTATAATGGCAACAGCACTAAGTGAGAGTCCTCTCCTTTTAAACATTCTCCTGTTTTTTGGGGAATATATCCATAAGGAGAGTGGAGATTAGCATAAGAGTCTCTGAGTCATTCTTGGTTTGAATCGCCTATACATCTATCTGAAAATTACTCTCAAAACTGCAAAGGTAATTGATAATCTCCATGGCGGTGGCACTAAGTGAGGGTCCCCTGCTTTTAAACACTCTCATGCTACTTTGGCTATATATCTGCGAGGGGAATATAGACGTACCATCCAAGTCATTCATTTATTAAAATGTATATCATTAATTAACGTAAGAACTAAATAAAACAAATTGGATATCCAAATTAGAGCAGAATACCTGTGCAAAGTTTTTTATTTCCCTCCTTGAAATTTCGTGCACACTGTTTTATCTTCTGGTTTTGTCTTCCTCTCTTTCCCAAAAATTCAGAGCTCGGGAACTTAAATAAAATGGCCACCGCTGTTTGACCTACAACAAGATAGGTTGCGGGTCTAGATAGGAGCATCAGAGGCAGGGTCCAGAAGCACAATTTGCTTCCGGTACAATGGGCATTTACTGCGGAGAGGCAAGCATGTCTGAAAACGACAGAGGACACAGAATGGCGTGATTTGGGAACACCTACCCTTGACAAAGTAAGCGGGCCACTGGCAGGGCGTTCCTAATGCGGGCTCGGCACAGGTCGATTTGCCGTTTAGGGACAATGGCCAAATGAATGGATTTTAGGCATATTTCTCTCGTAAGTGGGGGGAGAGAGGCATTACCCTAACGATGCACCTGACGAATTGAGCGATGGCTTACTAAGGACAGAAAATAAAGTAAATAGAGCCTAGAACTTGCCAATGAGATTTCATAGTCTTCAAAGCATGTGTCAACAGAGGATGGGAGGTATGCGAACAGAGTTTGTTCCTCCTTCCATGATATTACCAGCATGAGGGAACTATCAGTATTGGAAAGTAGTTGCGGGAATAAGTAGCACAGAACCCGCCAAGGGTGCAGGTTCAGGCACCTGTGGAACAGAACCCTTGGGTTGAGTATCTTCTTTGTCCTGCAGTGTGTGAGTACAGGGCGGTGTTCCCACGAAGGTCCCAGGTTCGGAGATTCAAATATGAAACTCGGGTAA
Organism: Lissotriton helveticus; assembly: GCF_964261635.1. Lineage (NCBI taxonomy): Eukaryota > Metazoa > Chordata > Amphibia > Caudata > Salamandridae > Lissotriton > Lissotriton helveticus. The sequence continues at coordinate 1,055,047,826 of NC_136072.1, read as the reverse complement.
GACACTTTGTAGATATCCTCACCGAATAATGTTATGTGCTGTTCATTAGTGGGCTTATTATTGATCGGTTCCTAGCCTCACACGGTGTTAGGTGCATATTATGGTTTTATATTCAAATCACTTTTTAGTATAATTTATGGCAACACTTTGGGTTATGATAATTATCTACTTATGTCCCATACTTAGTTTGGACTTCTAAATTAAATAAGGGGGCAGATGGGATTTACCCATGATTATTATTTCTCTCTCACAGATAATGACGAATGTGTTATGGGAAAAAAAAGTAAGGTTAAGTTAACCATTCGGTAACAATTGATCACCGAGTGATAGAGACCAAACTCTGAGAGGGATCTTTACCCTGAAGAAGGCCAGTGACCTAAAGGGCATTAATAGTTGGCCGAAACATGTTGGTAGATTTGGAGGGGGGTGTGGAGTAGTAGCTCCTCCTTGGAACCCCTCATTTAGCTTTTTTTATCTTGTGAAGGTAGTTCAACAATAAAGGAATATAGGCGGAACCTCCGGAGCCAGTGTTAACACACATTTTCTGCACAGGTGATCCCTCAAGAAGGGATACATTTCCTTCTTATTTTCTGTACCTCACAAACCAAAACAAACCAAAACAGCGCTCCATCCAGTGTGTTGGTCTGCACCTGCGCGTAGAAGCGGCCCTATGATGAAGCATGCCACTAACTAGTGGGTGAGGGCAGTATTTAAAAATCTAAGGATTTTCCTTTCTATCCCTTTGATTTCTCTCAACTCTGTGTGTTGCTGTCTGTATCTTCTTTCTTGGGCCAGAGATATAAAGTATAGTCTCTCTGGCGGGCTTCTTGTTAGTCCTTCTCTTTTAGTGGGTAACACTAACCAGAGACAGATCTGGGTGTATCTTAGTAGAGGGGACATCATTGCAAAGTGGCTAGTACAATGCGATGGCCAGAAGAGACTTCAAGGTTGCAGTTGGCCACTTAGTACTCCAGTGCTGAGTCATGCAGAGCATGTTTGAAAACTACTGGTCCAGACGGTCAAAACCTTCAGATCTTCATTAAAATCCTGCAATTTCCGTGCATCACGGTTCTGCAGCTGGGCTGGTGGCAGGATCATCTTGATGAATGCACAGAGGAAGCAAACTCTGTTGATGTAGACTCCAAGTCCCAGGATCCCTGCTGGTTAAGGTGGGTAGAGGATGAGGGCTCCATTCTGACAGCACTATAAAATGCCACCAACTGCCCTGCAGCATGGGAAGTGAACTCTGTTGTTGAGGACTCCAGCTACCAGGATCCCTGCTGGTGGATGCGGGGAAAGGAGGAGGTCTCCACCCTGACCTGGGGCGGGTTCCTCTTCGCCTGTCATCGCCAGGAAGAGGCTGGACTGGGCCACCTCCTTTGATTTTTTTGGGGATTTTTTATTTCCTTTGTGTCCTATGGATCCCACTTTTCATATACTTTGTATGCTCTGGCTTGTATTATCCCTCCTTGATACTCTTGCTGTCTGCTGATAAGAATGAATTATCTATGGGTACCTAGTTACAGAGAGAGACCCTACCTAAAGGGCATGTTCTCTCCAGTATAGACACAGCTTTAGCAGACGCTTCGGTGGCAGTGTGGGAGGATATTATCAATGTGGAAACTGTACAGAGATTCTTGGAGTAGGTCCTGCACTTAAGTGAAAAAAAAACTAACCCAGAAGCCCAGGCACTGTGAGCCAGACAGTATAATCACTTCTGTCCCGGCCATAATGACTCCTTGTTCCCGAGTAAAATTTTCGTGATCCATCAAGGCGCTGTCCGCAAACAGCCCCCCCCCCTCTGGAAACCCTTTCCCGAGACCAACAAAGAATACTTCACAGTTGTAATGGGAATTCCAAGTAAGGGAGTGTTAGGGGCTTACGGAGGCATTGCTTGGTGTATTGTAAGGCCTTTTTCCAATAAGAAAGTGCTATTTGTAACAAAAGGGGGGAGTTAGGAGGTATCCTGCTCCGCGGTAGTAGCAAGGTGTGCAGCGTGCCCCGATTCAGGGATTGGGGCATATAGCCAAGTTCGTGCAAATTGTGCCTCGCAAGCCAATAAGACAACTATTGCACCTGACTTGCAAAGCAGGAAGTGTGAAAATCCGGCACCCCTAGGCCCCCTTTGTCTGGCCTCAGCTGCAGTTTAGGTAGTCCCACCCTTCTGCTTCCTGTTCCCCAGATGAGATCCAACAGGAGTGAATCCAGTGTTTTAAAAAATTGAGGCAGGAAACAGTAATGGCAAATTTGTGAAAAAGTACAACAGGCGCAGGAGTACGACCATCTTAAAAATGGCTATTTTTCCCATTCCTGAGAGAGGCAACAACACTCAGAAGGATATCTCCCCTTATCAAATTGCCCTCTAATGAATCCTGTGGAGTCCTATATATTTTGATACCCAGGTATTTGAAAGTGTTTGGCGTGACTAAGAGGGAGAGCTGTCCAAACGTTACGGTTTCAGGCACTCTCCAGGGTGAAAGAACGTATGGGATTTCTTCTCATTCATAGTTAGGCCCGAAATACGTTTGAACTGTTTAAAAATACGTGGCATGGGCTCTAAATCACCTGTCAAGTCATAAGTGTATAAGATAAGATCATCTGCATATGCTGACAAGACGTGCATTGAGTTGCCCAACCTGATCCCTATTGTTTCTGCTTCCCTCCGGAGTCTGATTGCAAGGGGTTCGAGCGCCAGCATGAACAACAGTGGTGACAGGGGGCAGCCCTGTCATGTGCCTCTGCCCACTGGATAGGGTCGTGAGATAAGGGATCCAGAGCGGACTCGTGCCGTAGGGGCCGTGTATAGCAGCTTCTCCCAGCTCATGTATCCCGGTGGGACGCCAAACTTGTCCATAGCCTTTATCATGTACTCCCAATTAAGGGTATCGAAAGCTTGGCGCAAATCAAGAGAGATGCATCCAGCACCTTGAAAGTGATATGGGGTAGCCTCCATAACATAGTGGAGGCGTCTGATGTTCAGGTAGCTACTACGGACTGGGACGAAGCCACACTTATCATTGTGGATCAGTTGTGGCAAGTAGGGGAGTAGCCGGCGGGCCAAGATTTTGCTTAAGATTTTGTTTTCTGTAGGTAAAAGCGATAGTGGGCTTTAGCCCGACATATCCATTGGATCTCTACCCGGCTTAGGGAGGGAGTTGATAAGGGCCTACATGGTGGAGAGAGGGAGATTACCGGTATCCTGAGCTATTTGGTATAGGCGTTCCAGGTAGGTATCAAAGAACTTCGCTGCCAGGCCATGAAGACCTGGAGCCTTATTACGTGGAAGTTCTCGGTTGGCCGCCTTAATTCCATCCTTGGTAATAGGACTGGGCAGGTCTTTCTGGGCTGCACGTGTGAGGTTGGGGTAGTCTCAGCTGCTCAGGAAGGCTGCCATGGGCTCCTCCGCTGAGTCACCAGGGGCACGGTATAGTGCCTCGTAATATTCATAAAAGGCCAGATTTGGTCAATGTGGTTCCATCCAACAGGGCTACCTCGTGTATAGGGGTGGGAGGGGGTGCATCTCGCAATAATCGTGCCAGAAGTGCTACAGATTTATCTGCCTCCACGTGTTTGTGCTGGGTAAATGATTGATAATCTATTGCTCGGAGTTGCTCCCGCAGTTCAGCGTGTTGTATACACGCCTCCTGCATTGCCTCTTTTTTCAAGGGATCACTGACCGCTTCCTGCTCTAGTTTGTTTAGAGTGTCTTTTACCAATTTAAGATTATTGTGTATCTCCTGTCTGGCCACCACAATTGCACCGATAGCAACGCCCCTAATCACTGTCTTGAATGCGTCCCACTCTGAGGCATGAGGATGCCGAATTGGCATTCTCATTGAAGTAATTAGTGATAGCCGACGCCATAGTGACACGAAAAACAGCATCTTCCAGCTTCTGCGGTCACAATCTCCAGGTAGGGGCAGATGTGGGGATTCTTCCCCAGGATAACGTGATCTCTAGCAGGTTGTGATCGGAGAAGGTCTTCTCCTGGTATGTGGTGTGGGACACTTGGGCTGCAATGGGGAGGGATTAGAGTATCCTATCTACCCATGTGTCGTTGGTGGGGCGGGGAGTAGAAGGAATATTCGCGGCTATTTGGATTTTTAAGTTGCCAGACATCTCCCAACGACCAGCCTGCCGCCCACCCATATAAGGCCTCTGCATCCCTAAAGAGACTGCTCTCTGGCCAGGGATGAGAGCGTTCCATCTGAACATCCAAGACTGTGTTATAATCTCCCCCATTTCCCATGGGTATCCCACCCAGTTTGCCAGCACTGAGTTGAGCCTTGTTAAAAATGTGTCCTGATAGTAGTTCGGAGTGTATATGCTGCCTATCACTATGTGTGCACCGTCTGGTGTGCCATGGACCATGACATAATGGCTCTGTGCATCAGTGCGATGCTCTAGGGCCACAAACCGGACCCCATGTCTGACCCATATAGCTGCTCCCCTCGCAAATGCTGAATATGAAGTGGTGAACACCTGGCCTCTCCATTTTTTGCAGTGTTTAACCGCCTCGGATCTTGTGAGGTGGGACCCCTGTAGCAGGACGAACTGTGCCTTTCACCTTTTCAATTGGGCATGAATCCTGTGGCACTTGTGTACTGATCCTGTCCATCTGATGTTCGAGGTGACTATAACATACTTTCCCAGCATGGCCATATGTTTATATTTTCAGCTCTTAAATATGCCCAGAGTCGTGAGTCGGGTAATGTGTGAAGTGCAGTGGGGGGGGGGGGTAAGCCAGAAACCCGAAGACTCATTTTAACACCCAAAACTGGGTCCAGCCCAAAAACTATGCTGGTCCAAACAATATACACATCTGTGTGAACATTATTTCGATTGAGGTATGCTTTCGCTACAGGGGAGGTGCTTCCTACGCCTTGCATAACACACAGGGTTTTGTGCAACTACATGAGTGACCGGACCATGGTCCTTTACTAAGGGTTTAGAGAAGCTGGGGGGAAGGTGAAGATATATACAGTACCTTGCATCTCCACATGAATTTTAAGACAAATCTATATCAATTGGATACCCCCGAAGTGGTCCCTCATCTACCCAGTAGGTCATTTACGTCTGTGGAGTGATAGAGGGAAACAAAGCAAGACTGTTCTCTGAGTCTGAGTGCATAGTAGTGTCCTCTGAGGACTCCGGGGATGAGGGGGGTTCACAGTCTCTGAAGGCAGCCGCTGCTGGTAGTGCCGATTCTCTGCCCTGCAAGGCTTGCTCTGGCAAAGGGCTCTGTGTTGGTTTTGTGAGTTGATTTGGTGCGCTGTGTTCCTTTCTCTGCTGTCGTCCGTAGTTCCCGGCTTGTGGTCTGCGACAAACTCTCCAGTGATTGAGCATGTAAAGTAACCTCCAGCCAGTCTCCTGCGGCCTCTGAGCTGTCAAAAAAGTGTGTCTTTTGATTGTGTATGATCTTCGGGCCGGGAATAATAGAGCGTGTTTGAGGTCTAGGGCTCTGAGTTTCTTTTTAAGTGTTTGGTAAGAGGCTCTTTTGGTGCTGAACCAGGACTGTATAGTCCAGGTATTATATAGGGGATTTCTTCCTGGCCATTTGGAGCAGAGTGTCACGTCCCTATAGTTGAATATACGGGCTATCACTCGGTGCGGAAGAGCGCCCACCATGAGTCTTCTTGTAGGGATTCTGTGTACCCTCTCAATGCAGAAGAAATCGGACATGCCCTCAGGAGCTACATGCTCTAGCAGCCATTGTTCTACAAATCGGGTGGCGTTATTATTCGAACATTATTCATCCGTGCCCTGCCTTCGGCATCATCTACCCTGTCCTGAAGGCTGGCCACCTGCCACTGCAGCTGTGATAGTTGCTCTGCATGTTCCTTGTGTTGCAGCAGCAGTTCAGTCAGGGGTAGTTTATTGTTCTTCACAGGCCAGCTTATCATGATCAGTCTTGAGGAGCGTAAAGCTGGTGGTCAGAGAACCTATTTGTTGCTCAATTTCCTTCTGGAACTCCCTCACCTCTTGCAAGATGAGGTCCAACTTGTCCGCAGCAGTTTCCATGTTGCAGCTCATTGAGGGTGTTTGAATGGTATTGTTCATGTCCTCCTGCAACTGCGTGCCAGCAGATGCCATCTCTGGTGTCATTCCCTTCGTGCGTCCCTTGTTACGATACCGGGTGGGCTCAGTCCTTCCTCAGACACCATAGAAAGATCAGAATTTATAGTACCACCGCATGAGGGGACCCTGAAGGCCGCCACCAGATCTAGTCACGGCGCAGCGGCTGGCCGTGCCAGACTCTGTTCACAGTTTCTGGGGGTGGCAAGGTCAGGATCAAGTGCATGGGCGTTAAGCAGCTGGCTAAGGCAGATGCACTGGTGGGCCGAAGGGTCCGTGCACGGCCTTGCAGGGTATCCGTCCCCACGGCTATTTGTGGAGGGACGGGACCCCTTGCATCAGGCTGTTGTGGAAGGAACGTATTGTTGTGAATCACAAGGCCTCCAGGCAACCCGTGTGTCACGCCGCCGATGCACTTCAATGGCATGACTTGGGTTGAGGGAAAGGCCCCCCTCGCTAGGGTGGGGTTGTCAACAGTCTATCTTGCCATAGCATCCTGGTCACTCCGCCTGCCAATCAACTCTCTTGCGGCGCCCCGTGCGTCCAGGCGACAGACACAGCATCCCCCTGCGGAGGAGTTCAGTGAGGGCCCAGGCCTCTGCCGCCCAAGGGCGGCTCGCTCGCAGGAGCGCCGCACAGAAAAGCAAGCACTTCTGTGCATTTGACTCACCGCCAAGCAGGTCAGTGCCCCAGGATCCACTGTACAGCCAAGAACTTTGGGCTTTACCGTCTTTGCGGCCCTCTACTTTTTCTTCTTTCTAATGTGAATATATGCTTGACTCTAATATGGTCTCCAGGGAGTGCGTTTTGCTTATTTGTTTAGCGCTATATGATCTATAGAATGCCATGAAAAACACAAGGCTTTATGGAGTTCCAACATCTACTCGTAGGGGGGTTTGTGCCATAATCGACTATATTTTTATGTCTAGAAGCATGCATACCTTTATTTGTAATGGGGGAATCCTTCCCAGTATATGTAGTGATCATAACTCAATAACAATTGTGATAAGAATCCCCAAGAAAGGTCTGAAGCCTGTAACTGGCCACAAGCAGCCCATTTCTACTAAAGCCACTGGGCGCAGGCTAGTTTGGTACTCTGTAAACATGCCACTAATCCTGTATAAAACCATGGCTGGATGCGAGGGTCAGATTAATTCTGGTCTTTGAGGAAAATGGCCATGTTGTAGTTTTGGGTAGCTATGGGGAGCTAAATTCTAATATTGGGGTCCTGCTCACCAGACCTATAGGCAATAGGCTGGATCATGACGAGTTCTGGTTCGACAAGGCATATAAAGTAGCTCATAATACTCTTAGAAGGGAATTGAAGCACAGCCCCAGAGATAAGGAAGCAATAAGAGCCTGCAGGAAGGTCTACACACTGTTGCTAAAAACGAGAAAGACTTGACTTGCATTTTAAATAATGTAAATTATTGATGTATGTCTGTCAAACTAAAGATTCTCAAGAAGCCTTTTGGAAGGCAGTACATGCTGGCCTACCTTCATGTAGTACATCTAACAGTGTCCGTGTGCATAGTGGCCCTGAGGAGTGGATGCATCACTTTCGTAAAATGAATTCTAACAAGCTTCTCTATGATATCACTAAGCAGTTAGCAGAAAACACTCCTGATTTAAATCCTCCCCTTCCCAATCCCTTTGTGATGCATTAGCAAATTTCTTTTTCACAAAAGTTAATTATATTTTTTTAGCTTTTTCCTCCAACACCAACCATATTACACATATTGGACATTCCTTTTCCTCTGACTCTTTATTTACTCAGTTTAGTGATATCACGGAGGCCCAAACTAGGGACATTATAAGTTCCATCAAATCCGGATCAGCTTTGGATCCATGCCCTTTTAAAATTCTTCCCCCGATCATGGACTCCCTGATTCCGGCTATTACTCAAATTTGTAATTCCATGTTTAGATCAGGAATTTATCCAAACATACTAAAAAAAACTCTTTTGAAACCACTCCTAAAAAAAGAACTCCTAGATAAAACGGATTTGAAAAATTATCGACCAATAGCCAATCTTCCATTTCTGGCAAAAGTCGAAGAAAAAGCAATGAATTCCCAGTTATCAGAATTTATTGAGGAACACCACCAACTGGACGGGACCCAATTTGGGTTCCGTAAGTTCCATGGCACAGAAACCGCCTTGATCAAAGCTGCCGATGACATCAGAGTCGTTCGTGATCACGGAGGATCAGCGTTACTAGTACTATTGGATCTCTCTGCAGCATTCGACACGGTCGACCACTTGATTTTGGTCGACCGTGTCCAAAAAATGGGTATCCAACAGACAGCCAAGAGCCCATTGGCCTCCTTTCTGAACGATAGAACTCAGGCGGTTACCCTGGGACCATTCCAGTCGGCTAACCTGTCTCTGCCGTGTGGGGTTCCACAAGGTTCATCCCTTAGTCCAACACTTTTTAATATCTACGTGTCGGACCTAGCTAAAACCATCAAAGCACATGGGATGAACCTTACCTCATACGCAGATGGCACTCAGTTAGTCCTGGCCATCAAAAATGATGGAGAAAGAGTAGCCGAGGGTTTCAAAGTAGGTATGTTGGCAATTGGAGACTGGATGTCTTCCAACTGTCTAAAACTTAATTCCGAAAAGACGGAAGTTGTCATATTTGGACAACTAACCCCAAGCTGGTCTCCCGCTTGGTGGCCAACATCTTTCGGAATCCTGCCTAAACCAGTTTCTAAGGTTAGGAACCTTGGAGTTGTTTTTGACAATGACCTTAATTTTGTTGCTCATGCCAATCAGACAGCGGCCACAGCTTTCCATAAGCTACGATTGGTGAAAATAAATTCTTCCTTTCCTGCCGGAGAGTGCAGGCAAAACCCTGATAAGTTCTCTAGTGCTATCCTCACTTGATTACTGCAATGGCTTATTTGCCAATGCCCAGACCCGTGTAATTAATAAAATGCAGACTATACAGAATGCGGCTGCCAGGCTACTGTCTAGAACTCCCAAGCATAAACCCATTGCCGATACAATCAGAGGCTATCACTGGCTCCCAATTAGAAACCGCATTAAGTTCAAGACACTATGCATTGTATATAAAGCATTGCACAAACAAGGACCCCAGTTTCTTAGAGACCAGTTGACACCTTACTGCCCCTCGAGGCTACTTCGATCCTCCACTCTCAATGAATTAGTGGTGCCACGCACCAAGACTGTCTCCTGGGGAGATCGCAGCTTTTTGGTCGCGGCTCCAAAATTATGGAACACATTACCTCAGTCCATTAGGACCAGTCCCTCTCTCTTTTCATTCCGCAAAAAACTGAAAACGTGGTTGTTTAACCAGTGATTTTCTAGAAATTCAGCCGTGGAGAATTTTTGCAGGAGTAGCAGCGCCGAGACGCCCACGTGCAATTGTTCGCGCTTAACTAAATCTCATTAATAAATAATAATAAATAAATAAATATTGTATCCATGATTATAATCGGGGATGACAAAACGTGGTTGTCCTGTCCTGCACTAGATATTTCATACTCCTCTGGGGAGGTGTTTGAAGCCATCCTCAACAGCCCTTCTGAAAAAAGCCCTGGGCCCGATAGGATCCCCATGGACCTATACAAGGAAGACACTGGGTTCTGGGCCCTTCAGCTCACAAATGTTATTAACTTGGCATACCAACCTCGTGGCGCTCATCCATAATTGTGCTTGTTTTTAAAAAGGGAAACTCAAAGGATCCAAAATGCTACTGCCCAATATCCCTTCAAGACGCTATTGTTAAGAATATTGGGAGAATTGTTCTGGATCAACTGCTTCTCTGGTCCACTGAAAATAAAATTTTCTCACAGGCCCAGGATTGGGTTCAGGAAAGGGCTCCGAACAATAGCGCAATGTCTAAACTTGCACATTTTTTGTGTGTAAATTTAAGTTTGCTAAACACAGTTCCCTCTGTCTACCGTTGAAGGACGAACCCAGTGTTTTCGATTGTCTAAATAGATCAAAACTGTGGGATATTGTAACTACAGTTGGTCTTGAAGGGGCCTTGGTGACCTTTGAGATCCCTGCATTCAGACCTGGTTGCCTCAGTGAGATACGAAGAACGAGGGGAGTGTGTACCATTTCTTCTCAGTAAAGTGGGGTGTCCGACAGGGTTGTGTGTTGGCACCTATCTTGTTTTTGCTCTATGTAAATGGCCTTGTATCCGCTCTTGTGAACCTTAGGTTAGATGTACCGATGGAAAATAAAAATCAATTCCAGCGCTTCTGTATGCAGATGATGCTGTGTTGCTCGTCAAGACTGCTAATGCCCTTAGCTCGCTGCTCCAAATCAAACCAAAAAACGGATTTATATAGCGAGGCTAATCACCCGTAGGAGTATCCAGGCACTGAGAGCATAGCTGCTAAGGGGTTCAGTCAAACAGCCAAGTCTTGAGTCCTTTCCTCAATTCCAGCAGAGAGGATGAGGTCCGCAGATGAAGGGGGAGGTCGTTCCAGGATGTGAGGTAGGAGAAAGATTCGTCCTCTACTGCTGTTCCAGCGGATGTGGGAGTGAGGGAGGTGGAGCACAGGAGCCTGGAGTGTTGATGGCATTTCATTCAGTGGTAGAGGTATGCTGGTCCTTGATTGTGAAGGGCTTTGTAGGTATGAATCAGCCTCTTGAATTCACATCTCTTCTGAATGGGGAACCAGTGGAGCTTCTAGAAGTGTGGATGATGAGGGTCCATTTGGGGAGGTCAAGGATGAGTCTGGCCATTGAGTTGTATGGTCTGCAGTCTCTTCGGGAGGTGTGTGGTGATTCCTGTGTAGAGTGCATTGCCGTAGTCCAGCCAGCTGGTGACTAGGGCATGAGTGAAGGTTTGTCTGGTGTTCATAGGGGGCCATTTGAAGATCTTGCGGAGCATGCGAAGAGTTAAGAAGCAGGCGTAAGAAACTGTGTTTATCTGGTTTTTCATGGTGAGTTTGCTGCCCAGGATGGTGTCAAGTTTGTATGTGTGGTGTCGGTGTGGGTGCCGGTCTGAGTTCTGGAGGCAACCAGCTGTCGTTCCACGGAGAGGTGTTGTTCCCAAAGATCAGCACTTCCATTTTGTCTGTATTGAGCTTTCAACAGTTGTCTTTCATCCAGTTGGCGATGGCTGTCATGCAGCTGCAGAAGTTGGCTTTCGTGGTAGAGGGGTCTTGAGATAGGTAGAGGATCAACTACGTGTTGTCTGCATAAGATATGGTGTTCATTCAGTGGGATCGGACTATTTTGGCCAAGGGAGTCATGTAAATGTTGAAAAGTGTTGGGCTGAAGGACAAGCCTTGTAGATGATGTCCTTTGGTTCCGAGGTGAAAGGTGGCAGGTGTATTCTCTGGGTTCTTCCAGTGAGGAAGAAGGCGATCCACTTGAGGGCATTTCGTTGGATTCCGATGTGCTTGGCACTTTCGCTATTCATTTATTATGGTCTGTGGCCCCAAAAACTCGTTGAATGAGTATCAACGATATGTTTTTTGAGAAAAGTGAGTCGGATCCTATATCTTGATTTGATATTTGATAGTTCTTGTACATGGTCACCATGCGTTAGCAACAGGAAAACCTTTTTTTACATGCAATTGGTACGATCTTCTCCCTGATTTCCCCTATAGGAAAAAAGTCCATAATCGAGATCTATAAAAGGAAATTTATTACCTCCCATTTTATCTTATTGAGCAGGGGTATGGAGTTAAACAGATGTGGGTTGTATCCAAACAGAAGAAAATAGAGTTTGCTGGCATATGCTGGGGGTTCCCTTGAGAACTTCGCACTTTGCTTGCTACCAAGAATTGTGTATGCACTATGTGGAGGATTTGATCAAGCCTGCCCCCTGCTGCTTTTGTGCTCAAGATTGTGTTTCAAGTAGGGTAGCCTAAACAGGGAGATAATTTTAGACTGCCTCTCTTTCTCTTATGGGAATAGAATTCTGTGGCATAAATATATCACAGACACAAGTGTTGCTCTAGGTTGCCCTTCTATTTTTGAGAATCCCACCGACATATGCAAGAAGGACAATGGGTGGATACCGGATTGTTTTCTGTCCGCTAGAAGGACCCACAGCCAGCGCAGAGACTTAATTAAGCCAGGAATACTGCCTTGTACAAACCACGCTGGGGATAGCTCTTTCTTTGAACTTGGTCCCGGCATCCTGGGAGCGTATGTTGTTTTCCTGGTTTAGATTGGGCTTCATCAGATGGGTTTTATGTTTCCCACATGGTCAATTTGGCACCTCTGCTGTATGTATCTGCCCGTCTGCTGAGGTGTCTACCCATACTTTGTTGCACTTTATTTTCTTTTGTAAATGTTATCTTCCTTTTACACAACAATATTTATTGCCTCTTATACGCAAGCATAAATTTTGTGTGTGCAGAGAAGCACTGCTTTATTTGCAACAGTTTGATTTCCTTGATGTATGGCTAGCTGTGACCTCCTTCTTAACATGTGCAATAAGATCACGTAATTTAATGGTTTTTCAAAGGAACTTCTGGTTTTATGATTGGTAACATATTTGTACTCTGACATTTTGATTTTTCATATTGTATTTGTTTTATCTGTGTGTATGTATTGTATGCTTTTTAGTGATAAAATAAAGATTATTGATTGATTGAATGCACATCTCCCCATCCTTAAATATCTGCATCGGTTTCGTCAAAGCTAAGGCATAAGATCCAAATGGTTTGTATAGCTCACAAGGCAAATTACAGTCTGTTTTTACCGTAAATAGTTTTGAGTAATGCACTACCCACAAATGAAACCCCCTGGTCTCCTTTGCTGTCAGCATGGTCAGGTTTTTCTTGGGACAAGTTTTGATAGTCAATTCCAACCGCTCTATGAAATATCAGGCCTGCGTTTCTCTTGATTAGATATCCGATTAATGGTCTCTCCGCTAATACCTCAAAACATGCTGTTTCTGCTGAGAATGACAATTGCTGTTCTTTAGTATAATCTTCAGATAAGCAGAAAGCACCAAGAAGCCTGTCACCTTTGAGCGCTATGAAGGAAGTTTAATGAATGTGTGCCGCAGAACGAGGGCTGGGGGGCTATGTATGAATGATTATTGTACTTTATAGTGTGCAGGCTGGTGTGTCACCATAGTTCCACCTGTGTAAGTCTGTATCAGTGCAGTTTTATTTAGTGCACGAGCTGTGGAATATCTATTTAGTGCTCAATAGTTATTTTTGTCATACTGGCTGGACAAAAGAGTCTTGTCGAGAGGTCCCCCCTTTGCAATTACAAGGCAGCAGCAACATGAAGCTTCGCCCACTCCTGCTGTTAGCCAGTGTTCACTGTGATGACAGTGTGAATTGATCATAGAGGGAAGGAGTGTCTGTTCCCATGGCCATGATGACTTTCGTTTTAGGTCGAGCCTAGTAGCTCACATGCGCTGTTCTGCGAGGCATACTGTATCTAGTGTATGGGCATTCAGCACACCCAACGCTTTTGATTGGCTCGTTCATGTGCTTTTCAAAAGTCCTTTATTTTTATTGGTCTATAGCTTACATTTGCCCCTCCTTTAGCTGGTTTGGTCACGCCCTGGAGACTGCCCCGATTACATGCATTATCTCACGGTGGGCCACATAGGTTAGTCGCACAGTACTTGTTTTGTTAATTTGCTGCTCAGTGGTGCGCAACCCCTGCAGCTTTGCTGTGAAGCGCGCCTGTGCCTCAGACAAGCTGTTTATTCCTGAAAAGTTGTGCTAATGCATTGAAGATGGAGGGAAGTTTTATATTGCATCGTGTAGCTGATATTCCATTCTGTTCGCAAAGCTCCCCTATCCTTAATCTTGTCCAGAGTGCCCAGAACGTCACAGTAGCTTGGACAGGGGAAGCCTCTTACATCTCTACCCACAGGACTCTGATGATGTCAACAGCAAGCTGCTGGTCCCCGCCTCTCCTGCCTCCAAGTTTCTTCTTAGTTTGAGTCCTGGGCCTCTAAAATGTTGACCTCTGTTGCTAACCATCCTGGGTCCTAGGTTTTCCAGTTCCTCTACGTCTTCTTGCTGGACCTGGATCGCATCGTCTGCCATAGCTGGCTGTTCCCAGTCCTGGCTCCAACGGCTGCTCCATTTGTTATGGTACCTTTTTGTGCAGTGTTGCTAGCTGCTTCCCTAGTCCCGTTGATAATTCCTCATTCTAAGTCCTCTATGTAGTGCTGCTAGCTGCTTCTCTGGTTCCAGTGGTAATTCCTCGTTCTAAGTACTCTAGACAGTGCTGCTAACTAATTTCCAATCTGTAATTCCTTATTATAAGTCCTCTAGGCAGTGCTGCAGCAGCTGTGTCTCTGCTCACAGTGATAATTCCCCATTCTTAGTCCTCTTGGCAATGCTGCAGCTGCGTCTCTGTTCCCAGTGGTAATTCCTCATTCTTAGTTCTCTAGGCAGTGGTGCTTCTCTGGTCCTGTCAGTAATTCCTCGTTCTTAGTCCTCTAGGCAGTGCTGTTAGCTGCTTCTCTAGTCCCGTCAGTAATTCCTCATTCGAAGTCCTCTAGGCAGTGCTGCTAGGTGCTTCTCTGGTCCGGTGGTAATTCCTCATTCTAAGTCCTCTAGACAGTGCTGCTGCTGTGTCTCTGGTCACAGTGGAAATTCCTCATTCTCAGTCCTTTACGCAGTGCCGCTAGGTGCTTCCCTGGTCCTTTCAGTAATTCCTTGTTCTAAGTCCTTTACGCAGTGCTGTTAGCTGCTTCTCTGGTCCCAGTAGTAACTTCTCATTGTAAGTTCTCTAGACAATGCTGCTAGCTGCTACTCTGTTCCCTTCTATAATTCCTCATTCTAAGTCTTCCAGACAATGCTGCTAGCTGCTACTCTGGTCCCATTGGTAAGTCCTTATTTCAAGACTTCTGGACAGTGCTGCAGCTGCCTCCCAGTCCCTGTGGTAATTCCTCATTCTAAGTCCTCTAGACAGTACTGCAGCTGCGTCTCTAGTCCTAGTGGTAACACCCTTTTCCAAATCCTCGTGACAGTGCTGCTTCTCTGGCCCCAGTAGTAATTCCTCATTCTAGGTCCTTTACACAGTGCTACAGCCAAATCTCTGGTTACAGTGTTAAATCCTCATTCTTAGTCCTCTAGACAGTACTGCTAACTGAGTCCCGGTTCCTGTCAGTAACTCCCCCATTCTAAGTTCTCTAAGCAGTGCAGTAGCTATGTCTCTGTTCCTAGCGGTAATTCCCCATTCTTAGTCTTCTAGACAGTGTTGCAGCTGCATCTGCCCATACACCCACGACACTCCAAACCAATACTTCTAGGTAAAAGACTTGGGGCCATATGTAGGTAATATAAGTTTTGCGATTCTCAAATTGCGATTTTTAGGGAATCGCAATTAGAGAATCTCAAAACACAATGTAGGTAGGATTAGCAAAATATTTTGCGAATCCCACCTATTCCTTATTTGCGAATCGCAAATTGAGATTCGCAAATAAGGAATACCTTCCCATTCATTCCTATGGGCTAGAAGGCCCATAGGAATGAATGGGAAGACATTCTCAATATGTGATTCCCAATTAGAGAATCTCAAATTGAGAATGCAAATTCAAGGTTGCAAGGGTGTCAATAGGGACACCATTTTGCACCCCTGAAATAAACATGTGTGCACATGTATGTGTGCCACATGGCACTTTGAAAAATGCTAAAAAGTGCATTTTTCAAAGAAATTGTTTGCGATTCCTTAAGCCAAAACCACCCAGCTTGGGTGCTTCCTACATTGCATTTAAGGAATCGCAATTTGGGATTCCTTAAATACTTTGCAAAACAAGGAATTGCAAATCTTGCGATTCCTTATTTTGCGTGTGGGTTTTTGTGTGCTACATAGCACACTGCCCAAATTGCGATCGCTGTTCTGCATTTGCGATCGCATTTGGGCTACCTACATATGGCCCATTGTCATTTACATTGCCAAAAGCTGAGAGCTATTGCATAGCACAATACTTGTTCTTAACTGCTTCTGGTCGCTGCCTCTACTTGTCTAGCATCCATAGAGTGAGGGAAGAGCTCAGGGAGAACTAGTGTTACTAAGTGAGCTCATTCCCATCTCATTCGCCACAGATATAGGTGCACGCGCAGAATGGTGACGGTCGAGGTGAAGTGCAAATCCAGATTTTCCGTTTCCGGTTCATTCTTTTGTTGTCGTCTGGTCCCGTCCCAGCATGGCTTATGTTTTGTAGAAATGTGCTACTTAAAGAGACCCTGAGCCAGCCAGGAAGCGAGAATCCTGAGCCAGGATAATCTGCTGCCGTCCCATGTGTAGTCTAATTTCAGAGACATTCGTACTAACCGTAATGAAGGCAGCAAATGGTTTAGTTCTGAACATGCAGCTGCACTTGATGCGAACTCCCGTCTGCTGGGCCGCGCGGGCCCCAGTGCCGCCTCTGAAGCAGGCTGTTGATTCGCTAGATTGTTTTAAGATTAAGCTCTAGTGGTCTGTAATAGTATTAGAGTGGTTTAGGATTATCTGTTGCGTAATGTGACGTAGGCGGCCTCCCGGAGCCTTCGCCTGGGCTGCAGGCTTCGGTCCCACTGTAAGTGCTTATTTATGGTATGAAGGGCATGTGGTTAATGCAGCTGGAGGGAGCATTAAATGAATGGACTGCGCAGCGTTAGGAATGAAACCAAAGGCTGAGGTAAGTAAAGCTGTATATTACTGCTAAATGTGGGTTATAGTTTTATGTAAAATTCAGAATGAAAAAGTGATCGAGTAGATTGATTTTGAACTTGGATATAGTCATTGTTTCTAAAGTTAACATCGGAAATTCGTATGACTATGTTGAATAAATAAATGAATGGGGTTCTGCTGCTTTGCTCTACTATCTACATGCTTGACACATTGGACTTTATAGGTTCAAGTATTATGGTGTTATCCACAGCACCAGCAGATGGTGCCTCTCCACCATTTCAGGGTGCCTCTTCGCACTGGCACTTTATATGGTACAATGTATGGTATCGGCGAGGACGGTTGGAATATTCAGGTCTGTATTTCAGGCTCAACTTCATCAGTTAGACTAGTTGGGGGCGATTTAAGGGCAGGCGGTGTTCATCGATGATGAATATGGCAGAGCCTCTTCTTCGGCCAGTCACCGATCACTGCTTCATGTGGTCTTAAATATCTGCCATATGCTTCTTTAAAAAGTAATTTTTTATGTCTGTACGTTGCTAGGCCTTTGGCTCAATTCTTTCAATCAAAGACTGTCAGACTGTCTCCAGGATGATGGTACGAGTTCATTATTACCATTGTCTCCAGGGGCTGTAACAAGCAGCCTAAAAACCATGCATTGGGTCTACAAAGGAAATGGAAAACTGAAGGCTGCAACCTGTGCCAGTATCAAGCTCGGCGACTTTTGATACTGATAACCAAAATTGTCGTGATTCAGGCGACTGAAAGATATTCACCAAAACCGTAGTATCTGACTGAGGATCACAATCTTCTTTGTACTGTGACTCATCCCAATTTAGAGCCAGGGGCTCCTGAAGCGATATTATTTTGAACCCTGCCAAAGTACAAACCCCGGATAGCATCAGGCCAAGAAGTCTCTTAAACCATTGCACCAACACTGCAGCACAAGTGGCAAATGTTGAATGGGTTGCTCAATAGCTAAAACTCTCTGTTCTCTGAAAAGCTTGGCCTTGCTATCCATTTACACAGTAAATGGCCAAGTTTTGTAGGGTGTTTTTGACTGTTCTCTTTGTCTTACGCGAATCTTTCAGGACATTTAGTTTACCCTGGATTTAGTTCTGCCAGATACTTTTTTGTTTATGACCTGCATTTTTCGAAATTGCCAATTCTGCATTGAACCATGTGCGGGCCCATTTAAAAAATGTTCTACCTCCTTCACAAAATGGTTCAGCTAGAGTGAATCTCACTGAAAAATGTTCTGTAGAGAGGTCAGGAGCTGGACTAAGGTGGTGTTAGTCTTCAAAGGCTAGTGGCCAGAGAGACATGCATTGTTAAATATTATCTCTGTAACCCTTGTCAAATCTCTGAACTAGATTGTGTGATTTGTCTCAATCGGTGGGTGGGATTTTCTGAAGGTCATGGGCAGATATTAGAAAGCGGTAGATCCATGATAGGGGTTTAGTTTCTGAATTGCGCATTAGAATATCAGGGGGTGATTTAGGCTAATATATGCCCTGCGCTGTGCCTGGCCCCTTTGACATTTTGTTGAAACCCCAAAAGCACAATTTTACTCTACTGGGCTGAGGACGTTTCATTTTACCATTGTCACCCCACAGGTTGAAGTCGCCCAAAACAAAGACTCTATGAACTATCATCTGGAATATCGCAGACAAACCAAGTGATTCCTCAGTGAAGGTGGTTTCTTAGCCTAGCCTTCATTGAACTATGGGCATTGGCATAATAGTTTTTATAATGAGCCTCATTAGGTAATATATTGATTTGAGGTGCTTGGTGCGCTTATAGTCGTGGATTTGTTGCTAACACACCACCTTTTTGAACACCTACTGTGCTTTAAGTTTATTTTGGGCCATAAAGAGAGCAGCTAATCTGTGATGGTCTTACATGTGTCTGTGAACAGTATCTCTCTGAGGTCTTGTAGGTGGGACCTGTATAATACATTGATGCCATTTACCTAAAGTAAATGTTTGGATACTGAAATAGTGCGTATTAGACCAACCTTAATTGTCAAGGTACTAGTTCTGTTCCAACTCCGGTGCTGGTTGGTGTTGTAAAGTGTCTGTTATAGCACTGTCAGGCAACTTGGTCTTTTGGAGGAAGCCTAAGCGTGGTGTTAATGCAGATTAGCTAAACTGTCCTTGGGTAGACCAGTTCGACCTTTGTGCAGACAGTGCCAAATTGCTCCTAATTGTCAATAGGTTTCGGTTCAGTGAAAGCCAGTATTAGGTGCGGCAACCTTAGTGCAGGCAATGTTACATCGTTCAAAAGTCAAACAAGAGAAATCCCCCTTCAATTTAGAAGTATTTATTTTCATTAAAAAAAAGAAAGTTATTTTCAATTCATCATCATATACAGTGAAAGGTCCTATGATTATACAAAAGATAAAAACTGTGATCAAATATTAAAAAAACAAAGGTTAAAAACAGTTCCACGTTAAATGCACATATTATAAGCTGTGCATTTAATGTAGAACTTTTCACTGTATATGCTGATGAATTGAAAATACCTTTCTTGTTTTAATCAAAATAAAACTACTTCTAAATTGTTACATTTGGCCTATTGAGGGTGTCGGTGTCTTGTTCTGATGATTGAATGGATTTGATGTGAGTTAATGTTTTGGTGTTAAACATTGCCGGAAGGGAGATGTCTCTTCTTTGACTTTTGTCTACTTGGTGCCCTACCCCCTTACTGGTAGAAGGGCCCCTCTCACTCTCTTTGTCGAATGTTACTTCGTTCCCAGTTGTAAGTAGGTTTTTTGCAGCCCTATTGGCTTTACACAGTTGGTTGCCAAACTGATTGAAGCAGGTGCATGTCTCTAGTTACTGCGGTTAGTCGTCTATGCCTGTGCTGTGAGGGTTCTTTGAATGCCACAGTTAGACATTGAAGGATGGTGAAGACAATACCGAAGCCACCCTTTTCCATGGTGGGGTCATCCAGCAGGTAAGGGGTGCCTCTGTTCTCATTCCTTTGCTTGAGTCTGGTCAAAAGAGGATCTCTGCAAAGAGGTACAGTAGAGCAGTTGTTTCCCATTCCAATAGCTTTCAAACTACGAAGGAACCAAGATAGAATAGAAATTGGAGGGATCAGCAGAGCCCACTGGAATTTGTTGAGTACTGCTACTGTTTTAGGGGGTGAATCTGATGACGTGGGCTATAGACAGCCTTCTTTAGAGAGTCTAAAACTGAAAAAGTAGTGATCACCCACTGAATCCGTGTTTTCCACTCACGATCAAGAAGGACCAGATGCAAGGCAGATTCATTGCATGTATATGCATTATATGTATATATGCTGAAACCCTATTGCCGCCTATCTGGAACTATGTTGGACACTCTTGAACCAATGGTAAATAAGTAATGTGAGTGACATGTTAGGTTTTGATGTACGCTTACATATTGTCAACTTGTTGACGTGTTTGTTATTGCCATGCAACTCGCTTTGGTTTTCTTGGGCCCTAGTCATGGTAATGTCAGTGTCGAATGACTTTACCATGTGCACATCTTGGTACTGCTTAAGGCATTGAGACAATATTTTTAGCTAGATGGCTGTTGGATCATAAGTGTTTGTTATCAAGTGATATACATGTGTTGTATTTTTTGTGTAGAATTAGACGTTTGTCAAAATTCAGTCCCTCTTTGTGATGAAGTGCGTGGTCTGCTAGTAAGGTCCTCAGTTTGATAGGCAGCATCTTAAATGACATTGATGCATTTTTGTTTTGTGACCTTCAATCTCCTTTTCTGGAGAGTTGGAGGCTCCCAGGCCTCTGCACCAATTGCTCATTATTCGTTGTTTCTCTGGTATTAATGTGCAATAAGTAGTTTTGTCTTTCAATGTCTGTTCAGATGTTGTTTAGAACGCTCCTTTGTCTATCACCTTGCTTTGTGGCTGTTGGATAGTGAAACTTCAAACTTGCAAAAGGTGATGAGATGAATGCCTGCAATTTGCATAATCACTGGAAATCGATCGGAATTTGTATAGGAGCATTAAAGGCCCTATATAAAAATCCGAACATCAGACTGAAAGTGGGGGGAGAACTGAGCGAGGCAATAAAAATCGAACGTGGGACTAGGCAAGGATGCCCCTGCTCCCCTCTACTCTTTGCTTGCTATATTGACTCATTTATTAGATATATAGAAAAAAATAAAAATATCAGCCCAATTGTATTGAATGGATATGAGACCAAAATATTGGGATACGCAGATGATTTAGCAATCACATCACCAACATCAATAATAGCAATTGGGGAAATCGAGAATGAGGCGAAAAAATATGGCCTTTTGTCAGGGTATAAATTAAACCAAGGGAAAACACAAATAGTCGTAAATCAATTTGTTACTATTCATGATGAGAGAGTTATAGAGTCCGCGGTCTATTTGGCCGTTAGTATAACATCCGATTTATCTAAGGTTGTAGAGGAAAATTTGACCCCAATAATCAAAAAGGCAAAACTAGACTTAGATAGAATGGACAATTTACATTTAACAGTTATAGGCTGCTGTAATGTTATAAAGATGCAGTTTCTGCCGAAGATTTTATATTTATTGCGTACGATTCCTTTATTATTTACTAATAAGTGGTTTAAGGAAATAGAGGGGATTTGTAATCGCTTTATATGGGCCAAGGGCAGAACCCGAAGATCCATAAAGATGCTGGCACTATCTAAAGAACGGGGGGCCTTGCAGTACCTGACTTTAAGACATATTATTTTGCATCAGTTCTTCAGTATTGTAAAGGACTCCTCGGTGGGAATATGAAAGACATATGGAGGGGTAATGCTGGTATTCCGGATATATATGACCTGTTGGTTTTGGATTCTAATAAGGGACTTCTTACCTTTAAGGAGCTAAACTACTATAAAAGAACAAAGTTCAAGGTGTTGGGTGCGGTCATTTCAGTTTGGTCAATTATCCGGAAGAAAATTAAATTAGGGAGAATGAACTTCTATACCCCTTTATATATGAATAAACTTCTGCCAGATGTATTTCATGATCAAGTGATGAGAAGGTGGGATAATCTCGGGGTCGGAACAATTGGAGACATTATAGATCAATTAGGGTTGATAACATTTGAAAGGGCGCAACAGCTATACAATTTGGATCGGAGAGATTTCTTTAAAAACTTACAGATAAGATCAGTCCTGCAGAGAAAACAAGCAGGTAACTGTAAGTTTACTAGGGTAGACTTGATGGAACTTGTTCGAGATGAGGAGGGATATTCAATCTCTCAACTTTATGGTGCATTATGCCTGTATAACGAGGATGATAGAGGAAAGGTATTTGATAAATGGAGAACTAAATTAAATCTAGTCGGGAATGAGGGTGAAAAATCGCTTAGGTTAGGAAACACTACCTTAAAGGTTGCAAATCTGCAGGCACAATACTACAAGACTTTATATGAACTATATTATACACCGCATAGAATAGCCCGCTGGGGGGGAACGAGTGGGATCTTCTGCCCTAGATGTCAGAGTATGGAGGCAGACAAGATACACATATTTGCGTCTTGTCCTAAACTAGATCCCTTTAAACACGCTATGGAAGAATTCTTTAAAGAGGAATTGGAGATTTCTATTAAATTAACTAATGAGATTATGGTCCTGGGAGTGGCAAAGGAGGGGCAGGACGTACCCCATCAAGAATTTTTGTTTATTGCAATGACGCTGAGCCGGCTTTGTATTGCAACGTTATGGAAAGACTCTAATCCTCCTTCGTTTCAACAATGGCTATCTAAATTGTTAGCTATCTATACTCTAGAGAAAGCTTTATATGAAAAAAAAGGCGTAAATGCAAAACAGCTTGGGAAACGGATATGGGCCCCAGTTGAAAACTGGAACTTAAATTAGACGGGTATTAAAAGGGGGGATAGACTTATGCTCATTTTTGATAGGATTATAATTGGCGGTGTTAAAATTGCTCAGATTTTCTAACTCTTCTTTTTTGGAAACTGTACTCAAATTATGTTTTGCATCTCGGTTGTTACTTCAAGTGACTAAGCTTTAATTTAATTGAATTATATCTGTTGTATTAGATATATATGTCAAAGTAATTAATTGTTTATACTTTGTTTTTTCTGATGATGCATAATACAAATATTTTTTTTTAAAAAAGGAAATCGATCAGAATAGCATTCTAAACCATTATTCCTTTGCCCATCATGCCATCTCAGTTTCGACCCAACCATATGCAAATCAGTATTGATCCTGGAACATTCCAGTCCATCTGCCAGGCCATGTCCTCCCTAAACCAGTACACAAGCCTCTCAAGACTGGTATCCACCTAATTGGGGCTCATCTGATGGGTGTAGCTTGGTCCATTGGCATGTTTCGCACAGGACCCATGTCTAGGCATACCCTTGCTACTTACGGCGGTACATCAACCACACAAATGGCGAGAGGATGAATGCTTGCAGTTTGTATAAACACTGGCAAACTCTCGGGGTAGCACTCCAGTCCATTGTTCATTTGCCTACTATGCCATCTCAGTTTGGACCCAGCCATATGCAAATCAGTCTTGACCCTGCCGGACTGTTCCTATTGGAGCAGAGTTGAGACTGATTTCATAAGGCTGGGTCTGAACTGAGATAACGTGGTGGGCAAAAGAATGATGGGTTGGAATGCTACCCCAAGCGATTGCTACTGATTAGATATACTGCAAGCATTTCTCCCACTACCTTTTTGTGTATTTGATGTAACAATGTAAGTAGCAAGGGTATGCCCAGGTGTGGGTCTGGTGCTCACTGTGCCATTGGAACAAGGCTACAACCGGTTGATAAGCCAAAATAGGGGTGATACCTGTCCTGGGGCAGCTGCGAAGAGCTGGAATGAACGCCTGGCCAAGGTGAAGCAAAAACTGGGCCTCTGGTGTCTGAGAAACTTGAGCATTCAAGGGAAGGCTCTGGTGCTCAAGAACGATGCACTGCCTGTGCTGCAGTATGTGACGCAGGCCTGGCCACTCCTGGCCAACGTAGCACGGGCTATAAACAGCATGGTGTTCCATTTTGTCTAGAACTCGAAGATGGACAAGGTTAAAAGGACAGTCATGCACAAGGAGCACCACAAAGTGGGGAAGGCAGTCCCTGAAATCTCGACAATCAGGGCCTTCTTTATGTGTGGCTGCATCTGAATAACCCTGTTAAATGTGAAGAAGGACCACTCTGCCTACAAGGTGTTCCGCTTTTTCCTCCTCCCGGTTTGGAGAAGACTGGGGTGGGATAAGTGGGAGAACACCGTGACATTTAATTGGGATCACCCATGGTACTACAGGGAGGTAGAAAAGTTTGTGGAGGAATTTAAGCTGAACTGTGTTGCTCCTAGCCGTTTGAAGCACACAACAATCCACAAACTCATGAGGACCAGGGACACCACAGAACCAGTGAGCAACGCATGTGTGGGAAAATGTATCCTCCCCAACTTTGACCAACAGACACAGAGACATTGCATGGATGGCCAGGAAGGGGGGTCTGCCAGTGAGGTCATTCATGCACAGCAAGGTACTATGCCTGCACAGGAACTGCCCAAGGGGATGTCCCACAGAGGAAACTGCACACCATCTTTTCTGGGCCTGCCCCTTTACACAGAGACTACGCGCTGCCTTAAGACAAAAGCTGGAAGCCCACATCCCCTACAGGAACGTAACGCATCAGTCCATGCTGTATGGTCTGTTTCTACAGACACACACAGTTGGAGCTATCCAGGATTGCTTGAGACTCCTCTGTTGTGTGAAGGAAATTCTCCTGTACGCCAGGACCCACCTAGTGACCAACGGAGAGGTGGTGTGCAAGGAAGTGTGCCGCAGAATGGTGCACAGCCTGCTAAAGGACTACACAACCATTGACAAAAAAGAAAGTGAGGAGGAGGAAGAACTGTAAACAAACCCCTCCTTCTCCACTGTACTCTTTTAAATGGCCTTTTAAAACTGTGACTAACCCATGCATAGCAAGTAATACTGAACATCTACCCCTTGGAATGTTTATGTTGAAATGCATTTGAACAGAGTTAAAATTGACTGCCCTCCCTAAGAGGAGAGGTACCACTTCCTTAAAAACTATGTATCACAAACTTTTAGGCACTTAATAAAAGTTTTTGACCCCTCAAAAAAAAACCTGTCCTGGGTTACTTGTGTTCCGGATCTTGAAAAGCCTGGCAGTTCGAGACGGACTGCCCCTATTGGAGTAGACACATGACTGATTAGTATATGGCTGGGTCGAAACTGAGTTGGCATGGTGGACAAAAGAATGATGGGTTGGAATGTTAGTGGTTACACTTATTGCAAACATTACTCCCATCACTTTTTGTGGGTTGGATAGTAAGACTTGTTTGGAGATTCCGATATGATTCTAAATTTGGGCTTTTAGGATAACTATAATGTGCTTCCTAACGTGTATTGCATTCTTTCTGGGGGGATTTAATCTAAGCAGAATGGTTAGCTTTCCGCTTGAGGGGTTAATAATGACTGAAGTAAAACGCTTCAGCTCAGTTACAGGTTTTGTCCATCACCTAGAATAACTGAAAGATCTAGCAGATACAGCTGGCCAATCAGAGGCCTCTAAACTAGTCCACCACTGCAGGTCCCAACTAACAACACAGTATGACTGCTTCTATATATCTCACATCTTAACACCTCGTCATGATGTTCAGATGTGGGATGGTAGTCACACACAAAATCAATTCCAGGACGTCACCCCACTAGATTTCCGCACCACTCCAACCATACCTGCTCACGACCCACAAAAAAGGAAAAAAAAATATTAGGTTGGACAACCCAATGCAGTAACCTGCCGAGCAGACTGTGCTCATAAAAGATATCATAAAGGAACCTGGAGAGCTGCTCAAAGCTGCCAGGTAACTGCGAAACATTAAACTGTGTGTCTATCTTTCACACCTCTTTATTCACCACACTGCTAAACCCTGCATCCCATAACGTGATAACCACACCTTGCTGGTTGTTACACACGGCATGGAGATACTTCCCACATATGAACAAAAGGACAACACCCTTGCAACCTCACCCTGCAAGGTCTAGATTGTT
This sequence comes from Lissotriton helveticus, assembly GCF_964261635.1. NCBI lineage: Eukaryota > Metazoa > Chordata > Amphibia > Caudata > Salamandridae > Lissotriton > Lissotriton helveticus. The sequence goes on along the minus strand of NC_136072.1, from coordinate 1,055,022,122 downwards.
GTTCATGCAGGCAAGCGCTTTGAGTGCTCTACATAGGGGTAGTAAGCGCTGTATAAATGCTGTAATACTATACAGTTGGTTGAAGTATAGAAGCAGGAACATAGTGCTACTTTTGAAAATTAACTCAAAAAGCCAGTATCAAAGTTACATGCTCTCATTTAACAAAATGCACTGTGCTGCACAGACCTACCATAACGGCAAAATCTTATGCTCTAAATAATTTACTCTTTATATCTGCAGGTACAGTAAAACATAAGATAGGTGAAATAGAAGCAACTTGAATACGCCCAGATAAGTCTGCTTCATCAGAATATAAGGAGTAGATTCAAACCACACACAAGAACAAGCAAAACAAGCATTACCGTAGAGGAGGCGGGACTACCCACTTTTGTTCGACAGTATTGAGACTGCACATTATTTCGATCTCCAGCGTAAATTCATTACATCCTTTAAAACAAGCATTTACAATGCAATGGTTTCGCCTTTGGAAAAGTTTGAGCTATTGGCATTGTAAATGACAAATTTTGTATTTATGTGTTTGTTTTGAAAACAGATAAAGAAATGGCATTGTCATTTACATTGCCATTAGCTTAATCTCTCGCAAATGTGAGACCTATTGTACCCTACGGACGAGCTCATCAGACAGCAATTACTACCACACACACACACCCAGAGCCACACCACGACTTGCAGTCCACACCATTTACATGCTTAGCTCCACCTACGCCCACTTTACATCCATCTCTCATCGACCCATATCCTGCTGCCTTCAATGCGGCCCAGCCACATCATAGACCATATACTTTCAACCCCTGGGGAAATGCGCGTACACGTGTACATCAGCACTAAAAAGCATTGGCACAGCCAACATGGCCAAAAGACGAGACCTATTGGATTTGGCAATGCTCGTTTATATACCGGTTCATGTCACACATGGCGTTTATAAGTACTGTAAGTAACGACTTGCTATTACATCATCTAATTGTAATCAGATGTAATGGCTACTCCATGTCATCGCCTCCAGTCCTGTGCTTTTGTGTGACAACCTAATGCACTCTGGGTATAGTAGTTTTGTTTACTTCATTGACCCAACTACTTTAACACAGTCGAGGTTGCCACCCTAAGTATAGTGGCACAATTCACTGGACGCCCCCTTGACGAGTTGCCCTTGGCAACTTGCAATAGAAGTGGCGCGAGGGGCCCTGGCGAGGGGCTCCAGCGCACGTCAGAGCCTCGAGAGCTGACATTTCTTCCAGTGATGTCAGGCCTGTTTGGCAGGAAACTCCCTCCTCGGTTTACAGAGCTCGAGGGGGAGCACTGCTCAGTGCAGATGTGCACTGAGCAGTGAAGAGAAATCCAGCACTGAAATCGGAGACACCAGCGCCGTCCCAGACACGATCCCTTCCGGGGCAGGCGCTCCCCACTGGGCCCGGGGAGGACACAGACAATCGGCCATGAGGCCCCAAACTCGAGCAAAAGTGCAACTCCGGGGATAGTACCGTAAAGAGGGACAGAGGGCATTCCCCACTGATTGCAGCGCTTAGAAAACACTTCAAGGAGCAAGGCGTTTTTCGCCAGAGATAGGAAAGTGGTTTATTGAAAGAGGTTTATTGAAAACACAGGGAAAAAAAACCTAAACTACCATATCTCATTTGTTTAAGGACAAATCTACAATGTACAAAAAGTGTAAAACACACCAAATGTGACTTGAGGACAAATCTACAATGTACAAAAAGTGTAAAACACACCAAATGTGACTTCCCTTCCTCCACTGTACTAAAGAGAGCAGCATTGTTCAAGACGTCAGTAGTGCCAGATTTCACCGATGGTGATACTATTTAGCAAAAGATGACTATATTACAGTGAACAAGTAGTATGCCGTTGTCTACTTAGTAAAGTAGTAATTATTTCAGATGATCCACTCATATTTGAGCAGATGTGTGACAGATGTTGAACTGAATTGACCAGCACCCCCAATATCAAGGCCCAGCTGCATGATTACCAGGACCAGGAAAACTCAGCACTCCGTACATTCCATACATTCCGATCTCAAAGTGCAAGTTTATGTGAAGTGAAAGTGTTCATGGTCCTTGACACTACAAGGTGTCGAGGTGAAGACCCATCCCTGAGGAGGTCTGGTTTCCTTGAAGCTCTGTGTCCAGGAGGCCTCCTGTGCTCTGATGTGGACTGTGTCTACAGCCACCGCCGCGCTTGAGGAGCTCAGCATCACTTCTAGGGCTCCAAGTCCACAACGCACCCGTGCTCCGCTTCAAAGTACTTCTGGAGACGTTTGGTGGTAATGGCCAACACTTCTTGGATGTGAACAATCTTTTCCTTGGTTTTCTTGTGAACACAACTCTTGAACCTTTCCAGCTCCAGTTTCAAGAACTCCTCCACTGTGAGTGCGCAGAAGTCCTTTTGCATACCCAGGAAGCCGCAGGTAGCCGAGCGCTTGGCGTGCTCATGCCAGGGGTCATCGTCAGGCTCCCATCCCTCCAACTCGGTCAGGCAAAAGAAGCAGCGGGCAACGTCTGGCTCGTTGTTGGTGGGACTGTGCACCAAGCCAGCTTTGGCCATGTTTTCCGGGGTGCAGCTGCAGTTCTCGGCGAAGGGCCAGTCCCCGAAGGTCTTCAGCCGGTTGCTGAAGTCTTACATCTCCCGGTACTGATGCAGCATCTCCATCAGGGAGGAGGTGTGGCGCCGCTGCCAGGGCGACTGACGCTGGAATCTGGGGATCACGGTTCGATCCCCGGCTCCGGCGGCAGGTTAGCCCAGCACCATGTGACTCTGGGCAATAGCTTGCTTAATCTTCCCGACGGCCCCCAGTGCCTAGAAACGGGTAATTGTGCGCTATACAAATGTGGATTATTATTATTATTATTTTTATCCCGGGGACCAGGGGACCAAGATCACAGGCTCAGAGAGGGGTCGCCGGGACCAAGATCACAGGCTCAGAGAGGGGGCGCCGGGAGCAAGATCAAAGGCTGAGAGAGGGGGCGCCGGGACCAAGATCACAGGCTGCGAGAGGAGGCGCCGGGACCAGGATCAAAGGCTCAGAGAGGGGGCGCCGGGACCAGGGGCCCAAGAGAAGAGACTCACAGAGGAGGCGCCGGGACTCGGACTGCAGACTCCAGCAGGAAGAGAACCTGTCCTAGCCCAGCGGGTCCGAGCACCTGCAGGAAAGTGGTATATTTAGAAACGCGTTAAGTGCTGGTTTAGAGCCTCGTTTTAGACCGTTCACGCTGCACACACCCGCCATGCCATGGTTATCCGTTCATTTCACGTTCCCAAAAATTAAAAAAGTGTGTACGTCCTTGCAGAATGCTTCTAAAAAGGCTGTCAGAAAAAGAAAAGATAAGCCGAACATAAAAAGCATCGCCCGAAAGGAAAGCGGCAGACAAAAAACAAAAGGACTGATGGGGCATAGCGGGGTGAGAGGTGGGGATGCACCTACGGGCACACGGACAGCGGGAGGGGAGGGCGGGAACGGACAGCGGGAGGGGGGGCAGGAACAGGGCACACGGACAGCGGGAGGGGGGGTGGAAACGGACAGCGGGACATCGCAACCCACCCCTGAAAACGAAACTTACAAAATGGCGAAAAGAAAGCTTAAAAAAAAACAACAAAAAAAACGCCCACCGCCTCATGACGATAGCAAGGGGGCGGGATGAGTAAAAATCACGGGAACTCCCACGAATCTGCTCGGGGGATGAGTGACGCATCTCTGTTCCAATGGCTAGCCTCCATTTATGGAGCTAGCCAATGGGACAGAGAGGCGGGACGAAGCCCCATACATGTAAAAAAAAGTTTTTCGCTTGCGCAACCTAAACAGCAAACTTTGAAAGTGCTCATTTGCACCTGCTTCAGTAGAAGAGAATGAGGAGAGAGTCACAGGGTACCTAAGGGCCGTGGTCATGAAAGAAGCAGGATACAACCAGGGATATTACAAGGCATGAGCCAAGTGGACAATTGCCCGGTGACCCATCTTCCAAGAGGCCAACAGGGAAAGTGATCTTTCTCTTAATCTCACCTGTGAATATTTCTTTATCTGAGTCTCTCTCTCTCTCTCCTTGCCTATGTCTTCTCCACTTTTTCTAACAAGTGGCATCAGAATAATTTTAGGTGCACTGGTCCAGACATATTTCAACCGTTTTTTGTGTTACTTCATTTCCGAAGGTTCAAACATAATTCACTATTGTTTCACATCATATGGGTTTGAATTAGCAGAGTAATGTTTTGAATGTATAATAAAATTCAAAGTTGTTCTAAGCATGGGAACCCCAAAATTTGTCTGACACTCTACAGAACGGCAAGTAGTCTGACAAAGATCACCCTGCAGAGTTACTTAAAAACTCAGTGAGATTCCACAGAGTTCCGCAAGGGGGCAGAAATCTGTACGTCACGCTGATTTTTAGCGCCAGGAGATTGTTCCGCGCCAGAAAATCATCACGAATGTCACCAAGCGGAGTGCCAGAGGGCGCAGCTTCTTTCTGCGGCTCAAGTAGATTTTCTACTTGGTCAATAGCTTTCTCAGTGCGAATGGTAGTGGCTGCGGCAAAAACACACATTGAGAAATCTCGACGAGAGACGTTCTAGTGCCCGAAAATCATGTTAGAGGATGCAAATTCTTGCTCACCAACTTAACGTTGGCGAGCCACCCACAAGACAAAACTCCACCACACTGTGATTGGCGGAGTTTCGACGAAACTCCGCGCTCCCAGCATAATGAGGAGTTGGCAAAACTTTGTGAACACTGCCAGCAGAGCAGAACTTTTTGCCCACCCCTAATGAAAACACTGCTGTTCCCAAATAATAAACATACAAAAAGGGAAAGTCAGTAAAGAAACTTTTAATTATCATCAGGAAAGCTCAATGACATGACATGAAAAACAATGTTTCAGGCAAACAGATGAGGCTGCAAAGGGCACTTTACCAAAACGACAGATCTCATATGGTCCTGTTTGTGACATTTCATATGGCTGAGGTTAGTCATTTCGAAAACAAATGTAAGAACGCAGTACTCTACATGCTGTTACAACCTACTGAAAAGCAAAAAAGCATTGGCAAAGCCATTAGGCCTCACCTTTGGGCATTATTGACGCTGCCAATGGTTTTTAGTGGCGTATTGCATGGATTCTGCACAAACGCAGAACTATGCGTAGGATTATGAGACCTTAGGGCATAGGGTCATCCTACCACCTTAGTACCCATGAGCCCAGGACCGACTAGCTATAGTGTCTCACTTTCTCTCCTACTCCCTCACAGAGTGACAACTTGATTAGACACCCCAGAACACAACCCTCCTGACTCTCTCAGGAATCGCGGTTGCAAGACGCACCCTTTCACTCGCACTCTTGTACTTGTCCACAATAAGATCTGACGGCGACACGAACAAGCTTAAAATATTTATTTTAACTAACTTGCTCTAATATGCAGTATACGTGCCACAATAAGCAGTAAAATGCATAACACAAATATGGTCGGCATAGCAATTAGTCGGTAAATCATGAAAGGAGCTGTCATTATAAAGACTGTGTAGCCTAGCCTTACCTCTCTCCCCTTGGACTGAAGCAATATGATTATATATTAGAAGATCTCTGGGCTTTATTTGCAGACCCCGTACCTCAGTCTATAGATGGTAGATCATCATAGGTGCTGTCATGCTCTTCTCCCTGGAATGGTCCCTCTCCAAGTGTGTGCTACCTATTTGTGTAGTCCAGTAAGACCAAAGTACGTATTCCCAATGAACAGCTGCATCAGTACATTTTGTCTATGTGCTAGGGCTGTACCAGAACAGAATAACAAGTGACGTTGTTGATCGACCTTGCTCACAATGTTCAGACCAAATTTCAGGAACACAGCGATAGGTTCTCATGTGAAAACGACAAAAGAGGCATTTGCAAAATAAATGTGTGTAGTAATGTAAAGCAGCGAACAATCTGCAGCGTGCTCATGCTAACTTAGAGAAGACAACAATGTCCCCATGGGCCATGTAACACCCTCCCCTTGGTCAGGTAGGTAGCCCTGGACTAAAATAAAAAAGGTAAGCAGAGGCAAAGCGTCTCGGTGAAAGGCCAAAGAGCCATGCAAAATCCAAACTAGAAACTTGGTGGACTGAAAAATCAAAGCTGATGAAGAATGAAAAAAGAGAAATAAAAATGTTTCCTCGATATTCAACTAGATATCCTTTCACAGCGTATCGTCTGGGCCAAAAACATTGTGGGGTAAGTGGAATGCCATAAGTTCCAACAAACTGTCAGAACCTTCAGTATTAAAAAGGTATGCTATCCATTTAAGCAATTTGAATGAGCAGACATGCTCCTCATATCCAGAGGCAGTCAGGAGCATTTCAGGCAACCTGCGTTAACTTCGATGAGACTTTGATCCAAGAGGCGCTGTACGCAAGCACAGGTACTCAAGCCTTCCGATGGTCCAAGTGTAGGATCGTACACAAAACGCCTACCCACGGAACAGTCCGGGTCATGGGCCATCAACGAACCTATCAACAGTTCACAATCCAGGGCAGCATGTGACGTATATGGAGAGGCAGAATACCGGGACCCAATCAAAGGGGCACCGGAGGCAGTGGAACACAAGTTGTACACAGGTAAAGTAGGCATAACTGAAGGTCAGACAAAAGTCGATGTTAAGAGCTTCCAATGGCCTTAAACCAAAAAGCTGCTACAGCTGCAACTGGTCCTGGCTTGGCAATAGCACAGGTCGAGCTGCCATTATGGAGCAGCAGTAGAAGTAACAGAACTCCACAAACCAAGAGGAGCAGTAAGAGAAGCCCTCCGAATACGCTGGAAAAAATAGAATGAATAAAAGATGGGATTACTCCAAAAATAGCCTGAAACGTGGTGACAAGGCTGGAGCACACAACCTCAAAAAAGTGGGCCGAGCCCGCTGTATCAGACGCATTCAATATTTGGTGAATTCATTTTCCAAAATGTAGGGGGAGATTTGTGTTTAGCAGTGACTGAATCTCACTTGATGTTCTCGTCACCTGCAACTCGAAGGTCTCACAAGCTGATGTGAGAGCCACTTCTTGTTGAAACAATAGCGCTTTGAGTCTGCTTAGCTTATTGAAATCTGTTTTCAAAGTAGGAATGGAAGGCCACATCGAACTATCTACAATCCCGTGTGGGGGTGGAAACAGGACGTTGCTGCAACATGGAACACATTGGGAAACTGTTACTATATACGGGATGCTGGCTCTCAAGCCGTAGCAGTATTTGTTATTTAGGATAAGATAACTGCCGTTAGAAAACAAAGTGAGTGGGGGAATAATAGCAGGGACCGGGGTTCCCTTTAAAAAACAAGCCTAATTAGGGAATGAAACATTGCAAGTGCCGTAAAGTTTTACCTGTTTATTGACCAGGAAGTGTCCCACTGTAGAATCACAATCCTCCCCTGTAAGGAAAACATTCTTGTCCGCATGTTGGCTACAAAATGCGAACGAAAATGACCATAATTCATGAATGAATTTGCCCCCAAGTGGTTCATATCTACTTACAGGATAGTGTTTCATACAAGCCGTAAATTGGAAAAGTGAGATGGGCAAGGAAATAACCCCATGTATTAACATAACAGCTGAATCGGTTTCTGCCACAGAAAATGTTAACTGTTCCAGTTTCTCAATGTGTAACATAGTATATGTTGCATCTTTCATTGACATAAGTTTTTTTTTATCCGTCAAATTGGTAAAAACAGTGCTGAAGCGTTCAGGTAAACCCATGGAACTCTCCCATTTTTAAGTGTGTGTGTAAGGTCGAACCAAATTGCATAACAGAACGCAACTGATTCTGACCATGATACAAAGTGAACACTTCAGTCTGAACAATGTCAATAACAGATGATACAATATTATCCAAAGTATATATAGGAGAAGAGTGGGGGGCATGGCTAGCCAGCCAAGATGGTGGTTGAAGCCTGATAGAGCAACGATCCTCCCAGGGGGAATCACCCTACACACGCTGTGTCCCTGACGGCGACCTTCATGGGAGGGCGGATGAAATAGTGCTGAAACCCCTGAGATTGCAAGATTGCAGGACCGGCGCCTGTACCTGCTCTGGGACGCCAGAGCGGAGCGGGGCCTGCCAGATGCTCCTTGAAGCCTGCTCCTGGCAGAGGGCGGAGACTTGCCTGCAGAGGGCCGACCTGCAGGAGCTGGAGTCGGAGGCCTCCCCTGCTGTGGAGACGGTGGGCGCCGTCTCCCCCCTAGGGTCTCTGCTGTGGATTCCTATCCGGGGATGTGCGGACTCGGCTGCGGACCTTGGTAGTGATGCCTGGTGGACTGTGCTGCTGGACTGGGCGACGGACGGTTTGGCCGCGGTGCGCGCTCAGAGAAGGGGCGCCGCAAGAGTTAACTGTAGACCACTGCGGTGAGTGGTGCACCGCGTGGCTTGAAACTGCGATCTGGGGCCTGCCCTGGCTCCGATTTGCTGTTGCTGCGGCCGGGCTACGGCGGTGGAGGCACTGAATGCATGGACACGCTGCGGGCCGTGACCGGGAGTGAGGGCTGAGGTGAACTACGGCCCGCATGCCCGATTAGCGGGGGAGTGCGCTGCACCTCTCTGGGGCCTGCCCCCGCCTCCTGGACGCTCGGCGGCCTGCCGGGGACTACGCAGGGGCGTCCAGTGCCAACCAACGGGGCCGGATAGGCCTGGGAGCAGACAATACTGGAGGAGCGTGCTGGCCTTGAGTGAAAGGCCCCTGTAGAGCGGAGGCGGTGATCCCTCAGGCCACCTTTCTTCTTCTCTTCTCCCCCCCCCCCCCCACACACAGTACGCTGTACTTCCCTCTTGGCTTCTGCCTCATCGGGGGGGCAGCAGGAGACCACGCCTGCTGCCAGGATCCCGATGGGACAGCGCCACTGGTTACGGCCCGGGGGCCCTGGGAGGCAACTTAAGTACCCTGCAGCATAACAACACTGGGCCATTAATACTGACCAGGAGCACAGATTGGCCTTACCTGAGGTCCTCCGCACAGAGGCATTGCCGGAGGGCGCTGCAGGCCGACAGAACTGCGTCACGCCATCAATTTGGATGCTGCCGCCGCCCTTATCCGAACTGCATAGTGGTGCTGCCCTGACAGGAGACTGGGAGCGGCGCTGAGCCATGGGTTGAAATCGGGCAAAGACACAGGAGGGGCAGGGCGGCTCTGACTTCTCCCATACCATGACGGGCGCCGGCGGTGGGCCCTCCTCGCCTGGAGCTACTTCAACCGGACACGCAGGGGAGCAGGCGCCGGACAAACTGGACCGCATATCCTTATATCCAGATTACACAGTGTTGGTACAGAGACCGAGATCCTCGTATCAAGCGGTGAAGAAAAAACTGCAGAATGCACAACTCAAATATGCACTCCTGTACCCTGCATGGTTGAAGTTTATACACGATAAGAAGACTCACTTCTTCGAAAGCCCGGCAGATGTTGAAGAATGGATGGAGGTGATGTGCATAGGCTCTAGCCAGGCTAGTCTCCCGGGTGCTTCCACGCAGGGCTCGTACGGACTCCCAAAGCGAGCCTCTTGCCGATCCCAGAACCCCAACCGAGGCGAGATCAAGAAGCAGCGCTTGCGGTGGGCGGCGCCTTCCGTGAGGACTTGCACAAAATTTCTACCGACTCAGTCGCTTGGGGCAATCGCTGTGATAATTATTATTATAACTGATGAATGTTTAGTACTGAAGAATCTACTGTATCCTTTTTGTGGTATTGCTTATGTTATGAACCGGTCTCTTATTTTGTTCTGAAGGGGACTCCGGGGAAGCCTTAAAAATGTCAGTCGGTGACGGTCAGACAGGACCTCCCAGGGACACTGAGCACACTTCCCCCCCGGGTTGGGGATCCGTAGAACCGTCGGGTTGTAGACCCTGTGGTAATCATGATTGTGAATGAGGATAGCCACCTCCATGTTAGCATATGCACCGTTATTTGTTATGTGCTATTTGTACACGATTGTTGGGCACAGCAAGGTTCAAATGATGCGCCGAGTTTAGTTAAGGTTTTTGGGATGGGGACTCCTGGTCGGGCTGGGTATACATATTCCGCATTTGCAGACCTCTCTATTACCCACACAGACATACCACGGGGATGTACAACTTCGTCACGTGGAATGTATCTGGGCTGGGGGCCATCCAGAAGAAACACCGTATTCATGCATACCTTCTCAGACGTAAGACACAGGTAGCATTCCTCCAAGAATCTCATCTAACTGATTCCGAAGCCCACAAAATGCGCAAAAAATGGTGGGGTCACATTTACTCTACCAAATACTCCGCGTTCGCTAGGGGGGGCGACCATTTGGATATGCCATGGGGTCCCATTCCTTGAACTGGACAGAAGGGTTGACGACCAGGGCAGGTACGTCCTGGTGAAAGGCTCATTAGATGGTTCATTAGTGGTCCTGGGCAGCATCTATGCCCCCAACTTTGATCAGGACCAGTTCCTGCGTAGGTTGGGTGCTGCAATGACAGACTGGAATGGCACACCCTGGATACTTGGTGGGGACTGGAATGTGGTTATGAACACGGCCTTAGATAGATCACCCCCCCCCCACAGGGCACAAATGCCGGTAAGCTGGCTGATTTCTTTACTACATGGACAGAAGGATGGACACTCTGACACATGGCGACACCTACACCCGACCCATAGGAATATTCCTTCTAGTCCTCCGTACACAGTTTGCACACTAGAATTGACAGGTTCCTTTGCTCCCGATCCATCATCGATACGATTCACCAATCCACTTACTTGGCAAAAACATTCTCTGACCACAACCCCCTAGAGCTCACGATTAGCTGGGGTCCAGTACCCACCCCTGTCCATACCTGGAAACTGAACCCGCAGCTACTAGAGGACAACCCTCTCTAACAGTATCACTAAATACTTGACCAAAAATTGGAACACAGCCTCCTCCAACCTGATTGACTGGGATACCCTGAAAGTTGTAGTAAGGGGGCAGCGATTGGTCAAGTAGTTGGGGCCAGACAGGAGACACACCAAAGATTGAAAAGTATACATCGCTTAAACATACTGGAACGGGAAGCGATAGCCGACTCAGACAAACGGGAGCATTACAAGATGCCCACATAGACCATGCAGAAACATTAGAAACATTACGGACCATAGACCATAGTGCATTCCTTCAACGAAAACACACTGACGCAGATAGATCGGGTGCACTGCTGGCCCGTATAGTTAGGGACAGGCCAGACCCGCCAGTCATAACCAGAATCCGCACCCGTGCAGGTCATATAGTCCACACACAAAACGAGATCAACACTGCCTTTTATGAACATCTGACGATGCTATATGAGCCCCCCGCTCCGGTGGACGGTCATTCCATAGCTGCATTTTTGCAGGACCTCCCTTTTCCAGTGGTCCCAGATGCAGTGAAAAAGGACATTGATGGCCCTATTACTCAAACTGAAATCCTTGCTGCTATGAAAGAGTTGAATCGCAACAAAACCCCTGGAATTGATGGACTCCCTGTGGAGTTTTACCATACTTACTCAGAGACCTTAGTGCCCACCCTGGAATCTGTCTATAAGGTAGCCTTTGAGACTGGTCATCTGCCAGAATCCACTATGCAAGCCTTGGTCACATCGATACCCAAGCCAGGCCGAGATACCTTAGAGCTATCTAATTACAGGCCCCTCTCCTTACTGTCCACCGAATACTAAATTTTAAGGAAGGCCCTTGCTAACCGTATACAACCTCACCTTAATATACTGATACATGGTGATCAAGGTGGGTTTTTACCGACTCGCAGTACTTCTCTGAACACTAGACGATTACACTCTGTAATGCAGGCCACCCCTCAAGAGTACCGTGCTGCAGGATGCATAGCACTGGACCTTAAGCAGGCCTTTGACTTATGTTCATGACACTGCAACGATTTGGATTTCCGGACATATTCCTTAAATGGGTCCGTTTATTGTATACATCCCCCACTGCTAGAGCACGCACTGGCCGGTACAACTCGGGCCTGTACAATATCCATAGGGGCACGAGGCAGGGATGCCCGCTGTGAACTTTGTTATTTGTGCTCGCCCTGGAGCCACTAGCTCTGGCCCTCAGAAGATCAGAGGTTCAGCTCGGTATTCCCATTACTGGAAATCACCACCTAATATCAATCTATGCAGACGACCTACTATTATACTTACGGGATCTGACAGCGGACAATGCCCCTCTCCCCGACATCTTTGGCACTTTTGAACAGCTATCGGGACTGGCTATAAACCCGGAGAAATCGATTACTTATTTTTTCCGGGATTCACACCATCCACTCACATACAGTTTGATACTTATACAATACCAGTAACCCACACCACCTTCATATACCTGGGCATCCACGTGTATAGGTCACAGACATACCAGATTGAGGGTAATATAGTCCGAGCCATAACGGCTCTCCGCGCTAGTGAGACCTTTTGGTCCTCACTTCCACTCTCGGTGATAGGCATAATTGCCGTCTCCAAAATGGTGATGCTACCCAGCCTCCTATATTATTTTGTGAATATACCTGTGGTTCTTCCCCAATCCATTTTAATACGCTGAATGCTATGTTAAATACACTAATCTGGGGTGCTGGGCGACGACGAATAAGTCTTCGAAAACTCCAATTGGAGACACGCAGTGGCGGCTTGGGAGTGCCTGATTTCCGAAGCTACTACTATGCCAGCCAGCTCCAGTGGCTGTCATACTGGACGGCAGGGAGAAATCCCATCCCTATTGAGAACCACCCTACAATCCTGGAAGAGGGACCTATTCTACACCACCGCAGCGATCCCTTACGCTACAAACATCCCCCCCCCAATCGGAATTCCTACACCACAGGGTAGACTATCTAAGACAAGGATACGGGACTGGACGGATGCTGTAGTGGAGGACATAGGCGCATTCTTTGGCGATGGCACCATACTAGATCATGACGCCTTTGTGCAGACCACGGGAGCACCGACACGCTTATTCCTACTACATGCCACCGTGACACATTACATATGGACTACCTGGGCCCCACAGAGGGAGGAGCACCCACAACACACTCTGGTACATCTTCTGTATTATATAGGAACTGGGGGTCACCTGGTGCGGTGGTTATATACAGGGGTTAGGGCGTATGCTGCTATTGCATTCACCTCTCTCAGAGCACAATGGTCCGAAGACTCTCCACAGGAAATTACTGACGCGGCATGGGCGCATATGTTAGAACACCCCAAAAAGGTATCGCGCAACGCAAAACTAAAATTTATCCAGTCCATGGTCCTGCATAGATCGTACCTCATGCCCAAGCGGATCCATCGCATGTTTCCGAATTCCCCCCACTGCTGCCCCCGATGTCGAGAGGATGAGGCAGGCTTCCTCCACATGCTATGGTCCTGCCCGTGCCTCAGAGACTATTGGGGACGAATCTGCACCTCACTGAACACAGTTACACAACTCCCAGTACCGGATGAAGCTCTGAATTGTCTCATAGGCCACCGGAGACGTTTGAAGATACATAAGGTACGGTTAAAGTTCTTGGATCTCGCATTTATCCTGGCGGTGAGAGCCCTCACTATGAGATGGAAATCCCCAAGATACCCGGCTGTGTCCGTCTGGCAGGCGGACATGCTTCAATGGGGAAGAGCAGAAAGGGCAGCTCTCCACAGAGAGGAAGAGAGAGGGTTGAGGAAACAACCTATTTCACTAGAGTGGGAGGCTATGCTGATTAAACTTGAAACACTTGATTTGTCATCCCCATGAACCACATTGCCCCATAGCATGCTAAGATGCCGGATAGCTGTAGATCCCTAAGGTCTGAGATCATGACTGATACTCTCTAGCCCTAGACCATATCCGTCCTTGGAGCAATATGTCTGTAGTGAATTACTCAGATTGTTACGGATTACTAGGGAGCCCCCGACCGGGAGTCAAGGGGGGAGTGGAGGGTGGGAGGAGGGTGGGAGGAGGGTGGGAATGGGGTGGGTTAGGTTCAGTTCTGTTACTTATATTCACACACTGCTTTAAATGTTGATGTGACTCACATTGGTAATACGCTGCTTTAACACAAATGCTAATAGAGTCCAGATCCCAGGACTAATTTATCATACAGAATTCAATATGTAAAATCTGTATGCGCCAAATATAGAGTAATGTATGGAAAGAAAAGAGAAAAGAATGTCTCTGATGTATTCTATGTATGCTATATAATGTGCCATGGTCACTAATAAAGTGTGTTAACAAAATATATATATAGAAGAAGAGTGTTTATACTGTCATCAACCACGGCAAGAACTTTTTATAAATCATCCTGATCAATTTGACGTAAGAGAAACTGCAGCTTCCATTTGGGAAAATTGCCAATATTTATTATATGCAGCATATACAAAACCTTGCGAGGGGATTTTGAAGCTAAAAGAAAATCAGCTAGATCAATGTCACCTGATAAAAGGGAAAAATGTTGCTTCACAGAAGACAGTGTGGAGTGTTCCAACTATTGTTGATATAATTTACCCACAGAATATGTGGTAACTGTATGAGACTGGGAGTAACGAGGTTCAGGTCTACCTTGAGTGAACCCTGCCCTGGTATTCGTAAAGTGCAAATGGCAAGCATTGGTGTCCATGGGCCACTGCAACCAACCCATAGGGTCAATACTAGATGAATTAAGAGTACAGTTTTGAAACATAACAGTTAAGTCCTCAGGCGTTTAGTTGTATGTGCATGCTATAGTCAGCCAAGGACGGAATTGAAGGAGTATTTAAATTTTTAGCAAGTCTGCTGAACCGTAGACTTAAAAATATTAGCTGAGACGGTATTATTCATGCACAATGCAAGGACTCAATACCCTGGACCTGCCAACTCTTTGTTTCCCAAATAGACTTGAAATCAATCGTGTCCTTCCAATAATCATAACCTTTCAGGGACAACTCTGTTGAGTGTAACTAAATTACGGTCTCCGAGTATTGGTCCTGTGCAAACAATGATGGCCATAATGTTGGTAATAAAATAGATCTGCATAATTTGCGGGATTTAAATAAAAATACTCAGTATCCAACACAGTGTAATATTGTAAATCAGAAAACAGTGAGTAAACAGTGTTGAGATCCCAATCGTCGAAGTGCATTTCAGGTAACACGACATCCCCCAAAGAAACTCGGAATACGTATGGAAATATGCAAATTTTCAATGGGACCATGTACAGCAAATGCTACTTTATCCCAAACGATGCCATCAACGACTGGGAAGGCTGAAGTGTTAACCAGTGCTTGATCTCTTTTCATTTTATGAGACGAAGTATGTGGGGCCCAAACTCGGTCAACCAAGTCAGCAGCAGAGTGTTCAGGTAAGTAGCGGCCATTAATCAAAAGGAAAAAAATTGACATGAAGCCAATCCACTTTATCGACAACAAGATCCAGATGAATGTTCATGGCAGGACCAGGAAAGTACTTTTTAACCAGGAGTTGAAAACATAAATCTGTGTAGGGGGCTCAGCCACAGACGAGGAAAACGAAGACGTATCGGACGGAAAGTTATCACGGTCCATATAGTAACCACTGGAACCTAGTTGAAACAGTAGGGGCTGTTCTTCATTAGAAGGTGAATAAATGGTCCTTTCAGGAATATCAACTATAATTTCAACTGGTGGAAAAGCATACTCTTTTTCCACTGTTACAGATGTAGAAGGCAAAACAGGCAATACATCCATTGTAGTCTCCATATCCCCTTCCTGTACTCGGGGAGGATCCGAGGAAACAGAATTCATTGGATGAAGGGAAACATCCCTCAGCGGAAGGCTTGTAGGCATACTATTGAGTATCAGCCAGAAGGTGTAACTTGACATGTTCAATGAAAACAAAACTATTCTCCTTCTAACAAGGTAGGGGAGGCAAGATCACAGTACGGTTGCCTTTTAAACCAAGGACTGGGACTGGTGCACGGTACGATGGACCAAATCCTTTCTTGTTCTCCACCTTCTCTCGGACCAGATCACCAACTTTAGGAAGCCAGCCAGAAACCGGGATCAGCACTGCTGCATCCATGGATGATGGCAACTGAGCTTTAGCAAGAGCGTCACAATTCTTTTGTAGATCCTGTAACATAGCACAATGAGTATCTACGTCAAACATTGGGGCAGCCGCCACAACATCTAGACCATCAAGGTCTGGCACAAACATTTTAATGCCAAAGAGCCTTTCGTATGTGGTTGCCCACCAATAGATCTTCTAGGGAGATGTTTAAGTGCATGTTGGACTCCATATAGATGAGTCGACCAGCCCTGATCAGTACCATATACCCTCGCTGTTAAATTTTGCTTTAAGTCACGGTTCATCCGCTCCACAACAGAATTTCCCTCAAGCTGATATGGAGACGAGAATTGCACTTGCATCCTCAGAGACTTCATCGCATCCTGGTAAGCCTTAGAGGCAAAAGCTGGCCCTTGGTCTGAATGGAAGGTGCCACAGTGTGAGAAAGTGCCATCTTTCTTGCATGGTATGCCCCCACTTTTTACTGAATTGCTGATGTGCTTTTACTGAGTGTACCCTGAGCTCCTGCCAACCAGGTGCCCAGGGCATGTGTTCCTTCCCTAAAACTGTATTGAAGCGAACATACAATTGGCATCTCTGGCCACATGTCAGCCCCTGGTAAATGGTACCCTAGGTACCCAGGGCATTGTGACCAGAGAAGACCCCTAAGGGCTACAGCACTTATTGTGCCACCCTTAGGGGCCCTGCACCCTGACACCCACACCCTGCCTTTGCAGACTGAGTGTCCTGGTGCAGACCTAAACAAAGAGTCGACATGGCACACATCCATGTGTGCCATGCGCACAAACCTACTGCACTGGCATACATCATTCACCCCTCTAGCTGCGTGCCCTATGCCAGTGGTGTGGGCACAGGTGCACGAGCCCTGTGCCCCTACAGTACCCAGGGCTATTCCTGGGCACTGTAAGTTCAGTGATGCCATTAAGAGTATATGGTGCTGGGAGGTTGTCATTACGAACTCCACAGCACCATAATAGCTACACTGAAGACTGACAAGTTTGATATAAAACTTCTCAGCACATTAAACCCACACTGATGCCAGTGTGGGATTTAATGTAAAATGCATACAGAAGGCATCTTAGAGACGCCCCCTGAAACCTAACCTACAATCCACGTCTTGTGTGAGAGGCTGCCTAAGCTGCCACACAGCAGAAATGTTGCTGGACCCCTGGGTGGAGAGCCCCCCCCTATCCTGAGGCCTACAACAATGCACATCCTGTGCGAGATGCTAGGTCTCCTCCCCCAGGATGGGCCGGGGGAAGCTTCAAAGGCATACCGCCTTTGTGAGCTTCTCCAGACCGCTTGCTGTACTCTGCACCTGGCCCCCACCAGTTCTGACCCCCACTCTGGCATGAAGACTGACGGAAACCCTACCTGAGGAAAGGGGGTGTGCCAGCCTGTGCCAACTCCACCCCTCAGGTGGGAGAGGTGAGGTGAAGCACAACTCCGGGCTCCGGCCATCTTGAGGATGGGGAGACCTGCCCAATCAGAGA
Source organism: Lissotriton helveticus (assembly GCF_964261635.1). Lineage (NCBI taxonomy): Eukaryota > Metazoa > Chordata > Amphibia > Caudata > Salamandridae > Lissotriton > Lissotriton helveticus. The sequence goes on along the minus strand of NC_136072.1, from coordinate 1,055,004,591 downwards.
TAGGCTCCTGTCCCCCTCCCACAGGAGAGGAGCAGGTTAGGGGGTGTAGGTCCCTGCTCTTTCCCTACCTGTAACGCCCCTAAATGTAGTATTTAGGGGCACCCTGAACCTTCCTTCCGTAGATCCTGATTTCGAAACAAGAAAGAAGACCTGCTGTGCAGCTGCTAACAAGAGGATGAGACCAACTGGCTTGGCCCCAGCTCTACCGGCCTGTTGATCCTTGACCCTTCTCCTGCTAAATCCCGGCGTCTCCTGCGGACAGCAACCTCAAGAACCCCGAAGGACCTGCCTGCCTTGACCCTCTTAGAGAATGGGACTCCCACAAGCAGTGGCTCTGCTCAAACAGCAATACCCCTGGTGCCAGCCAGGAACCGCGAATCCAGCCCACTCTGCACCCGATGAGCCCGGACTGTGCCTGAGAGGACAAAGACCCTGAGAACGTCCCCCTGGTGATTCTGACCTGGAATCCAGTGCCCAAGGACCCTCCTCGACGACCCAGACGACGCCTGCAGACTTAGAACCAGGGACCCTTCCAACCGTGACCAGATCTCCGTTGAATAACATTGAGTGCCCAACGGCTCAAAAGCACCCTGCAGCCCGAGTGCCCCTGGCAGTACAACCTTTGTCCTATCCTACTTCCCCATTTGCCCTGAGCAAGTGACCAGGAGCGCAGCTCCCACAGCTGCGTGGCCTGCTAGCCAGCAGCCACTAACCGAAGGCCCCCTGCCTCTCATTGGATAATATTGGGCCTAACTACCTCTGCACCCGTCTGCCCCTGTGCCGCTGAGGGTGTACCAACTGTACCTACCTGACCTTGGGAGACACCTGAGTCTATGCCCAGAACTTTAACTCTGCCAGTTGAATACTTACCTAAAAGCCGATAACTCACTTCTCTTCCTTAGGCTAACATTGAAGTGTGGAGTTTTGAAACTTAAAAATATTCATCTAAAATCAGCCGAACTGCGAATTCCGATTTACTCACCTACTATCAGGAGAGACCTCAGGGCTGCAGCTTTGAGCCCAGTACTGACCCTGAAAAGTAATTCTAACCGCACTTACCAGTAATTTGTATTTCCTTCCATAGGATATTATTGCCTGCTTTTTGCTGAAAAAGTTTCAAAGTGTCGATTTTGGAAACTTACAAATATTCTCTAAAAATCGTGCCAACGATAAAAACTTAATTACTTGCCTGTTTTAGATATAGGTCCCAGTGCTGAACCTAGGAGTCCAGCACTGGATTACAAAAGTAACGTGAACATTCTTTACCTGCAAAGTGAATTTCCTTCCATAGGATAACCTTGGTAATTTCAACTGAAAAAGTTTCTAAGTGTCAACTTTTAAAATACAATAATATACCTTAAAAATCACTACTGTAACCAAAACGCTTTTACTTAACTGTTTACAGCTCATGTCCCGGGACTGAACCCTAGGATCCAGTCCTGTGGTTAGAAAAGTAATCTACAAAGTAACTAATTGCATTTAACCAGAAATTCCCATCGAGATCAATGTTGCATTGTGTTTGAAATTGTGTTGCCTATTGCAACAAACTGTAACTATTGCATTCAAAAAGTCTATTGCCTATTTGAAAAGTATTTAACTAATGTAACTCATCCTGAGAAAGTATATTTTGATACCTTGTTGGTTCTAAAATAAAACAAATTTATCTTTTGATACAAAACAATTGGCCTAGAGTTCAGTTCTTGAGTGTGTGAGACCATTTGCTGACTGGGTGTGTAAAACAGATGCCTTACTGTCACGACGTCAATGGCGTTTACCACTAACCTCTGAAAGATGTCAGCAGGAACGATGGATGGATGACTAGTCCCCCTCCTCTCCGGAACGCACAATACACAGTGTAGGGGTAACACAACTATGTATGAATGCCTCCCAGGGAAAAAGGGGAAGGGGATAAACAATAAAGGTTGTTCCGAAGGGCTTCTGGGAACTGTATGGATGCCGTCCACCCACTCTCTCGCCAGTCTCTATGTCCCCCCGGTGTTTGCTGCAGGTAAGGAAGGAACAAGAACCAACAATTAGAAACCCAGCACTGCACAGAACTCCCGGTAACAAGTATTCACAAGATGATAGGTACTAACTGTTGAGGTGGACTGGAGCGCTTGAAACGCCCTCAGGAAAACAATACAGGAAACAGCACTTCGTCGAGTGTAACCAAGCCTTCGCAGGAGCAGCCTGACAACTGGCTGCAAAGGTTTCCAAAAGTCGACAAAAATCAGCAAGGAATGTGCAAACATTAAAAAAAAAAAAAAATCAGCAAGGGTTTTCTTCGTGTAGCGCGCACCGGTACCGGCACGCCTGGATGCACCAAAGGAAGTCCCCAGGAAGAGTACAGTGACGGAGACGACAACGCGCTCCTGCGCGGGTCTCACAAACGCCACTAAAAATAGCGAGAAAGGAATTCCCCAGGAAGAGTACAGTGACGGAGACGACAACGCGCTCCTGCGCGGGTCTCCCAAACGCCACTATCTTTAGCGAGGCCGCCCGTCTTATTGATGCGGGGACTCGCTGAATGTAAATAGCACCAAAAACAGTATCGAGGAATGCGGGGAAGCAGAATCCGTTCTGCTCAAATGACAAAAGTACCTGACTCTCTGCTCCGGCTACACAGGCAAGGCTCCGTCCTGAACAAACGCAAGGTCTGGATTGACAAGCCCCGAGCCGTTACCTCGGAAGGCTTTTGTCAATCCATCACTTCCGTTTCCGTGTCTGCTGGGTCTCTGGGGAATGTAGTCCCGCAATCGCCAGGCTCCCTCCAGTGGCGATATGCGGGAACCACATCTTCTGACCACCGCTATCCGTCCCTTCCTGTGCCTCACACCCCTGGTAAGCGCTACACTTACACTGTCCTCTGATACTGCCTTACTGCTCGACCAAGCTACCACTTTGGAGAGTGAGGTTATATCTAACTTTAGCCTCTGCAAAACCTCTGGGGCTCTATACACACTGTACCTTACTTTGGTCCAGTATATATAGAGCCACTTTCCTACACACTGGCAAATGTCCCTACTAAGACATGAAAATCTTTTATAACAGTTCGAATGTCAGCACTGCGTTGCGGCCAAACCAAAAGGAAACAAGTGCTTGAATCCAGTGCAACCAAAATATATTAAAAAGCATTATCTGATGTTAAAGGACCGCAGTGATCAAGATGAACACAACCAAATGGTTTATTTGAAATGAAAAGTTGAGAATGTGATGGACGTGAGACAGTAGAAGGTTTAATCTGTTGACAAATTTCACAGGAAAAAACATATTTGCGCTTTTGCTGTTCTAAGCCACGCCACCAAAAACATTGCTGTAAAAGCAAAATTGTCGCTGACACTCCGCATGTGCAGAAGCCATGCCTTCACGAGCAGCCACAAATAAAGAAAGTCTGCGGTCCTCATTGGGACTCAAACAATCACCAACTGAGAGAATGGTTACACATGGAATCTGATCAGGCATTAAGTGATAAGTGTAAGGGAATCAAGGGGAAACTGCACTACCTCCTCCTTTAGTGGTACTGGCCGCCAAATGTAATCAAATTTAGTCATCGATCTACTGCTACTGAGCATGTGGCTACTTCGGATTTAGCGGCCTCATCAGCCAAGGAATTACCAATGGCGTGTGCTCCCACATGCTGACGGCCCAATGTATGGATAACATGCATGAGTGGTAAATGCTCCATAAGAGCGGCCAACAAGACCAAAAGCGTTTTATGCTTTATTGTGCTACCTTTTGAATCATGATAATCATTTTTTTGCCAAAAGAACGAGTTGTCCTTAAAGGATTGGACACAATAAAAGGAATCGCACACTAAAGCGTAGGCACCACAGGATCGGCAAACTCAAGAGCCAGGACCAGAGCAAGTAACTCAGCCAATTGCGCTGTGCAATCCCCAAGGGATTGTGTGTAAACCAAGGAGGATTTAAAATCACAGTCTACAATCGTGCCCGCAACAATTGCGCAGGCTGCGGCATAAGCATGTTTAAAACCAATGGCAGGCTGTACTGACCCATCAGTGTAAAATAATACATTTATACTGATCAAGAGGGAGTAGTGATAAAGGAGGAGGATGAACATATTCATATTGTAAAAACTCCTGTGTTTACAAAGAAATATCAAAGATAACATTTACATAAGCTGATGTCCAAGAACTAGCCCATTGTATCCAACGTGGATGCAAGGCTTTAGAATTTGGTACACTCGCCTTCGTGACAGCTTTTAAATCGCAAACCGGCAAAACCATGAAAATGTGTTTTCCCTGAGCCAGAGAGCGTTCTTTGAGAATCACCATCTGTACTGCTGTTAAGATTTTTTCCGTAGGAGAAAAACGCTTTTAAACAGGGTTATACAAATGCGATTTGTAAGCTATGGGAAATGTGTCTCCTTCATTGAAAGTCACATAGGTGAATCCTAACGCGCCTGGTACAATCCTTTTGACCAAATTAGTGGTATTGTCTCTAGTTAACAAGAATTGAGCCTCGAGCAGATCAGACTGAAAGTCCCAAGTACTGCTGTATGTTCCGTAAGCCAACTGGTAGAGGAAAAAGAAGGTTGTATCAACGCATATAGCGAGCGGTTTGATACACTGGGCATAATCAGCAATGTAAGTCCTGGCGAAATTCAGGAAACCCAGCAATGATTGCAATTTTTCGAGGGTAGATGGAGGTTGCAATTGAGCACATTTCTCCAAAAAGTGAGGGGCTAACCCCCTACCTTCATTACTGAGTTCATAACCTAGAAAAAGGACTGCCAAAAAGGTAATATGCAACTTTGAAAAATTAAATTTGTAACTTAACTTTACAAAATGTTTGATAATGCGATCCACATGGTTAAGATGCTTATTCATTTCATAATCCATCAAGTATAGATCATCGACGTATGAAAAGCCATCGGGACCAATGTCATGTAAGATCAACACAATGTGTGCTGCAAACTCTCCTGAGTTATATCCCATAGGTATTCGTGTATATCTTCTTGATTGCCGAGAGCGCTGAATGCAGTCAAGTCGTGGATTTCAGGAGCCAATGTGTGACTGAAATAAACATTGGGAATGTCCAACGTAGTTTTATATTTCTTTCGAACATTATTTAATAGCGCAGAGCTATGTGTGTTCTGTACCGCAAAGGTACGAACATGACTGTTCAAGTGTCTGTAGTCTAAGACTATACGATATGAACTGTCCAGTTTCAATATCGGAAAGAGAGGATTATTCATCGATGAAACACAGGGCTCAATTACACCCTGATTTTCCCATTGAGTCAAGATATCACACATGGAAGCTCTAGCATCATGTTTAATTGGATAGTCCAGTTGGGGCTGTGGTGTAGAATGCAAAGGAATCACATGTACCGGTGAGTCCATGTCCCGACCAGGCTGATTGGGATATAAAGTGGGAGCTAAGGCTAGGGCCCACTTTGAAGCGTAAGCATTTTAGCCTCCTCTGGGACATATTGTGAAAAACATGAAAGAATCACATCCTCACCCCCAGTGGAAGCAAGGACAAACGGGGGTGGCCAATCAACGTACGCCATCAAAATATCATAAGACGACATTCGATTGTCCTAAAAGACTGCTTTAACAGTGAGTTTAATATCACCTTCAATTTAGAGGCTTACTTCATAAAGGCCATCAGAAGGAGCAACTCGAAAGTCTGCTGTCTCAACGGTAATGAAAGTGTCAGTTGCTTTCGCCTCCCGACGCTGGTAGTGTCTGCCGCACTACGGTAACCTCTGCTGCTCTGTTGAGGAGAACAGTCCATCAATGTGTGTAAGGCCCTGGTTAATTCAGCATAAAGTCCAGCTGCTCTTTATAGCCGCTAGATTTATTATGGCACTCACATGATTATAAACAACTTGAAAGTGCTTTATTCCACTGTATATCCAGTTCTAAATTCACGAGACACATTCTGTAGCCTCATCTCTTTCCACTACACAAGTCTTTTATATGTGACGAGGGAACTGTAAAAATCTGGCTCTGTATATACTATACCCTAATGAGGTATAGTGTACACAGAGTCCAGTGGAACCCCAAAGGTAGGCAGAGGTAAAAGCAGACAACACCTTAATCTCTATTTGTGGTAGTGTGGGCGAGCAGTAAGTCTTTATCAGAGGGTAGTGTTAAACATTTATTGTACAAACTCAGGCAAACTCGAGGTTCATCGCCTTCTCCCCTCCTTTTCAATTTGTATATTCTTCCCTTAATTCTGGCCCTTCAAAAGAGAGAGGTGGTCATATTCAACTACGCGGACGATCTCCAGTTAGTGTTTAACATCGACTCCTCCCCTTCATCCTCGGTAAACTTTCAGTCTACCATGTTATTCATCAGTAGCTGGATGAACACTAACCACCTCAAGCTAATCTTCGACAAAACCGAGCTGATTCTTACTGGCGGCCCAGTGAATCCCTGGAACTCCAACTTTTGGCCACATTCACTGGAGTGCCATCCACCTCCTGTCAACTCGGTTGAAAGTCTGGGAGTTGTAATTAGCAACGATCTCTCAATGAAAGCACAGATAAAGATCGTAGTCTCTGCTGGTTTCTTCCACCTCCGAAGAATTCGCAAGATAGGCAGATACTTAACCATTGAAGCCCGGATTCAAGTTACTCTTGCCCTGGTTATGTCACGTATCGATTACGCCAATTCTTTGTATACCGGCATTCCAGCCTATCAACTACCTCTGCTTCAATTGGTGCAGAACCAAGCCGCTAGGCTTGTCCACAGCCTACCGAAATCCCACCACGTGAAACCATTGTTGAAAAACTTACATTGGCTTCCCGTGACTCAGCGCTGCCTCTTTAAATTAGGTTGCATAATTCACAAAGCCCTTTCGGACTGCGGCCCGGCCTTCATCGCACTCAAAGTTCGTCGCCATGTCCCCTCCCACGTCTTACGATCTGCAAATCCCTTGCTCATTTAAATGTAATAAACACGGGGGTCTAAGATTCTCTGTTTTGGCGGCACAATTCTGGAATTCTCTTCCCCCCCCGAATTGCGTTTGACCACTTCTTATACTCTGTTTAGGAAGTCTCTCAAAACATGGTTATTTGTTCAGGCATACTAATTATGTCCTCTTTTTTCTGTCCCAGCAACTGTTTGACCCTGCTCAGCGCCAAGAAACCGTTGGTGAATGTGCGCTCTATAAATTGCCTATAACATAACAGGAAATGATGTCACACACTGAACTCAGACAAATTTATATAAAAATATTATTTCGTTATTTTATTTCTAGAACCAAGTGAGGCCTGGTGCATGTAAGAGAAATAATACTTTGCAATACTTAGGCAATTAATTGCAGTTGAATGCAGGTTCAAATGCAGTAGGTTGATTTACAGGTAAGTCAATCAGAATTACTTTCAGTTACTTTGTAGATTACAATACTCGCTACTTCTTGGATTACTTTTTAAGTTACTTTTGCTAATCAGTGTGATATGCCTAGATATCACAATGAGACATTTCCTAGACTAAAGGTAAGTAATTCACTTTTGGTACATTTGCAGTTTTTCAAGTTTCCATACAAACCAACTCCACGCTTTAAAAAAAAATAAAAAAGGAGTTAATGCAATCCTATGGGAGGAAATTAAGTTATTGGTGTACCGGTAAGTACTTGCTTATGGGATTTGGTATTCTGGGGTAGAACCAGGGTTCCCCCAGAAAGAAAAGCAGTTAATGCAATCCTATGGGAGGAAATGAAGTTATGGGTTTACCGGTAAAAACTTGCTTATGGGATTTGGTATTCTGGGGTAGAACCAGGGTTCCCCCAGGATCGAGGATGCACTCTCCGAACACCCTCAGCGGCACTAGGGCTGCCAGGTGCAGAGTGCTGAGGCCCAATATTATTCAATAGGGAGTAGGGGGCCTCCGGTTGGTGGTTGCTGACCAGCAAGCCACAAGGTTGTGGGAGCAAAGCTCCTGGACTTAAGCTCAGGGCAAGGGGGGATCCAGTTTAGCATACAAGGTGCACCCACAACAGCATAGGGGCGGCCGGGTGCAGAGTGTTTTTTTGGTGTCGGGTGCCCTGTTGTTTTCGATAGGAGTTGCCGGTTTGGGATTTTGGCTGAAGGCTCTGTCCAGGAGGACTTCCAGGAGGAACCAACAGCAGGGCAGGTAAGTTGGAGGGCTCGGGCGTAGGTACCTCAGGTTCTCTTCTTCAGGATGCAGGGGTGTCTTTTGTGGTCGAATTTCACCTTACCTGACCACTCACGGTTTGGGGGGGCTTTCCGTGCAGAGGCTGCACGCAATGTCGGGAAGACCTGGAGGGGTCAACCCATGGTAGTTGTGGACTCTGGAGTGCTGGGAGACCTTGCTGGGACAGGTGGGCCACCCGGATTTGGGCCGTAGACATCGGGTGCAGTGGTGGTTCCAGGCGTCTGGTTTCTTTGTCCTCAGCAGGCTAGAGTCTGTCTTGGAAGTTTCTTTTGAACTGCTGTTTCTGCTAAACCACATTAACCGCAATATCTCCAACTGGACTCTCTGAATACGCTACTTGACGCCAAAGCGTACAACTGTGCCCATTTCACATCACTTACACTCCACCTTATAACGTGGCTGCTGCTGCATTGCGTTTATCGATGCACATGATGCAGCAGCGGTTTATGTGGCTTCCGTATAAATTGCCCCTGGGGAAGGGACCCAAAGTCCCAAAATGCATTTTGCATGATAAATACCATGTAGTTATAACATGTTCATTTAATTTCACTTTGCATATGGTAGATAATCATTTGTATATATCATAATCAATACAATGTGTATTCATAAAAACTGAATGAATGATAAAACTATGAATCATGGTAAAAAGTGAAAATAAATAACGAAAATAAATATATTGAGATTGCAGTAAAAGTGATTAACTTGTTAGAGATACCTATATGTACAGTTCACACTGCTTTCAGGTTGAATTACTTGAGTAAATCAAATACCAGTCAGGGAACTCACCAGAGGTTAGACGTTTTTCAGGGGGCATCTCCAAGATGTCCACTTGAGTGCATTTTTCATTAAATCCCACACTGGCATAAGTGTGGGTTTAATGTGCTGAGAAGTTTGATACCAAACTTCACAGTTTTCAGTAAAGCCATTATGGTGCTGTTGTGTTCATAATGACCAACTCCCAGCACTATATACTCTTAATAGCATTACTGTACTTACAATGTCTAGGAATTGGCCTAGACACTGTAGGGGAAGAGGGCTCATGCACCTGTATCCTCACCACCGATATAGTTTACCCAGCTAGAGGGGTGGCTGACCTATTCCAGGGCAGTGGGTTGTAGGTATGTCACCCAAGGGGGGGGGGGGGGGGGGGGCGCGCACACAGGGCCTCTAAAGGGTGGCACAATAAGTACTGCAGCCCTTAGAGGCCTTCCCTGGCCACAGTGCCCATGGTACCTTTTACAAGGGACTGACATGTGGCCAGAGAGGTGCCAATTGGGGGTACAATGTACAGTTTGGGGAAAGAACACAGGCCCTGGGAACCTGATTGGCCGGGCTCCAGGGCACATCAAGTCAAAGTGCATCAGTAGTCTGGCACAAAGTGGGGGAGGGGGTCACTGCAACAGAAACCCAGCTTCCTACAGGTACTGCCTGGCCCAAAATATGGTCTTCAAAAGTCCCATCGCAGAGCAACGCAGCCACCTGCGGGCTGAAGCACAGTATTCCCGATTTGAAATGATTTACTTTTTGTTTATAAAGATCAATGGACTTACATATATTATGACTGCCATGTATGGAAATGTTGACAAGGATTGAATAAAACAACGGCTTGCTTGTAGGTAGAAATGCACTTGGAGGATTAATGTTTAATTTGAATCAACAAAAGTTATCAAAATATTATAAACACACCTCAATAACTGGTTTTGCATGTGCAATTGCAGCAGATTTCGCTATTTCGTGCCTTTGTAAATAGCCACCGGTCCTACCAATCAACTCATTCATGCTCATTTTATGAAATGAGAAAATATGAAAGTCTGAACAAGGTAACCGGCATTGTAACGCGCTATTGTTCTGCCCCATTTGGGCAGTTAGCCACTCAGATATTTTACCTATGTTGGAACCAGTGGCAGAAATCCTTAAAAAAGTCATTTTTAGCAGTCGCACAGCCCCGCATATATTTTACTGAAATTGGAGCTTGAATATTTGACTACAAGTAGATCTCTGCAGTGGGCATATCACACCCTGATCTATTACACTGATGGTTTTATTTCTTCTAAGGAGAAATAATGTGAAAACCATGGCTGTTCCTTGGAAGCCATAGCTCTCATAATGTGTTCTGGAAGCGCATGGTTTTGTGTCCGTAAATAATTTGGCGTTTCCACCATACCGCAGAAACAAAACAAAAAATTGTGCTGTGTGGAACATTCTAAAGTGCTAGTGTCTGCTTTGGTTTGGAAAGTTTGGCACACTGTTAGTGTCACTGTAGAAATCCAAACACTACACTCCGACTACTACTTCAAATTAATTCTACTGGGGATGATAGAGCAACGTGCTACAATATACAGGCTTTTCCAGGTTCTACTGACGTCCTTCTTCAGCTAAAGTGCATCGTTGAAGACACCAGTATAGCTAACGTAAATTCATTAAACTCCCCCTCCACATCGCTTCCCCTTCCTCAGACATCTCTTCTAGTAGGACATCCTCGTTGTCTACATTCATGGCTGCTCTCTGCAGAGGGGAGGCACCCTGGGCGGGAAGGAAGAGGCTCTCGGAGAGCTAGAAGGGAGAGCTGCTAAAGCCTAGAGGAGACTGTCGGGCTGGGGAGAAGCCGCCACCAGACTCAAGTAGGATAGAGTCAGTGGTGATAAGTCTGAATCAACTGTATATGATCCTGCCGGGGTGGAGGACAAGAGTAGGCAGCCTGAGGTGAAGAGAATGAGTGAGGAATGAGTTGGTAGTTAGAAACCAGATAGAGGATCAACAGTGAAAGTGAAAGCTGAGTGCATAAATAAAAAAAGGCGAGCAGCCATGCTTTGTGACTAAATTGAGTAAGTCAATATAATTGCACATCTGAAACAAAGTGCGTGGTCCCTGAAGCTGGCGCTGAGCTTCTACACAGCCAAGGCAAACAAGAAAAGAGTGCACAAAGGACCATAAATACGTTAAGAAAAAAAAGTGAGACCACAGAAACGGGCAGTCGCCTGGGAGGGTATGAAACACCAAAAGGTGGGACTAACTAAACATATCCACCAAACAAAAGCAGCCCTTTACAAGGGGCACTAACATGAGCTGATAGAAAACATGGACGTTGCTCCAAGCCCATGTTCAAATACTACATGCCTCACAGAGCAGCTCATGCGCGTTGCTAAGCTCAACCTAAAAAATGAATAACGGGTATTGCGGACTGCTGCATTTTCATAACAGACTGTAAAGGTGTACTGAAGTGTCAAGTTTTTCAATTTACTACTCTGTTTCCTAAAAGTTTTTCCGAAAAGTAATTTATGATAAATGGAGCACATTACGCGCATCTCACATCAGTGTTCTTTTATTTTCAGTTGGATACTCTCCGAGAACAAAGAACTAAAAATGAAGAAGACCTGGTTCACTCAAAAGAGTCTCTTGCATTGGAAACTGTGAAACTAGAGGAGTTTAAGAAAGAAATGTAAGTGGAAATGTTGGTTGTACAGTATAATTGTAAAATGGTAAATAATAGACACAACAACCAATATCCTCTTATTCACTCTGGAGTTATTAGGTAAACAGTGTTATCTGTTGTTCTTACCTTAGCTGTGGGTCCATATATTTTCAATTTAATGTATCTTTTTTTGTAAATCGAGCTAAGAGAGATCTCAAAACCTGCCTGCCCGCCCTGCAAGTTCAGTGATAATCCTGTTGCTAGTTTTGCTTTCGGACTCCAAACCCCTATTATCTGATAGTCTAATGGTTCACTGCTTGGTGTGTTAGACACCCAAACCCTTCATAGTTCACAAAGTCTTAAACATTAACTTGTTTTCAGTTCAGTTTTTTTTTTAACCCCTTCGCTGCGGCGGCTATTCCACCGCAGCGCTAAGGGGGCGGCGCGGCGGTCCCGTGCTCGTGACGGAACCACTCCGTCACGGCACGCGGGTGAGCTGTGCTTGTGACGGAACGGTTCCGTCACGGCCCCGTCTGCTCAATAGAACGCGCCGTGCAGGCGCGAAATCATCGCCGCGCAGGTACGGCGGCGGGGCCATGACGGAACCGTTCCGTCACCAGCACAGCCCACCCAAGGCTCGTGACGGAACGGTTCCGTCACGAGCATGGGAGGGGTGAAAGTGATCAATGTGTTGCAGCTAGGTGTAGTTACCGTTGCCATTACCAACACCTAATTTCAATACAAAGCACAGTCTTGTCATTTCATGTTATCAATGATGTCAAAGATCGTGTCATGAGTGATGTAATATGTGTGGTAATTAGCAGTGCATGGTGAAGTAGAAAGCTATAGTTAGGTCATGAGTAATAGTTACTAGAAATAACTATAACTGGTAAATCTCAGTGTTTTGTTTTTATTTAAAACGTTACGTTGTCACAAAAAGTTCACCTAACTACAAAAGTTTCTTTAACCTTTGTGTTTTTTTCTCAGTACGTTTTTAAGGTTTTTATTAATCTAAGATATAAGTACAATTCCTAACTATAGTGTCACTTTAATCTTTGTTTTTTTCAGGAAATTTCTAGGTTTTATTTATGTAAAAGAATATTTTATTGCCATACGGAATACAAACCCAACAACGTGCAAGGCCTTTGGTCACACGGATAGCCTCCTGTATGCCTTTGGCGGTGTGCTGTGTGTGGTAGCCGACAGGGCCCGGCCTATGGCCAGGCCCAGCATCCAACCCCTCATGAGCACCTGATCCCATGCCGTGCAGATCATAGAGCTCAGCTAGGAAAATATGGTATGTTCTCCTGGGTTAATGGATTTCATGACCCAGGAGGCTTACTTTTTTGGGGGGTTTTTATGTTGCTGGGGGGCAGCTACACTCTTTGCAGCCCCACAACATAAAAAAAGTTTGGTGTTGCCTCTGCCCCTTGTAGGAACATCACCAAGCTCAAAAACAAGTTTAAGGAGCCCTCTTAATAGATATATATGAATATATATATGCATATTTTATGTACGTTTATCAAAAGAACATAAAGAAGCACAACACAAAAGTATGCTAACGTTGTGTCAAAATATGCAAGGCACACTACAGCAATTAGCAGAATCAGGTGAACCAACCACCAGCTCACAGCATAAGGAAAACCTAGACATCAATTGTCGCCCAAAAATTGCTTACGGGGCAATATATCCATCTTACCAGAGTGCCAAAAGTGGATAGGAAATAATCCTGTAGTAAGCAAGATAATAATCACTCATTTTGCCATACACGGGTCAGAGTATCCGAAAAGCCACTTTAAAAGTGCCATCAAGACAAGGAGTCTTACCTTTTCATACAGGGTCTCACAGCATTCTAGATGTTAAATCAGCAATTCTGTAAACATATTTACTGAAGTCAATACTAAATTGTGTAAGTTTCATTGAAACGAAAAAGTCCACAATACACTGTACAGAGTCTCATCTTCCATAAACTGGTCTGCACTGCAAGGAAGCAAACGACCAATAAGGAACACTTGACAGAATCAGTCCAAAGTCAGACACACATACACTAAGTAGCTGGTGTGTTATGTAGAATGCAGCATTTTGGGGAACACAAACCTTGCTAGACTTTGACTTGTGGTATGACAATATGGGTTGAAGCATGATGGCAGGTAAGGTTATTGCTCCAGTATTGGCTCTTTTTCATAGATTCACGTGCTTGAATCATTCCCCGTTGTCGAAGTGGGTGTCCCACTGTACCATAATCAAGCAGCACATAACATTATTTGCATTTAATGGCAAAGAAACTAGCCATATCCTTTAAAAGGAACTAAACTCCTGCCAATCAGGCGGCAGCACCCTCTAAAACACTCCCCACAGAGGGTGAGTCCCTGAGATTTTTTACTGCACGTCGTGTGCGGGGGTCTCCCTGAATCCTGCTCTGTTGTCTTCAACCAGTTTGGAAAAAGATACCTACTGCCATGTCAGACTCATCAAAGAATGGGGAGAGGATGTTGCCTTATGGCTAGAGCGGCCGAACTCGAAGCTTGGGAACGGGGTTCGAGTCTATTCAACGACCGTCAACATCCTGTGAATCTGGGCAAATCACTTAATGTCCCCATGCCTAACAAAAATGAATGTGTCCATCTGTAACGAAACTGGTGCTTATGTAAAGTGCTCTGATACCTGATATCTTATTATTGAGCACGCGCTAAATAAAAAAAATGGGGGGGGATTTCAGGCCCTGTGGCAACAATAACCTTCATTCTGAAGACCAACACAGGGAGTATATCTACTGCCTCTACCCTACACATAAGGTAAAATACTACAACATTTGTTGTACCTTTTCAACTAGGACCCTCAAAGATAGGGAGAGGAGGTTTCTTATTTAACTACCAAAATCAAAAAGCGCTTCTCTTTCTGAGGAAGAAGACCGTGAGTGACACCTCTTCCCATGCTCAGAAAAGGTCTCACAAAAGGGAAAGGTCGTGTGACCAGGGGACATCAGAGGAGTCTAGAAAGGCCTTAAAGAAGATTCACCATGAGTCTGTCAGAGACAGTTCCCAAACGGAGAAAAGAGAAAAATTCTTCTCAGAAACTGCATGGTCTGAACCCATCACTCCTTCCATGCCTGGAGTGCGCCCAGAGAAGTCTTCCTCATAACCGTTGATGACCAAGCCAAAAATTGCTTTGAAAATCTTGATGACGATGACCTCACCGTTGAAAATACCCTCATCAGCGACAGTGACGTCGCCATCGATTACTTCGTCGACAAAGGCTCCCTCGATGTCACCAGTACAGCAGTCGATGGGGACCCCATTGACAAAGATAACTTTGTCAATGTTTAAGGTCTCAGAAAAGCTCTCGCAACTGGAAACTGTAACCACAGACTTGATGACGACCTCCTCAGCTCCACCATCGATGAGAGTAAAAATTACAAAAACATTCCTGCTTCCTGAGCGTACTTCCCCAAGTAAAGTGTGTCCTCTCCCTCCAAGTCACCGTCTTGATGTGGAAAAGTCAGATGATGACAGCCCATTCAGGACGGCCTGCAGCCTGTCTGAGCTCCCTTTTAAACAACAGGATGAGGATGATGAACAGTAGTATGTGGAATACTACGGACCTCAGCAAATGAGATAACCTAAAAGGCCTAAGCATTATGGGGAACACTTCCAGCATTATGGCCACTCTCCTTCCCAAGAAGGTATAGTGTAGGTTCCTTTGACCCTGTTTCAAGACCTCCAAAGGATGCAGCAGGATTACTATGAGGCCTGCAGAGCCCACTAAACGACCACCCACAAAAATATCTTAGCTCTCCACCTGCGCCTCCAAGAACACCTAGGCCTATTTTGCCACCCTTGGCACCCAGGTGACGCCAGCTTCCATCATTGCAGTATCTCTTAGAGAGGATCCCTTCTCTTTGAATGATGACAGAGATAGGGTGAGATAGCAGACAATCAGTCCATTCCGTGTGAATGGAATGACTACTTAATCCCATCTCTACTCTTGGCACAACCGGTGGACTGTCCACTGGACGACATTTGGGGTTTCCATTACCTGATGGAAAGAGCGGCAAACGTTTCAACCTCCAATGACAGTTAAGTAATCTGATTGGTATTTATGATTTCAAAGAGTCTGCCAAAAGATGTGTGAGCAACACCTATAATGGATTACATCTCGGAGCAGGTAACAAAAATAATAAAGAATCCAGCGACTGTTGCTGCCATCTTAGTGCAAATAGACAAAAAATTTAAGCCGCTAGTGGACTCGTCTGCCTGTCTAATAGGGCACCCAAAGTCAGATTAAAGTGATAAGCCTGGCTGTCAGCGCCGGTGCAAAAATTCCTCCACGCCCATCTCCGCTCCCCTACATAGAGATGGGAGACCCCTAGATAATTTCTGAAAAAGAATCTCCACAATGTTAGGAATCACAGTATGTGCTGCCAATTCTTTGGCCATATTGGGCCAGTAAGATCAGCAAATGTGGTCTGACGTTAGTGTACAAATATCTACGGAAGCAATATTTTGGCATGGTAACCCTTCCAGATATCCTGCATCTCCTCAAACATGGAGACTACATAACAACCCTGGATTTACAGGATGCATATTTTCATATCCCCATACATCCAAAACATTGCAAGTTTCTAAGATTCACTATAGCCAGCACCCACTATCAATTCAAAGTTCTCATATTTAGCCTCAAATCAGCTCTCCGCATCTTTACAAAATGCGTTGCTCCTGCAGCAGCTTCCCTTAGAAAATGGTTATCAGGTATTCCCATAGCTCGACAATTGGCTAATAAAAGCACCAACGGCCTTTCAAATGTCAAGAGACACAGAAGCTTGCCTAACATTGTTCAACAGTTAGGTCTAACTGTCAATGACTAAAAATCGTCGATTCTTCCATCAAAAAGTACAATATTTCTGGGGCTTTGGATGTCACCTAAGAGAAGGCATTTTGATCTCAGGACAGATAACAAAGGCTCCGTGAGTTAGCCCTCATGCTGTTGAGAAGAGAGTCTGTTTCAGTGCTTCTGTTCAAATCACTCCTGGGGATTATTTCCTCTTCTATATCTCTGGTCCCTTTCTCCAGTCTGAACATGAGACCTCAGCAGAAGGAGCTGGACAAGCAATGGATTCAGACAGAGGGGTCATTTGAATATCTGGTAAAGATCAGTCTAGGCATGACATAAGCTCTAACCTGGTAGACAAAATCAAACCATCTATCCGAAGGCCTACAAGTTCTTGCCTCAATACCTAATCACGTGATAACCACAGATGACTCCTTAGAGGAATAGGGAGACCATCTGCAAGACTTCGAATCTGTGAAAAGTGGTCTCCAGACAAAAAGTACATGCACATCAATTGACTGGAGCTCAAAGAAGTCTATATAAGTCTTCAAACTTTCCTTCCGAGAATAACGGGCTTGTCAGTGTTAGTTCGCACAGGCAATCCAAGGAAGCTCAAGAGATCTGTAACTGGATTATGGCTCACTGGTTAAGATTTCAAACGGAACATGTGCCTGGGATGAGCAACCTCTTAGCGGACACTCTAGGCAGAACAAGGAACAGCTGTCACAAATTGGAGCTCGATCAGTTGTCAGCAATAGATATTTTGGCAACGAAAGACTCAGAATACCAATTTTATGGAAATTGGCATCCACATCCAGGATTGTGGGGGAATGCATTTCTATCAGATGGGCAGGAGCCTATGCATACAGGTTCCCCCCAATAACTCTTTTACCCAGGGTTCTTAACAGGATGAAGGCAGAACAGTGCTGTATAATCTTGATTCCCCCTGACCTCCCTCGATGGCCCAGACAGATTTGGTTCCCCGAGCTGCTCCTATTATCAGAAACCAACCACATTCATCTGAAACCATCAAGGACACTCTTGACGATGAAACACGGCCAGGTCCTTCATCCAATACCCAGCTTCTCTTCACTTACCTGCATGACTACTGTATTCCATGAGTTTGAGGCCTGAATATACTTCAACACTGCAGAAGCATTCTTACAAAAGCAAGATTAGAGACCACTAAAAAAATGTATTCGAATGGAAATGTTTCTGTCTATGGTGCCAGAAGTAGAGTGTTCATCCTATTCAGGCATCACCAGAAGAAATGCTACCTTATCTCTTGTCAATGGCAACATCAGGATTGGTCCATGCTTTAGTTGAATTACACCTGGCTACAATATCAAGATATAGATGCTCTTCAGACTTTCTGTCCTTGTGGTCTAATAGGATAATTAAACAATTCATTTAAATACTATTTGTGGTCTTGCCTCATATAAGGTCTCCTCCTGTGTGGCAGCTGAATGTAGTGCTGACATAGTTGATGCAAAGTCCATTTAAACCCATACACCATGTGGACCTCAAATTCCCGTCATTACTGCTGGCGTTAAGATCAGCCAGACGAATGATTGAAATTCAGGCCTTTACGATTAAGGAGCCTTTTGTGCGTTTTACAAACGACTCTGTGATACTCAGAACCAATCCGAAATGTATTCCCAAGGTCCCTTCGAATTTTCATCTTACTGAGCCTGTGATACTAAGGAATTTCTTTCCAGATCCTCATTCAACAGCAGAAAGAAACCTGCATACGTTAAAAGATGTCGGAAATTTTATTTGCATTGCACCGAACCATTAAGGAAAACCGGAAAACAGATCAACAGTTGGTAACATATGGAAATAATCGTAAGGTGCCCCGTCACAAAGCCAACCGTTGCTCGATGGATCGCAGCTGCTATCCAGTTCTCTAATTCCAGAGCTGACAAACCATTGGCAGCTAATGTCAAGGCGCATTCCACTGGAGCTGTCTCTACCCCAACTGCATTGTTTCTTGGAGTGCCACTGGAGAAGATATGTTGTGCTGTAACATGGAAGAATGCACAGTGATGTGGTTGTTGGACAGACTTTGCTACATTATTTATTTCAAGGAGTACATTTATTGGTTACATGTATTTGCTTACTGCCTGTGTTTATAGATATATATATATATATATATATATATATATATCACACAAAAACTCCATCATCTGGGGCCCCCAACACTGCAGGGCGGGCATGGCTGCGGTAGACAGATTGACGTAATTAAATCCACAAAAAAGAAATGCCATATCCCAGATCGGGAAATAGAAGCATTTATTGAAAATTCACACAGGCTGCAGCAGCTCATTGTTCCCCTGACGCTTTTTGGCGGAATGCCTTGTTAACAGGTACTTTACAACTAAGCAAAGTCCCAGGTGTTTAAATACTAATCATATCACGTGCTTGTATGCTCTTGTACTACCTTTCCCGTCATTCAGTTCATTTTAGCAGTGTAATGTCTGTTATGCCTCAATAGGGTCTTTCACTGCTAAAATAATCTTGATATCCAAATTCATACGCAAGCCTTTTTCTAAATATTCATCAGAAGCGACTTGTGCTGCCAATTCATTTTCTGCTGGTGCCAAATATTTAATCTTAGCAGTGTTATGTCTGTTATGCCACAATAGCATCTTTCACCGCATGTTGGGAAAGGTAGTACATGAGCACACAAGCACGTGATAGGATTTTTTTTTTTTTACCACTTCCATGCTAATGACAAGGTCAGCTCGTCATGCAGTGCCCATTCATTTCAATGGAAATTAGAGTACATTGCTGGAATTGCCTTAGCACCAAAGGGGTTAAATGCTTCTGAATACGGCGTGTATGAAGTTGGGAATAACTCTTAAGACTGTCTGAAAGGTGCCTAACAGTCTAGAACCTATGGTCTTAAATAGGTGTACTATTCCCATCGTATCAGACATGTTACAGATATGTTGTACCATTTCATACTAGTGCCAGTATCTCAGCTAAGGATCCTGCAACCTGAAGATCATAAGTTTCTCGGGTGGAGGTTAGGTGCACAGTTTTCTGTAAAAGCATGTCTCAGAGTATCAAACCATATAAAGAAAACATTCAACGAAGGCCATAACAGCGCCTCCCTGGCGGTATGGGATGGTGGAAACAATACTTGCATACAGCAAGTAACCCTGGAGCTTACAGTGACAAGATATGCGATGCCCGGGAGCATCCCATAACAACCTTGATCATTCAGCATCAAGTAACTCCCATTTGAAAGCAACCTGAACACCGGATTAATCACAGCAGCTGGTGACCCTTTTAAGTGACGGGATAAGTTGGCAACAGAACTATTACAGGCCCTTGAAGAATAATGTCCTGGCATATGAGAGATCCACTTAAGGAGTTCTCGCAGTTTGTACTGCTTAGAAACACTTCCATTTCCCCACTCCTGCATCAAAATCTGTAAGGGAATTCCCAATATTCCTTGATGAATTTCCTACCCATCGCTTAATGTCTGCCCGCCTTGTTCTAGGCAATACTTTAACTAGAAAGTTGTGACTGGTAATGTCATATGGCCATGGATTAACCATTCTGTGGATGGTAACTCCGGCACAGTAAAAGGTCATTGGCCCTGTTTTTCAATACGCAGCATTTTATGTTTTGCTCCCCTTTGTGCCATTGTTATCTCTTTTTCAGTTAGATTATATGCAGAAAATAGTGACATACTGTTGATAAATCGCCAAGGCACAAAACCAGCGTGCAATGATTGCAGCGTCCAGCTTAATAATATAATAGAACATAGTTGAGATTGTCCGTGTTGTAGTATGGAAATGTCCTATTCTAGTATATCTATAGCAGAAGATACAATGTTGCCCAGTGAATAGATCCTGGTTATTAATGTAGTCATACGGTTATCGACTACAGCTAACGCCTTTTCTAGGTTAATTCTATCTATTTTACTGAGTCTCTCTAAAGCTTTTTGTTGAGAGATTTTCCAGATGTCATTATAGACAGTGTATAAGAAATGTTTCTGACAGTACTTTCTGGGACCTAAAAAAAATCCCTAAATCCACCTCATCTGCGAATAAGGATACGTATTGTTTTGCCTGTGACAGTGTCATGGTTTTTAGCCAATCGAGGCATAACTTCCCAACACTGTATGATGTCACCACTCCCGGATGTTCTCTTTATACATAGCGTTGGTCCGGCCTAGAGGTACTAAACCCTTCGGTAGTATCCCTGAATCTTGTTTGACATCTGTTTGTGGCTGTGGGCCAAACTAACCATCCCTTCCGATTGGGGTCTGATGAATTTTACTGTATTATGTCATCTATTGTATCCCCTCCACGTGATGTAAACTTTTGCCACCCCTAAAAGTGTGATGGTGTTGGAATCCGAGGTGTGTTCAAATTCTTGTTCTTGGCTATCCCAAGACAGGAAGTCTGTTGCACAGTGTCATTTAGAAATATTATCTGCTGTGGAATGATGCACACACTAAATAGTGCTTCTATTCCCTGTACTTACCATTCCTTTGAACTCCAGACTGATTTTATGTCTATAGTGTCCTTCCATAAGTTGAAACCCTGTTCAGACAGTTGGGAAATGAAGAATGCAGAATATATCGGTTTGGTGTTAGTCCGCATATGTTTTTGTGCAGGTGTAGGTGCAACCTTATAGTAATATGAGGTTGGGTCAGAAAGGTTAAACCCTGAAAAATACAAAACTTTCTGTGCAGATGTCTTCAAACTACTTCAAACTACTTTTCAGTGGTGTCGGGCAATGTTCCCATTGGTGGTAAGGAAAAACATTTTGTGGGATACTGGATTTGTGTAAAAAGTGATGACCATAATGTTGGTAACAGTACATAGTGTTATAGTCTGGTGTGTCTACTAACATGTCAATGCTTGAAAATGCAGCGGATTGTTCTAAATCAGACAACATATTATTTACAGTTTCAAAATCCCATTCACTAGAAAATTTACTAGAGGTAATGATATCACTTAGAGAAATGTTTACTACATGAGAAATTTTCGAAAGTTCTGTTGAACCAAATAAATCATAATCATCCTTGTCCCAAACGGTACCATCAGGATTTGGAACAGCTGTAATGTTCACAAAGGACAGGTCCCTCTGTTCACCATGAGATGATGTATGAGGTTTCAGGACCAAGTTCTCATTTGATACTGCAGAGACTTTTTGGAGTTAGTTTCCATTCATTAGTAACCAAAAGACAATCAGTAGGCCAATCCAGAACACAAAAAAACAGTATTCCAGTTATTATCCAGAGCAGGAGCCAAGGTGCTACTAAGTAAGTCTTGGTCAGAAAAAAGTACGAATTTGATGCTTACATGAAACTGGAGCTGATGTTGTTTACGGTTCATTGGGATCCAGAGAGAATGTATCAAAGTTGATGAAGTAGCCAGACACAGTTCGAACTATTTTCAGTAGCTCAGCAGGTTTTGTTGTACTAGCAGATGTCTCTTGTAGCGGCATATTGATGTAGACATCGGTGTTAGGCCGAATTGAAATTTGTCTTTCATTTGTGTTTTGAAGTTCTCTTTCAAGAGGAACGAGTTCCATTTCATTGTTGGAAATTCCATCATTTTGTATTGGTGACTCTTCAAATGTTATGAGTCTTTCTGTCTGAACTTCCTTAATGGTAGCGAGAGGAGAGCGTCAGCTACCCTGGAGCCCACGAGGCCTATTATTCATCATCAGCACATAGTGTAGTTTGATCAGATCATTGGAGACAAATCTCTTTTCTTTTTCTCCAGCAAGAGGCTGAAGAAGTACTGTTCTTGTTCCTTCGACAGCCAGGACAGGTATAAGCTTTCTGTTTGATGGCCCATATTTTTTCTTGTCTTTAATCTTTTCTCTGACCAGATCCCCAACTTTAGGGATCCAGGCAGGCCTTGCCGTGACTGATTTGACATCCCCAGTGGTGGTGCATTTTACTTGCACGTTGCTTTGCAGTGCCCGGAATTCATTGAGATCCTGTAAAACTGCCAAACGTTTATTGATGTCAAATGGTTTTTCATCCGGTACTCTGCTTTCAGATTCTAGATCAGGTACCCACATTCTCGTCCTAAAAAGGACCTCGTAAGGAGTGACACCTCCAAGAAAACTTCTTGCCATGTTATTAAGTGTTCGTTGGACCCCGTATAAGTGATTGACCCAACTACCACCCAAACCTAATACTCTCGCTGTTAAAGATTGCTTCAAGTCCCGGTTTTTCTCTCCACAACCGAATTTCCCCATGGATGGTACGGAGAGGAGTACCGCAGTGCAACATCTAGACTTCCCATTGTATCCTTGTAAGACCTAGAGGTAAACACAGGGCCATGGTCAGAGTGTAATGTGCCAACTGTGTATGTCTCTATAAAAACACCCAAATCTTTTAAAGAGTTCGAGTGTCAGCCGTGCGCTGAGGCCATACCCATAGTAATCTAGAGCATGAATCCACTGCCACCAAGATATACTTGTAAGCCCCATCTGATTGTAGGGGACCGCAGTGGTCCAAGTAGACACAAGTGAGTTGTCTGTCTGATATTAATAGTGGTGTCTGTGCTGGACGTGCCAAGGTTGAACCCTTCATCTGCGGACAGATGTCGCATTTTAAGACAAAATTCTTTGTCTGAATACTTAAACCGGGCCACCAATAGCGTTCTTTCAGCAATTAAACTGTCGCTGTAACTCCTGCGTGTGTAGAACCTAGACCTTCGTGTGCAGCTAGTATCAAACCTAATCTACGATCCATGTTTGGTATTACTCTATCCCCCACTCCTGGAATTTGAGCATACGGAATGTTATTGCCATCTAACTTGAAGGAGTACTTGAGTGGAAAACATTTTGGTAAAGCTGTGCTGTCTTCGCGTGAAACAATGACAGCTACCCTTATCTGTCCGTCTATTCTCGTTTTCAAATGAGTGATTGCAGCTACGGAAGCAGTGCATACTGCCCTTTTTGCGGCTTCATCAACCAATGAATTCCCTTCAACGTGAACGCCATCACGTTGATGACTCAGCGTGTGTATCACTTGAGCTCCTGGTAGTTTGTTCTTCAACTCAGCTACCTGTACCCATAGCATTTTATGCTTAATTGTGCAACCTTTTGAGTCTTTAAATCCATTTTGACCCCGGTAGTGAAGATATTCATTGTAAGACTGGACACAGTAAAAAGAATCTGACACTATCAGTTTGGGGAATTCTCGATCTGTATTTATAAGTGCCAATAATAGGG
Organism: Lissotriton helveticus; assembly: GCF_964261635.1. NCBI lineage: Eukaryota > Metazoa > Chordata > Amphibia > Caudata > Salamandridae > Lissotriton > Lissotriton helveticus. The sequence goes on along the minus strand of NC_136072.1, from coordinate 1,054,980,989 downwards.
CTTTTAGTTCTGCCAGCTGTGACTTGCAGTCTAGAGACTGTGTCTTCGTATCACTAGAATGGAACTTACCGTCCTGCATATGACCTTTTACAATTGCACATGCGGCGCTGTATTGTTGTATATTTATTTGTTTCTTTTTTATTTATTTGTGGATTTGTAAAGCGCAAACGAATCATCCCCGGAAGGATCTCTTGGCGCTATGCAGGAGAAAGGTCAGGAGGGGGTGAGATTAAAAGAGCCATGTCTTCAGCAGTTTTTTAAAATTGGTTAGGTCCCTGCAGGACCTGAGGTTTTGTGGGAGCGTGTTCTAGTAGTTGGCTGCCAGGTAGGAGAAGGCTCTGCCTCCCATACGTGCCTTCCGTATTTTCTGGCTGCACAGAAAGTTGGAGTTGCTGGACCTCAATTGTCTGGCCGACTGATACCATCTGATTTTGTTCCTGAGGTAGGCTGGTCCCTTTCCCAGTAGAGATCTGAAGGTTATGCAGAGCATCTTGAAGATAGCTCTCTTCCTCACCGGGAGCCAGTGTAGCTGGTGCAGCAGAGGAGCTGATGGAGTTCTTGCCGGTTTGTTGAGAGCAAGCCGGGCCGCGGTGTTCTGCACTACCTGGAGTCGAGATAGAAGGTCCTCCCTTGCTCCTACCAGCAGCGAGTTTCCATAATCCAGCCGGCTCACCAGGAGTGACTGGATGAGGGTCTTCCTTGCAGATAAAGGAATCCATGGAAAGACCTTTCTAAGCATTCTCATGGTGCCGAAGCAGGCCCCTGAAACCGACTTGACCTGTTCCTACATGGATAGTCTATTGTCTACTTCCTATGGCTGGCTGAGCAGATCCGTCCGTGTGAATAATGTATTCATACTGATCTAGAGGCATTATTTCATTTAGGAGAGCATATTAATGTTCAAATGCTTGTGTTTTTAGACTAGGGTCATATCTGTATTCTACATCCATTGCAGTGAGAGAATTAGCCCATTGTATCCATCTCGGATGTAAGGCTTTAGCATTAGGAACGCTTGCCTTTGTAGCAGCCTCCAAGGATTGTACCGGAGTCACAACATTGATTTGTTTTCCTTGAGCCAGTGCTGTTTCTCTCACCACCGCGGTCTGTACAGATTTTTTTCTGTAGAAGCAAAACACAGTTCAGCGTTTGTGTACAAATGTGACCCGCTATAACACGGATCACTAGGTTGCGGACATTTACACGTGTATGCAAGTGTTTAGATGCTACCATGTCAGCTTTTAGGGAATGAAGGATATCTGTGTGTTCCTGTGTCCAATTCCTAACTGAAAAACCAGGTCTTATTAAATCGTAGAAAGGTTTTACTTTTTCTGTGTAATCTAAAATGTACGTTTTACCAAAATTTAGGAATTACAATATGGATTGCAAGTTTTTCAACGATTTTAGAAGTTGAAGCTGCGCTCATTTTTCTAAAAAATTAGCTGCAAGGCGTTTCACTTCACTTGATAACTCATATCCCAAAAATAGGACATTGAGGGGGGCTATTTTAGATTTTTTAAAGTTAAATTGGTAGCCCTTCATCCAAATTCTGAAGTAACTCCTTTACCGTAGCGGAAAACAACCCAGAGCTATATCATAACCTTGGGGGAGTCGACCAAATTGACTCTGAGAACCTACAGCTGAAAATGCTGTCAAATACCTGCTTTCAGGCTCTATATTTTGGCAGAAAACTCTATTTGAGATATCTAGTGTTTTGTATTTTTTCCGCACAATGTTATTCATTAATGCGGCACTATGTGCATTCTGTACTGCAAATGTTTTTGCGCATGTGTTCAGATATATATTGTCTAAAAATAGACAGTATGAATTATCGGGTTTCATTACGGGATACAAAGGATTATTCATTGAAGGGGTGCAACTTTCACTCGCACTTTGGAATTTACGTTGATCTAAGTTCTCCCTGACCTGTTTATTCGCTTCTTGTTTTATTGGGTACTGTCTCTGTGGAGTTGGAGTTGTTTTTACTGGGATTACATGGTGATGTGACTCAGCATCCCACCTACTAACATGGTTGAGAAATAGTGTTGGAGCAAGTGCTACCGCCCACTACTGCGCAAATGTGTGTTTTAAGTATATATGAACGAGGTCGGAAAAAGCGGGTAAAATTACTGTTTCTCCCTTTGGGCATTACATAACAATTTCAGGCGGCCAATTTTTACAGCTAAAAGGATGTCATAGCCAAAAATCAGGTTCTCCCAAAAGAGACGTTTAGTTTTTCTTGGGTTGTCCCCCTCCATTTTGGAGTGTTATTTCATGTAACCTGTGTGGGACACTTACCCTTGTATCAGGTGTTTCCACCGTAATATGCTCATTCAACTCTGCTGTCACCAGATATTCCATCAGGTTCTGGCGAGCTATTGCTATGTCTGCTGCGCTGTCTAGTATCGTCCGAGCCCATTCCCTGTTCAGAAATCGAGTCTTCAGAATTCTGGGCATGTCTTACTTTAAGACCTGCTACTTTCTTCTTTTTAAATTGAGGTTTTGATTTTGGCCTCTTCTTTTTTGGAAGTATAGTCTGAAGTGCGTGGCGTGTCTCTGGACTTTGTACGCTCTTCTTGTCTGTGTTCGGACCGTCCTTCCCTCTCTGAGTTTTTTTATGAACCCTGAAAGGAATGAGAGTAACGTGTATCAGTATCCTGATACCTGTCAGGTTTTTATTAATGTTATCACGATTCCTAAGGTTGTACCTCCTTTCAGAGGGCTCCTGTTGACAAGACCCACCCTGGATTATGAGCTATTTTCTCTATACTTTTGTTTTTTATTGTTATATCCCATTTCTTCTTGGAAGAATCATGTGTGTGCTTGGTGTTATCCTTTTTAGGACCACCCTTGAGTTGACGTTTTGTTGCTCTAGCTCCCAAACTATTTCTACCTAATTCAGCACAGGTGTCTTTATTCTTTTAAGTAATTCCCGTTCCTGTTGTAAAGGAGGAAAATCCCTTAGGCGTTGGCGTACTGCCACTGCTGCTGCATTCCTCTTAATGTTAGCTAATATGATAGCTGATACTTGGACAAAATTACCTAATAATTTCATCCCTAAGTTCAGAGCAGGTTCTGCTACATACTCATTCTATACTTGTCTTAATACATCTGGTATTACTGCTAACGAAGGGATACCATGATTTCTGGTATATATGGCAGTGAAAACTGTGCCCCAAGTGGTACAATCCTCTATCTGGGGAGCTATCTGAGGAAATAATGCCTCTAGCTGTGTTTTTTTCTGAGCTATCCGTAATGACATTTGCTCACGTTTAGTGGTCATTATACTCATAATTGTGTGTAGCGTTTGTGATGTTATTTTATTTGTAGATCCCTGAATTTGTCCTGCTTGTGTAGCCCTTGGTGGCTGAAGTGTGAGTGTTCTAATCACAAACTGTGTTGGGTTTCTGTATAGTTTTATTATTTCTTTATGAAGCGGACGCAAGTCTGCTACTGGCATTGTGTCAATGTCTGGATGTGCTGTGTAGGCAGCTAGGACTCGCCAAGTTGCTCCATCTCTCCTGAGCAAACCGAGTCTCACTTTTTCTTTTGTATGTGGGAGGGCGCCTTTAAACCAGTTTATGTACTCCTGTTAGGTGTGCGGAACTTCAATGTCCTCATACGGACAGTATTCATTTGGTGTTTCATCTTCAAAGTAAGAATGAAATGTATGTGATTGTGCATCTGCTTGTGGGAATTTAACTCATGAATAGAGTACCTCTGTTCTATATGATTCTTGTGCCTCAGTCACGAATGTTACTGTCCCACCCCTAGCTGTGAGTCCATAGTCTGCTAGTTTTGGATTAAGGGCAGTTCTAACATTTTCTGAAATATTTGATTTACCATTCTTGTTCTTCCTCCCTAGCTGCAGCACGTTATGCTTGCGCAGCAGCGTCTTCGTTAGCCATTATTTTGAAGAAGGAAATTTCTTTAAGGAAACTGAGATAATATTTTATGCACAATAGGTAATGTTTGTACTTCAAGCTTGATAAATGTACAGCCAATACGTAGGATATGCCGACTCAGCTGTGGCGGATAGTTCCCTTCCCACTCCAGACCTCTCTGGGGAAATGTGAGATGGGATCTCTGAGAATCGCAGGACTAAACCACTCAAATTTGACCATTAAAAAAAGTACCAAACCAACGTTGGCAGTGCCATGTCGTGTAGTTCATATAAAGCTATATAAGATATGCACGTTTAAACAACGTACACTGTAGGATTGGTGTAGAGACTGATTCTAGACACCCCCACCAGGTATGTTAGCCTGTATATTAGCTAGCTCACAATGCCATTAGAAACCCCTATTACCAAGGAGAGAATAGTTCTTGGCAACTATCGAACATGACAACTCTGTCCCATCAGGGATCATGGAAACAGCACATTCTTTTTCTCTCAGTAACTTGTGCACACTTTGTCTCAGAGAGATGCACAGAATAAACAGTGGGGACGTTTCTCAATAAGCATTTATTGAACCTGCGTCATTCTACTGTAAAATAGGTGTGCTGAAACAACCATAAGACAGTAACAGATATAAATCCTTATAAGCACCAACAGAGTGAAAGGATGGTACATTTCTACCTCAGTGCTAAAACAATGAATACATGCGGGTAAAAATACATGATGGTAAAATGCGTACTCCTACGATTCGATCCCAACTAGATGTACCTAAAATTATCTAGCATGTATGTAGGTCTAGAGCCAAGAATCCATCTAGGATAAAATCAACCTTATTACCTGAAGTGAGAGACTGTAGGACCCTGTCTTGGTCTCGATATGGACACCCGGCGAGGGATGCCAGACCACTGCGAGCTGGAGTGTCTGCGTGCAGGAACCTCCGCGTCTTTTGTCAGTGTGTTAGCATGGAAGTCCTTTTCTCCTCTGCCTGCTTCAGCAAGATATGGTGTTTATGTACCCAAAGTGATACCCTTGGGGTTCTATCTTGCGTGTCATGTTGGACTTAGGATGACGGAAGAAATGACCCTTATACATAATTATGCAGGCGATGGCAGGCCTGATGAGTTTCCAAGAATCCTCATGCATAATGGATGAGGCTAGTTTTTCAGGAAAAATCCCATGCCCTGGAAGCAGAACCGTAACTAGGTAAAAGGTCAATCCCAGGAACCGTTATGTAGTGTAATGGTAGGGGGAAAATAGGTAAAAGCTTGAGTTGCTACTTTTTTTTATTTTTTATTTCAAAGACCTTTATTGGTAGGTTACAAGAGTACACAGCTTTGTGCCTACAACCAATTTGGCCGGCAGCATCATAATGTTTCGGTCAAGTACACAAAGTATAAGTACATATCATAAGCAGGATAACACAGCAAGTTGTCTACAACCTCTTCAGGCCGGCCGCATTTGACTAAAAAGCACCATGGCAATTAACCTAGGAGGAGCAATAGATCACAGCATTCGAAAGAATGGAAAGTAGCAGAGGTCGTAGGTGTGTCATAAACATAACTCTAGCCACTCTAAGTCGGCCTGCAACTGCTCTCTCCACATCAACATCATCACATATATTAAACTCCCCTCATGTATAGCTGGTACTCATGTAGGTAGGCAGATTCTCCTCTCAATTCCTCCTATCTGCACTATCAATTACACCCCAACTGGGGACTCGCTATGTAGCCCGTATATACGGTACACCGGTTCTGTAGGCGGTGATATGTAAGGGAGTATGCTCAGTACTGTACCAATGTGTGTACTAGCCGTCTCCGCCCTGGGTCCGCAACTGCAAGTAAGCGACTAATGGCGACCATATGTCCCTAGGCCTGGATGTGATGGGTAGTAGCTCAGCATACAGGGCAGATTGTTCTTGGCAGTGTATCAGATCGTTGAGCCAATCCTTAAGGCGCTCTTCCCCTGCTCCATCTACAGGCTACCAGTCTTTTAGCCAGTAACAATGCAAGCGCCATGTATCGGCGGTGTGCTATTGGGATTTGTTTTACATGTAAATGTAAATGTAAATGTGCTGGACTTGTAAAGCGCACAGCTGCCCGTAAGCGTCCCGGCGCTTGCTTAGGGAACCCGTCCTGGAAAGTCCACATGCAGGGATCTAATACCTTGTTTAAGGCGAATGTATAAGAATACGTCTAGTGGTGTGCAATGCGCACCGCGGAACATGCTTTCAGGGGTACGGAATGTTCCGTTTTCATACAGGTCTCCCCAATGTTTGATGTATGTGCGGTCCTGCCACTTATGAAAGATCGCTTCCTGCAAGAGGGACATGTCTGGATGATATACCAGAGGTAACAGCGGTGAATATGGTATAGGGGTCTCAACTCGGCGCGCAATACGCTGCCATGCCGTGATCGTGTCATTTACAGTTGTCTGGGTGAGTTCCCGGGCCGGCAGAGTCATGTATATAGCGCCCTCCATCGGTACTGGACGAACAAGCCAATGTTCTGCTGCCAGCTGCGGCATGTATTTAGGCTGATGTATCCAAAAATATAAATAGTGTGCCTGAGCGCTGATATAATATTGTTCAAAATCAGGTATGTCAAAGCCACCTGCCGAGTATGGTCTTATTAACACAGCCCATTTCAGTTTAGCTTGTTTGCTCCCCCACACTAAGCGAATCATCTCAGACCTAAGGGACTTGAAAAAATAGTGACCCGGAAAGAAGGGGATATATAGGAACAGATATAAAAGCTGGGGTAAAATCACCAACTTAATCAGGGATGCCCTACCTGCCAGAGACAGCGGAAGTCTAATCCATCGATTTACCTAGTCAGTAATGCCAGTAAGTGCCACTCCGTAGTTGAGCCGCATGAGCTCTTCTTTATTCCTGGAGATGCCAATCCCCAAATATCGGAGTTCATCTGCGCACCACTCCAACGGGGTAGTCCATCGGAAAGCGGGCCACTGAGTCAGTTAAGGGAAAGATGCATGATTTCCCCCACTTGATCTGAACTCCAGGGAGGTGCCCAAAAATAATAAACTCCCGCAAGAGTGTATTCAAATTGTTCTGCGGGTCTTTCACATACAGCGTGATATCATCCGCGTACATGGAGATAAGGATTTGCCGCATGCTACATTGTAAGGCCATTGCGTTGTGATGTTGCCGCAGGTGTGCTGCAAGGGGTTCTGTGGCTAAAGCAAATAAGAGGGGGCATAAAGGGCACCCTTGGTGCGTGCCTCTAGTAATCGAGAATCTCGGTGACATCTGGCCATTTATAAGCACTCTAGCTCCCGGTTGATAATACAATAGCTGGATCCAAGCTAGAAAGAGTGGCGGGAACCCAATCCGACTCATGATTGCAAATAAATAATGCCATTCAATAGAGTCGAAGGCTTTCGTGGCGTCTAGGAAAATAGCTGCTAACGGAATCTCAGAGGCAACATTATTCATTACGTGAAGAGGGTTCTCAAATTATGGGAGGTGGCTCTCCCAGGGACAAATCCAGACTGGTCCGGGAGGATAAGATGTTCGAGCAACAGAGTCAGTCTATTAGCAATAAGTTTAGCCAAAATGTTGGCGTCACAATTGAGCAAAGATAGTGGCCGGTAGGAGCCGCATAGCTGGGCCGGTTTATCTGGTTTCAGCAGGGATATGATGAGGGCCTCTCTCATTGACGGGGGGAGAGATCCCACCTCCAAGGATTCTTCATAAACCTCTCGCAGCATTGGGGCCATGACATCAATATAAGTTTTATAGAATTCAATGGGGATACCATCCATTCCTGTAGCCTTACCAGATTGTAACCCCATTATGGCTTCGCGAACCTCATCCAATTCAAACGGTGCACACAGAAATCTACGCTGAACATCGCTTAGCCAGCCAAGGGTCACGTCTTTTAAGTAATCATCTAGCTTAACACTGGAGGTCCCTGAGGTGGTATATAATCCCTCATAATGATTGGTAAATTCCGTTAGTATGCCTGCCGTATCAAAGCAGCGAGTCCCGTCAGCTTTTTCCAATTCTACTACATAGTTGGAATAACGAGGCATACGGACGATATCCGCCAATGTCTTGCCCGGCTGCTCCCCCTCTCCATATCTTTGAGCCTGCCAATGCTTGCCCCTAAAGTGCACCTCCCTCTGTGCTTCTTCCGTGTATTCTGTAAGTTTGGATCTGAATGTCTCTTGCGTATCTTGATTAGGTACATGTTGCAGTTCCTCTTCCAGAGTTTTAAGTTCGCGCTCTAGTCTACGAATTGTGTCAGTAATAGCCCGAAGCACCCCATACCCATTGGAGATGCAATAACCTCTTAGAGTGACTTTAAAGGCCTCCCAAATGGTCTCCACGCTCTGCACCGTCCCCTTGTTACGTTCAAAAAAATCTAATATCTCTCTGCGTAGTTCCTCCTGGAAGACTGTGTCCATTAACATTTTAGGGCTCATACGCCACGCGCTGCGGCGATGTGCTAAAATCTGCTGAAGAAAGTGCTAATCTGACAGGTGCATGATCAGAATATGTTCGAGGCAAATGTTGTACCGTGCAGATGGCAGGCCACAGTCCCTGAGAGACAAACCAGTAATCTAGCCTCGCCCAGGTAGCTGCATGCGCCGTAAAATGTGTGCCCTCCTTTTTCGAGGGGTGTGTGTGTCGCCATGCGTCTAGAAGCTGATGTTCTGTAATGATGTCCTGAAGCAGTGCGCCTGCCTTGGTGCGGTGGTGTGGAGCGGGGTGAGATCTGTCCATATACGGAGCATAGGTAACATTGAAATCCCCTCCCCAAACAATGTGATTCGACCCAATAGCCCTCAGCTCTTCCCATAGGGTGAAGTAGAAGTCTGGATCATCCACATTAGGTCCATAACAACATTCTAGTGTGACTGACTCCATACCCATGCGCCCCATGCTATGCAATATCTGCCCTTATCACTTTTCGAGCCCACCAGGGAGAAGGGCACCTGTTTTTTATCAAAATAGCCGTGCCTCTGGCGTAGCTGGAATAAGAGGAGAAAATTCTGTGTGTGGCCCATCTAGAAGCAAATACATTAGGCTGTTGGGACGTAAAATGGGTTTCTTGCAGCATAGCTATATGCGTGTTATGTCTGTCCAAATATGCCAATATATGTCGCCTCTTCCGAAGATCCCCCAGCCTTCGGACATTCCACGTAATAATATTCAGTTGTGTCTTACTATCATGAGCCATACAGATGCCATTGAAAAGATTCCAAATAGGGTGTCTCTTGCCATAGCATCATTTTACGGTACGTATTTCCCATGAGTGGCTGTGTATCCAATGCATTTTCAACTTCTATTTGCAATGTACCTGTTCTGAATATTGGGCTGTGTGTTTACCAAGGTCAAAACAATAAATCCCCAAACATTCCCGCATCGTCCTCCCCCCTCCCACTGAAGCAACCCCAACCTGCCAGTATGATACTCCCACCCCGCCCACCCTGAACTACTTCCCAACCAGGGACGTGTTACAGCCCCATTCCTGAGGAAACGGCAAAGAGCCATAGGGTATTTCCCGCTGGGGGCCATGTCTAGGTGGTTACACATCAACCCCTCTCACGCAGAGAAACCACCGCCAAGGCAGTAGTCTCCCCGAGTGTGGAAGAGGGGTGCCCAGCGATCAAGTATTAGGCACCTCGGGGGGGGGCACAGTATATTCATTGTTAAGGACAGTGCAGTGCCCCTCCATCTTCAAGAACAATACTCACAAGAGAACCATAGGTCGATAATGTCAACATTGCTGGGAATGTTCATTCTTCTTCCTCATTAGCTGCCTCCATTGGAGAGTCCGGCGGCCCTCCCTCCGCACCACCAGATCTGTTCGATTGTTTGAGGTGTTTGAGGAAGTCTTCCACTTGCTGCGGCTTTGTGAAGAAGTTCTGCCGGCCTTGATGCGTTACCCTCAAGCGTGCCGGATATAGAAGAGCGTAGTCAATTTGTGCTTTGCGCAGTTTCGCCTTTACATCCAGGAACTTTCGCCGCTCTTCCTGTACCATAGGCGTGAAATCAGGATATATGGTAAAGGAGTTACCATCAAAGGATAGCGATTGTTGGTTGCGCGCAGATCTCAAGGCTACATCCCTGTCCCTATAATTTAGGAGGCGAGCAATTATGGGCCTTGGAGCGGTGCCAGGCTTGGGCCAAGGCCCCAACGAGCGGTGCGCCCTTTCAACTATGAATTGAGGAGAGAAGGCCTCAGATCCAATCGACGCCTGCAGTATTTTCTCAAATTATTCCTCCATTCTCCCTGTGTTGGTCGATTCCGGAATACCCAAAATGCCAATGTTATTGCGTCTACTCCTCGCCTCCAAATCCTCATTCTTAGCCACAATTATTCGTAGCAGGTTATCCATCCTGGAGAGCTGCGAAGTGTGTCTAGCCGTGACATCGTCCGAGTCCGAGATGCGTCGCTCCACTTCTGTTAAACGTTCCTCGTGGACATCCAACTTGTGGACCATGGCATCCATACGCGAAGACATTCTGTCGACTTTGTCTGCAATCGTGACAAACCCTTAGCGAACTTCACGGAGAATATCCTGCAGGTACGCAGTCGGCTCAGTGGAAGTCTCTCTTGTCCCACTGGCTCCTGCTTGGCCCTGCTGGTCCTGCCCTGAGCGGGTCGGCCTCTTGGTAGCGTCAAACGTTAGTTTTGGTTGTTTCGCGTCAGGCTTGCCCATAATTGTTGCATCTTTGGCGGTGCCGCAGCACCCCGTGGACGATCCACACCCTGATGACCTCGACTAGGACTGTGCGCCAGCAGGAGCAGCAGAGCCTCCAATAATAGGGCCCGGCGCTGTATCCATGGCCACCTTTTGTCGGGTCTCTCTCACACCAGGGCACCGGGGCCCTCTGGCGTCCTCCGCCTATGCAGTACCCAACGTTCTGTGCCTCGGGCGTGAACAGGCTGTAATAAGCGGCTGCGTTCCCTCCCAAGGGTCAGGAGTAATGACTGCTCTTCTGACCACAGGGCAAACCGGTCGTCAGCGCCCCAGGCATGTCCCGCAGTCCACCCCGGTCCTTCACTGCAGTGCGGAGTTAAATGGTGCAAGGGGTATGGCCTGGTGTAGGCCGGTCAAGTCCCTGCCCCCCGGTGTTCCCGCTTCTCAAGCCAACGTTATGCGCCTCTGCCACAGGCGTCCAAGGCCTCCGGTCCCACTGCCTTCAAGACAGCGCAGTAGTGACCTCACATGTCCCCCGCAGCGCAGCAGGGCCCCGCCGGCAATTGAGTCTCCAAATCTGGGGGGGCTGTGTTCAGCTCTCTCAATTTGCATGTGCAAGCGGAGCAATGGGGCCCCTTCCCAGCTCACCTCCAATGTCCTCGTATGGCAGGTGTCCTTTCAAGTCTAGGCGCGTGGGCAGAGAGGAGGGTCAGTGAGATCGCCTATGCCGGCGCGGCGCAGTCTTTTGCCGCTCGAGGTTTCGGACCACAGTCCGCCGTTGAGTGGGGCCCGCAGCCACGTGTGCGGCCGCCGTCTCGTGTTGTTAACGTAGCCGGCCCCCGTACAGGGTCTCTTCCACAGCTCCCTCACGGCGCGCAGTCTGCAGCACCTCACGGCGTCAATCTTGCGCTGAAACTCGGCAAATGCCTGTCGGAGGGTCAGAGCTACCTTTTGATGCCTCCAAAATCCCCGAAAACTGCCAATTTCAGGATAAATGAAGGATTTTAATCACTGGCTGGCGAGAGCCTCACACGAAGGCTACCATCCGCAAGTGCGCCACCTAGCGCCCCCCTTGAGTTGCTACTTGGGCCTATATTGGGGTCCCTATATGAAACATAACAACTGCTAAGATTAACTGCATGTTGGGAAAAGTAGTACAAGAGCACACAAGCACGTGATATGATTAGTATTTAAACAGCTGGGACTTGGCTTAGTTGTAACGTGCCTGTGAACAAGGCATTCCACCGAAACGCGTCAGGGGAACAACGAGCTGCTGCAGCCTGTGTGAATTTACAATGAATGCTACTATTTTCGGATCTGGGCAATGGCATTTTTTTGTGGATATATATGAATAACACCCGCCATTCGCGCTATTAGCATAAAGATTGTACAACTATTGTAATTGTTTGTTATTCTGATTCAAGCACTTGAATCTATGAAAGATCCTATACCGAAGAAGAAGAGAAATTACTTACCGGTAACTGTAGTTCTCCAGTATTGTTATCTTTCATCGATTCACATGCAACCCAACCTCCTCCCCTTAGAGGCTCCCCTTATTGCTATGGGATTACTTTTCCCACTAGTGCTTGAAAATCTGAGGGACTTAACCTCTGTAGGGAGTGTTCTAGGGGGAGCTGCTGCCTGTTTGGTTCCTTTTAAAGGATATGGATAGGTTATTAAAGTGATTTTTTTCATTGCTATTATAGGCTATGATAATGTTATGCACTGCTTCATTAGGGTTCAGTGGGACTCCCACCTCGATGATGGGGAATGATTCAAGCATGTGAATCTATGAAAGATACCAATACAGGATAACTACAGTTACAGCTAAGTAACTTATTTTCTTATGAAAGCATACTCACAAAATTCTTAATAAATGTCAGGAATTTGAAAGGAGAATCCAGTCTAGAAAAAATAAATGGGGGTAGTAACGTATTATATAAACCATACAGATTAAGGAAGATGTACGAGGAAAAACGCTCCCAGTGATTGAATTCCCCTGCCTCCAAATATACAGGACTGAAGAAAAGACTTAAAGCCTGACTAAATTTGAAACAGGTATTAAGACTGACCGTAAACACTGTGTAGCCTACAATATGATTAACATCCTCGTGTTCAGGACACTGGAATTATGCAGCAAGGGAGGGCCAAATTATGTTGCAAGGTTGACTAAATTATATGACAAGAAAAGACAAATTATGCGGCACAATGAGGCAAATTTTGTTCTTATAGTACTATGTTATTTTTTTACACATGTTAAAACTGTTTGGGTATATGTTGCACCTTATTAGTACCAGTTTAGCACCCGAAGGTAGCCATAAAATACAGAAAGGTGGCCAGTAAATCTTTGTTAAGGCCCTTCCACTGCACAGCAACACGTACCGCTACATTTTTAGGAACTTTTGGACCTTTTGAACTAGAAGCTATTTTTTTTTGTTAGAATCTGCACATTATGCAGCAGAGGATGAATTGTGTGGCAAATGCTGAAAATCCATAATTGTGTGAAAAACACCACAAGTCGCTCAATCGCGAAATTCCAGTTTCCCTGTCCATACCCCATTCAAGCTGCATCTGAGACCGGTACACCAGTACGTTTATGGACACACATTACTTAAAAATCGAGCATTGTCTCTAACCTTCTAGTCACCTACCATGCCGATTTCAGCACATGGCTGTGTGCTGGCATGAAAGAAAAATACATATTAAAAAAGAGAGATCAGTACTGAACCGCTCTGTGGGTTACTGTTACAAGAGATCTGAAGTTCAATATACAGAACTCTGACTAGGCCTTTAACCTTCCCACTCCATTAAATAGAGGGTGTCCTAATGACGACTGGAGAATCTTTTGATAGACACGCTACCTCGAAACTTTAGGCGGCCCTACAAATACGAGTTCAAAGTGTTGTGTGCTTTTTTTAACATTTAAGTCTGTGCTGTGATACTCTACCTATTATATTTTAATTTAATTTATAGAGCGAGCCATTTCTAACTTGAGTCTGATATTGCCTGTGGAGTCCACAGGCACTAATTTTTCTGGCCGGTGAAACCCACCAGCTCCCATTTTTTGGGATTGGCACTTATTTTTCCTCATTCTCACAAAAGGAGAGCAAGAGCTTACATACCCAGTTGCATGCTCCCAAATAATCACTATTCTCACAGTCGGGCAACTGGGTGGGGAAGAAGAAAAAGGAGTTGGATGAAGTTCGAAGTGGACTTTGCTTTCTATGTCTGCCAAGGTATCCAAAGATATTGAAATAGACTCCTCACTCACTTTATCGTGACATGCTTCATCATTGGTGCCTATCCACACCCTAGTAGGTTGGTACAACCATGCCGGACTCTACCAAAAAGATGGGAGTTATTAGATAAGGCCTTCTTGGATAAGCAGGGATCCAGGCAAGGGGGACAAGTTAAAAATACTGCACCGTATACCCAAATTAATTCTTTATTTGTAGGGTACCACGGTATGGATAAAAAGTGTTACATGGTTTTTATATAGTTTTAGTCTCTCTATTAACCCTAATGTGTATGAGCCAACATGTTTTGGGCCATACTAGAGACCAACTGTGTCTGGGGTGTTTGCTATGGTTAAGTTACGTATCCTTGCCTAACTATGCATCCATTCCATGCAGATACGTGAGGTCTAAGGCTCTAGCCTGAATCACTATTCCTTCAATAGAGGGTACCCTGTTTCTGGGTTGTCTATTGGTCATGTGTGTCTGACGCGTAGTGCCATGCTGTAGTCACACTTGTGTCAAGGATTCAAAACTGCCCATGCATATAAGTGTCCCCAATGCTCAGACTGCCTCTGGCAGACTGACCCCCAGGTTGTGAGCAAGTATTGGTGGATTTGGGCAAGTGCCTTACAGTTGAGGCCACCAAGAAGGGGGGACAAGCAGGAAGGGCCCCCGAACACCAGCACCTCAATTTTGATCATAATCCAGTTTGCCTTCCAGAAAAACTCAGTACCCCTACTGAGCATTGTGAGTTAGATTTAACTTAACATTTAGTTTACATTTTTTGTTGTGTTGCCTCTGGTCAAAAAATAAGGTTTGTTTCGATCATCAGAAGATGTAATTCCTCTTAGGCATTCACCATGAGTACACAAGGGAAGGCATGATACCTTTTTAGACACATTAATTGTTCACTTTTGTCCATTTTCATCTTTTTGCCAAGTTTTCTTCATAACACCGTGGAACATATTAATCACATGGCCTAGATATCTTTTCTTGAGCTGTGAAGCTAATTCTCTCCCCCAGTTTTTCTTCCCTGTCGTGTTTCTATAGTAACCATGCACTCACTGTATTCGCAGGGAAGACCTGATGCTGGCAGCTGCTCAGAAATCCCAGGAGCTCGCAGCACTTCAAGAGGAGAACGTGAAACTTGCTGACGAGCTGGGTCGCAGCAGGGACGAAGTCGCGAGTAACCAAAAGGTGGGTGTCTGCTGCGCGCTCTAGCGAGTTAGGATGCTGGAAGCGACATGTGTGCTCCTACAGCCATCCATGTACTTGGAATGGAAACCAGGATTTGAGATGCGATTTGACAATAATTCTTATGAATCGATCCTGTCGTGTGTGGTAACATCAGAAGTTTAAAATACTGGGAGGATGATTTAAAATAGCTCTCAGAACTACTGCATGTTCAGCCTGTGGAGAACAGGATGTTGGGTGTGTGGTGGAAGACAATCTTATGTGGGACGGAGATGAATTGCCTGTAACTAGTTGTTTTCCAGAAAAAAGACAGTACAGCTGCGAGCATTTAGTTGAGCATTTATACAACCTTTTCATTGGACTCTGTACGGGTTGCTTTGAGTTTGTGTCCTTGCATGTATATGTGGCAACGAGGATAGTCACCATGTGGTGTTGATCTCAAATAACTTGTCCGTGAAAGCCTCGCCAGCAGTGGCTACCCTGCCTGCTGTTAATGCATGGAAATAAAAAAACACCAGTAGCTGATGTATTTGCTCAATTTAAATTTCTATCGCGGCATAGTGGATCACACTTCATTACCTTTCGCAGTTATCATTTTTTAAAATATATATAAATGTATTTCTTCACTGTTAATTTTGGTGTTTTCGTCGTTTCAAAATGTCCTTCCTAAAGCATATGCGAGTAAATTCAGTTATGTACTTTTTATTATCTGTATATACACAGCCCACACTTCTCAGGAGTTCATTTAATGTTACTAGTTTGTACAGCATTCTTTATTGCTGTACAGATTACATTGTGTTGTTGGTTGTGGCGTGAAAGCTTTTACTTTGTAACCCGTCTGGTTCTTTTGGGGATTAAACAGTGCTAGAATAAACTGTACGGGTTTAATCTGGAGGGGAGCGCAGGTCGCCTGCCCGGGCAGGTGTCACAGAGCCTCGATGTGCCCCTGCTTACACTCGGTGGAGCTAAAAATAGCCCTGCGTGGAGATTGCTTTCGAGATGCTTGTTTCCCCGTTAAGTGGCGATGCTTTTCTGATACAGTTTGAAATGTGTGCTCCTGCTGTACCGGGCGGTCACTATGGCAACCTCATCTATTTCCTCAAAATTCGGTGAAAACTCTTTCTGTGACCTTGATGAGGGTCCCACTGGTACATTCAAACTGCCCCGCGACCTTTTTAAAGAAGACCTCAGCCATTGCAGCGATGTTTTTGTTGTGATTTCGAGGTGTATTTTAGGACGTGATCCGGGATACTCCTTTTTTGTGGAGAGCCGTAAGGAGCCATTTCATGGGGGCATGAGGCTTCAGAAATCCACGCATCCACTTGAGTGTGTAATTGGCGCCCGGGTTGTGGAATGAGCCCTCCATTTCACGAGCGCTTGCTTCTCCTGGCTTCTGAATGAAGACATCGGCTCCCCGTGTAGCGGGTGCTCTATTAGCGGCGTTGTTGGCCTGGCACATTCATGCTGCTCTGTGCGGAGACGTGCGCGTGGGCGGAAGGAACAAAAGCTCTCAGGCAGGGGGTGTGCACTTACCTGCCAGGAGTGACAGGTCTGCTTCCAGCTGCTCGCTGGAGCGGAGCAGGTGGGATCGACCATTAACGTCACGTGCCACCTGCCACAGGCTTTTGTTCAATAGGTTTTCAGCCTTTCTCTGTGCTGTGCCCATATCTTTGAGGTTGCACGGGATCATAACTCCCTCGTGCACTGCTCCGGTGTGAAGAAATGCACCAGTGGTCGGTGACTATTTAAGAGAGTGTTTCTTTGATTGGCAGTCTTATTTAACCTGGCACTGACTTCAATTGACAAACTTTATATTTTCTCTCATAAAATAGAACATTTTGGAAGCTAAACACGTCTACAGTGGATTTTACATCATATTATGTACCGACATGTGGATACAATTGTTGTACAATGTCACACTTAAATTACTTTAATTCATTTTTAAGAAACATAAGTGAAACGTAAAACATCGTGCTCGAACAAAGCATTTCTGGTGGCCCGTAGGGGATACCTTTCAAACAATGCTAACGCAAATCAATGTCCCGTAATCCTCATTACTTAACACTATATTATGTAAAACATTTCTGGAGGGCGTTGTGAGATGTAGCGTTAGGTATTTATTCATTTAATAAAGACTCAATTGCGTTTTTTTCTAAAGAGCTTTACAAAATTAATGAAGTTGTACATGAGAAAGTGCAAACAATGATTTTCAGTCACTCAGAATAGAGAAAAATACTCCGGAAAATATGCACGTGACATACTTAACCACAAGAAACTGATAACATGAAATAAGAAAAGCAATGGATTTTTCACAAATATAAAGCATTTGCAAAACAAAAAAACAACTCCTATTCTTATGGATTACTTGATGGGGAAGAACATCCCACCAATGATTGAAACTGGAAAGCTTTTGTTGCCCAACTTGTCTCAATACTCTTCCGTGGTACTTTGTAAAAGTACATTTCCCCTGTACATGAGCAAACATGTGTTGTTTTTCTTGGGCGTTATTTCAGAGCCTCGCGTCCTTCCCAATACATTTGATTGAGCCCTAAAGGGTGACATGCTGAAGACTTTGAAGCTCAGTACTTTAGATTTTGCGCATCCAAAATTAGACTATTTGGATTTTGGATGCTGATCGCAATGCATCTGCTGATTCACATATGCAGACTTGAAATTGCTGTGGGGGGGGGTAGGGGGGAGCTCGTCCCACTGTGAGGACTGTGACTCCAAGGTAGCCAGAAACCTGGGAGTCAAGATGGACAATTGCCTTTCATTGAAATCTCAGATTCTTGGCTTGGTGGGGCAGTGTTTCGGAGTACTCAAAATGCTGAGGAAATTCCTCCCCCTGCTCTCTATCGCCCATAGGAAAACAACGGTGCAAGCCCTGATTGGATCGAGGTTGGACTACGTGAACGTGCTCTACCTCGGCCTGCCTGAATATCTTTTGTCACAGTTGCAGGTAGTGCAGAATGCGGCGGCTCGGGCCATTTTTGGCCTTGGTCTCCGCTCTCATGCCACTGGCCTTCTGGAGTCCCTTCACTGGCTTCCAATTAGGAAGCGCATTAAGTTCAAGGCCCTCACCATGGCGTTTAAGGCCTTTCATTGCATTGGGGCTCTTTATTTGCGGAAGAGAATTGTCTTCCATCATCCAACCAGAGCCTTACGATCGGCTGCCTTGTCACTGGCAAGGATCCCTGTAATCAGGCGTGCACGGACTGGGGGCCGTTCTTTTCAACATCTAGCGTCACGTGCCTGGAATGATTTGCCTCTTGCTCTGGGAAAAAACGAGAATTTGGCATCTTTCAGGAAAGATCTTAAAACGTGGCTTTTCGGCCTCTAATTGGCCCCCCAATGGATGAGTTATGCTGTGTCTGATCTGTCAGCGCCGGGACACTCTGCTAGAGTAGCTGAGCGCTTAATAAAACCTATGATAACATAACATAACAGGACAGAGAGTGCAGTTAATTCTGTGGATAATTCTGGTTCTGAAATGTCACACTTCTCCCGAGTTTAGAAACCAGATCTCTAATTCAAAGCTTTGCGAAAGGTGTGGGGGTAGCCAGCCATTTTAATTGGGAACTGTGGACTGAATGAAAATCATGTAATAAAAAAAAAATGCATTATTGTAAATTGCTTTTCACCAGTTACAGGTTGCCATCATACCAAATTTCTTATGCAGAAACTGGTCTATATTGGTTCCAGCATAATTAAATCACAAAAACTGCATTCTCCCCCAAAAATATTTTCAACAGCTGCAAGCTCGAAGGAATTGGTGGGTTCAAAAACCCACCCACGCCAATAATTAGCGTGCTAGGAGACCCCACAGAAAAACAAATTTCAGAATTTTTGCTAAATTCTAAAATTATTATTATTATTATTATTTTTTTGCTGTGGCTAAGGGACAACCCACTTGTGCGTTCACCTGAATATGTGGATGCCTGGCACGCTTATTTGCAAAAAGGGTTCTGACTTCCACATATAAATCATAGCTGCTTTCCACTCTCAGCATCAAGCTATGCTTTTGGACACTCTGCTTGCTCTAGTTCTATTTTTCTTTGGAGAATACTGTGACCATTGAGGAAGCTAGACAAGTTGTGTATTTTTAAATTCTGTACATATTAAGACCCTCAAGACCTGGCTCTTCAGCTGAATGGAGCAGCCCCCCCCCCCCCCCCCAAGCGCATTGAGACCCTCACGGGTGAGTAGCTCGCTTACAATTCCCTGATTGATTGATTGATTGAAGGCACGTATTGTTCGGTTTTGGATCTCAGTTGCTATGATTGCCTGTCTGGAGGCTGGTGCATAATATTCAGCATGACAATGCTTTGTTAGAATTTTATTGATTTTCAAAAAAGTTTACATTTTCTCTCTGTCTCCATTGAATTAGTGCTTGACTGTGGAAAAGGGTAACTTTTGAATTTTCTACTTGTGTCCATGGAGTATGGGGATTCCAGACGAGCATGAGTAAACATAGTACTGGTTACCATCTGTGCATAATCATGGCACCCCCATATTATCCTTTAGACACATTTAAAGCTTCAGTCCCTTTTATTTCAACAACATATAGACATATAAGAGGAAAAAACATACATATCCTTAACTTGCCTTTCCAGATCCATCTAGCAATGAATAGTGACCTGCTTGCCCCCAGACTGGTGGAATTATTGAGTGTTCTGAATTTTGAAAGCAAAGAAACTCCATGTTACCAAAAAAACACCAGGTCAGATAGTCTGGAGAAATGTGGCTCATTGCATGCAGATCGAATCTTCGAGTGTGCAGACTCAGAAAATATATTTTTTTGAAATGTTTCTCTATGGTCACTGCATTGTTATCTCAAAGAATGGAGTACTGGGAACTCAATAGATTCTCTCCAAAGGAAGGCACCATTGTTAGGACAGACGTATCCATATCAAATGCCCCTGCACCGAAATATTCCTGTCTTGCTAACACTTTTCTTTATAAAGAAGCCCGAGAGAAAGATAAAATCTATGGACAATCACTGGGTTGATCTCCTAATCGGTCACTCAGTAGTAACAAGATCCACTATCAGTTACTTCACTCCTTAGGCTAGACCGAATCAGATATATGTTTTTTATAGAGTGTTAACCACTTTGTTGCTAGGCCTACCCCCACCCCTCCCCCACTCCCTCCTCCACCCGTGCTAAGGCTTTTTTTGGCTATTTGGGGTAGTTTGCGCTTATACTCTAGTAACTTTTTAACCACACAAGGTATCCACGCCAAATTTGTGTCCTTTTTTTCCAACATCATGGGGATTCTAAAGGTACCCAGGGTTTGTGGATTCCCTTGGAGGGGAGCCAGAAATTAGCCAAAATACAGCGATTTATTTATTTTTGTGGAAAAAAGGACTCCAGGTGAAAGCTTCCGGTTTTTTCCCTGCAAATGGTATAAAAAAGGGGGTTGTGGTGCTGAAATCACCATCTTCCCAGCCTTCAGAGACAAGCAGACTTTTGTCAGAAAAACAACATTTTTTACACAGTTTTGGAATTTTTCTGGGACAAAGCCTATTTTTGCTATTTTTTGTGCTTTCAACCTCCTTACAGTTAATGGAAGAAATGGGTATGAAAGCAATAATGGATCCTGCAATACATTTTAGAAAATTAGACACAATTCTGAATTCAGCAAGGGGTCATTTGTGTAGATCATTCAAGGTTTCTTCATAGAAACTAACAGTTCAATATAGGAAAAATTGGCCTCTCATGGGTACTTGGGCCTCCCACACGAGTGAGGCACCATTTTTATCAGGAGACCCGGGGGAACGCTGGGTGGTAGGAAATCTGGTTCAGCCCAGCGATGCCACAACTTTCCCACACAAAAATGTGTGAAAAAAGTGATTTTTTTCAGCTAAATTTGATGTTTGCAGGGGATTCTGGGTAAGAAAACGTTAGGGGATCCATGCAAGCCATACCTCCCTGGAATCCCCCAGGTGTCTAGTTTTCAGAAATGTGTGGTTTTGGTAGGTTTCCATAGATGGCTACCGAGCACAGAGCCTGAAACCCAGGTGAACCCCTTGCAAAACCAGGTCATTTTGTAATAGGAAATTTTGACGTTGCCTCAATAGGTTTTGGGCCCTTGCCTGTCGCAGGTATTTGGGCCTCCTACACGTGTGAGGCACCATTTTCATCGGGAGACCTGGGGGAACGCTGGGTGGTAGGAAATTTGTGTAAGCCCTGTGATGCCACAACTTTCCCACACAAAAATGTGTTAAAGTGATTTTTTTTCAACTAAATTTGAGGTTTGCAGGAGATACTGGGTGAGAAAATGTTTGGGGATCCACGCAAGCCATACCTCCTTGGAATCCCCCGGTTTGGTAGGTTTCCCTAGATGGCCACCGAGCATGGGGCCAAAAACCCTGGTGACCCCCCTTGCAAAACCAGGTGAATTTGTGATCGGCAATTTTGATTTTGCCTCAGTACGTTTTGGGCCCTTGTCTGTCGCGGGTACATGGGCCTCCTACACGAGCGAGGCACCATTTTTATCGGGAGACCCGGGGGAACGCTGGATGGTAGTACATTGTGTCAGCCCAGTGATGCCACAACTTTCCCACACAAAAATGTGTGAAAAATGTGGTTTTTTCCAGCTAAATTTGAGGTTTTCAGGGGATTCCGGGTAAGAAAACGTTAGCGGATCCACGCAAGCCATACCTCCCTGGAATCACCGGGTGTCTACTTTTCAGAAATGTGTGGGTTTGGTAGGTTTCCCTAGATGGCTACGCAGCAGGGGGCCACAAACCCAGGTGATCCCCTTGCAAAATCAGGTCATTTTGTGATAGGCAATTTTGATGTTGCCTCAATACGTTTTGGGCCCTTGCCTGACACAGGCACTTGGCCCTCCTACACTAGTGAGGCACCATTTTTAGCGGGAGACCCAGGGGAACACTGGGTAGTAGGAAGTTTGTTGTTTCTTTTTGCAGCGTGAACATTTTGGCACAATAATGTAAGGAAAATGTGACACACATTCTGATGTTTTCAGGGCATTGTGGGTAAGATAACTTGTTGGGATCCACACGAGAGACCTCCCCATGTACTCCCATGGGTGTTTAGTTTACCACAATATCTACAGTTGGTAGGTTATTCTTAGATGGAATGTACACCTTGGCAGAGAGACTAAAAAGACAAAGATTACTGCATAGCCATCTATACCTCAAGCACACACACATACTGTTTGGATTTGGCACGAGGGCGAGTGATGGTTCAGTATATAAAATTTTATTAACAAGAGATTTCACAAAAATAAAATGCACTGTCAATAATTGAAAGGACAAAAAACTGAAACAGTTACTCGCAGCTCGTGAGCTGTAAACCCACATCAAGGCCTCAACCGCTTTACAGGCTATTCACACACCTTTCATACGTGATACACACAAGACCATTCACACTACCAGGCACGAAACCAACACATTACAAAATTCACAAAAAGGGACAAGATACACCCTGCTTGAGAAAGCCAAAAAGTCAAATATTTCTGAACAACCACCTATTCTTTAAGCACACAGACATACTGGTTGGATTTGGCACGAGGGTGAGTGATGGTTCAGTATATACAGTTGTATTAACCAGAGATTTCACAAAAATGAAATGCACTGTTAGTAATTTAAAGGAAGAGAAACTGAACCATTGACTCACAGCTCGTGAGCTGTAAAGCCACTGCAAGGCGCCAACTGCTTTACAGGCCATTCATACACCTTTCATACATGTGACATACAAAACTATTCACACCGCCAGCTGCGGCCCAGCCCATTACAACACTCACACCAGCAGACAGTGCCATTCTACGGCCCATCACTTTCATATCCCTACATGCCTGACCCAGCAACCACACCAGCTCACGGATAATGTGGAGTGGCGTTTAGCTAGCAGTGTGTGTAGTGACCAGCAGCAAGTCACTACTCACACACCGTCAGCCAAGTGCCAGTCCACGCACACCGCCAGCTAAGCGCCAGTCCATGCACACCGACAGCCAAGCTCCAATCCACGCACACCGCCAGCCTAGCTCCAATCCACGCACACCGCCAGCCAAGCGCCAGTCCACTCACCACCAGCCAAGCACAAGTCCACGCACACCGCCAACCAAGCGCCAGTCCACGCACACTGCCAGCCAAGTGCCAGTGCACAAACACCGCCAGCTAAGCGCCAGTCCATGCACACCGCTAGCCGGGCGCCAAACCACACACACCTCCAGCCAAGCGCCAATCTACGCACACCGCCAGCCAAGCGCCAATCCACACACACCGCCAACCAAGCGCCAATCCACGCACACTGCCAGCCAAGCGCCAGTCCACTCACCGCCAGCCAAGCGCCAGTCCATGCACACCGCCAGCCAAACACCAGTCCACGCACACCTCATAATTTTTTTTTTAACAAGAAAGAATACACAACCCAATTTCAACTAAATACAGAACTATTACTAATAAAAAAACAGCAGTAACTAAAGACATCAATCTATTGCCAAACATTAAACTGAACAACTATATAAAACCATACAGACCAGGCAGTACACTACTAGACTCACCGTTGCTCCCAAAACCTCGTTTGAGTGTGATACAATCTGAAACATGTGGACACACACAGCTCAGGATTAGAAGGACAATTGGTACAGTGCATACAACTCTCCTTCGGCACACCTGTTCGCAAGCAGACTCTACATCTCTTACAGGAATTGTTTTTTTTGGGGGTGGGAGGAATTAAATCAGCAAAGTGGCGATCTTTCAATCTAGCCACATCCACCAGCACTCCAACTCCAGGAACACTTGCCTATCCCACAACAACAAGGCTACCTATCACAGACTCCTGAAACTGATCAAAAGTCAACTTTGACGCAGGAGAACACTCCTTTTACACAACAAAAGCATTGAAAGGTGCTAAATTGAAGAGAGGGATGGCCAACTTCTTATACCAAATGTAAGCCTTACGAATAGCAGTGTAAGGTTCAAACCTCTGATCTACTCTTTCAACACCACCCATGTGCCCATTGTAGTCTAAAATGCACACAGGTTTGCGCACTTCAGCAATCTGACCCCAAACAGCCACTGGTGAAGTACTCATCATGGATGGTAGTCAGCATGTACACATCCCTCCTGTCCACAAATTTCACGGCTAGTAGTTCATCACTACGCAAGGAACTGCACTTTCCCCTCTGAAGTTTTTTGCAAACAAGCTCTTTTGGATAACCTTTACGGTTAGAGCGGATTGTGCCACAAGCAAAAGTGTCCACTTTGAACAATTCCTTAAACAATTGCACAGCAGTGTAGAAGTTATCAAGGTACAAATGGTGGCCTCTGTTAAACAGTCCTCTAGTAAGATCCCACACAATTTTCTCTGAATCTCCAAAAGTGGACGGACAACCAGGGAGTTCAATGGTGGAATTCCTACCAGTGTACACCTGGAAATTACAGACATATCCTGTCCTACTCTCAGAAAACATATACAGCTTAATTCCATAATGTGCCCTCTTGCTGGGAATGTACTGCCTAAAAACCAAACCGCCCTTGAACAGGATCAAAGACTCCTCAAGAGCTATTTCTTCCCCTGGAGTATACATCTTTGGAAATCGATCTACAAAGTGATCAAGAACAAGCCGAATCTTAAAAAGACAATCACAGTCAGGGTTATCTTGTGGCAATGCCATAGTATTATCAACAAAATGCAGCATCCGAAGCAAAAGTAAATACCGATCACGACTCATAATTGCAGGAAATATGGCCGTTGCCATCAAGGGACTGGTAGACCAATATGAAGGCGAACCTCTGGGTGACATGCGTTGGTAGCAAACATTGATGCAATCTCTACCAGACACTCCCTGAACTCCTGGAGGGCAATGTGGGTATGGTGGTGACGGCTTTTCAGGTGAGTGTGGGTTTTTTGAAGACTTTGCCCTTATCGGTGGCGGGCCGCATAGCCGTCAAAAGACGGTGGCATTGCCTCTCCTCTTGTACAATATTGCGGTCGTCCCAATAATGGCACCGCAGTCTACGTTTTGGGAGATGGAACATGGGGTGGCACTGTATGGCATTGGCTAGGTTGCAGCGGGAAACCTCAGATGGGGGAAACTAAACCCAACTTTGAATCATACTTTTTTGGCGCCGCAATTTCAGTGATGTATGGGTTAGGTTGGGGAGGGGGGGTGGCTCGGGGATGCTAAGGATACGGGATCCCCTGACCAGACCCTGTTGTTGACCCTTTTGCTTAATCCCAGGCAGGCGCTCCCTGCAGGACAGCATGACCTATTGTTACTTCGCACCTGCTGGACGCGGGTGCTCCGTCAGTCACGGCAGCTGGGCCCTTATTTCCTGGATCTCCCGCTTCAAGCCCTCATCACGCACATCAGATAGGTGGTAGGGGGTCTCCTGCAGGAATGAGCGGCAGCAGGCTTAGATACAGTTGGCGCACTTTATGAGGATGGCGTTTTGTGACCCTTTGAAGATTTATGCGTGGAATTCAACCTCTCTGTGGGTCAGTTTCTATTGTATGAAACCCTAGATGCAACAGCATGTAGCATCTGGGGTAAGCAAAAGACAGAACTGGAGCTGCTTCACACCTGTCAATTCCTATGTGATACTACTAATGCAAGAAGTCTGGTTTCAAAGATGTACGGCGAACTGTGTGTGGATGTCTATTCCCCCCTTACAACACTACGCGAAAGGTGGTAAGCGGATTTGAACTTACCTATGACTGACCGTGTCTGAACTAAAATATGGGAGGTTGCACCCAAAATCTCCCTCAATGTCTGTGTCAAACTCATACGATTTTATGTTTTACTCTGTGCATTCCTCACGCCCCAGAAACTTAGCATCTATTTTCTACTAGCTTCACCTGCGTGACAGCGCTGTCATGCTGTTAATGGTGAGCTCCTACATATGATGTGGAATTGTGCTCATGAGGTGGTGCACCTCTTGGCAGAGGCTACCAACCGTCCCCTGACCCCCTCACCCTTGTTCTGTTTACTGGGCCTTTAACCCTGGCATGCTAAACACAAAATCACAACCAGGTTCATCGAATTGGCCCGGATACTTGCCACGTTACAATGCACTGAAAATATGCTGTGGTACCATGGGTTGACTTCATGAGAGTGGATTTTCTGCGCTGGGCGGATTGGGAGGGAAGTGCAACACTCAGAGAGACGTGTCAGGGCAAGAGGCCCCTACAGAACGCATGTACTTGAGACACGATACTGCCTGACCTGCACAGGGGTGAGCCCAGAGGTGATGGTGCCTAGGTGCAGAGGGGCTAGGGGGGCACCGGGTGATGGATAGAAGTGCTGCACCTGCACTGACTGTCACCCCCACTGCTTCCTTAGAGAACGTTGACCACTAGGAAGGAGAGAATGACACTGGGTGGACTTAGGTGATTGCCTCACTAACCAACTCAATGGGGGAGGAAGGAAGCAGACACCACAAAAGGGGGAGGGGGAAAGGAGGGAGGGATGGTTGGCTCCCACTAGGGAGCTTCTCTAGTTAGCCCATTGCAGGACTTTTCTCATAACTAACTGGCTGGTGCTCCTGCAGACCTATTAAACCTGCTACCGATTATAATTTACAGCTGTGAGAATTGTGCCTCTGAGTGCTTTGTTGTTTACTTTCCAATATAGATTGAGGTAGCGGGAACCCTAGTCCATAGTTCTACAAGTGAGCCAGGAATGCAAAGTGTGTCATCTCTATATGGAGTAATACAATTTCAGTACTGCAATCCTCTGAGTCTTGACTGAAATTTGTATGTTTGAATTTTGTATATTTCTTGTCTATTCCCAAGGCTCTGGTATAATAATACTTGACAGCATTAATGCCAAGAGTGCTCTGAAGACTACGCGGTCTGGAAGAACGTGATAGTTTACTGCAGGGAAACAGATTGATTACGATGGGTCCGCATCTAGAGCTCAAAGAACTTTTCTTCACAACTATTCTCCTTTATGGAAGACCTGGCCGATATTAATATGCCATTGTCTTGGTAATAGACAAAAAATGTACAAAATTCTGCAACATCGCTAAGTTGCTAGCCCTGAAGTAGTACCAAGGGGATGAAACGTGTTGGCTTTCTATTTAGATGGCTCTTGTGGCTACAACTGAATAAATTCATCACCAGAAGAATTTGGTCACATTCTGCATTAAAGTCTATTCTTTTCGCCTATCCTCCGACGCTGATCTGTACCATGTGTTTATTTTTAGCTTGTACATTTGAATAAGTTGAGAGTGTGGAGTAATTTTCTCATCATTGTTAAACCTCAGAGCTTCTTAATCTCATGGAGATTTGTGGGAGTCCACTGTTTAGCTTTAGAGCGGGTCTTAAGTCTGTACAGTATTCCCTCAAAAACTGTTCTGCATACAAATTAGTCTGCTAAATATGTCTAAAACACATCATCAGTAAACAGTTGGAAGAAATTGATGGGTAAAATGTTCTCTGTATTGACTCTAAACTCTGAAACACCACTAAAGACATATAAAACAGGCGGCACCATGTTAGGGGGAACCCGGGCTTCAGCATTTCCAATGGGAAGCCTTCCAGTCCCTTGCTACAATCCCGCTTGCTCTTGCTGCACTAATGACAATGTTCTCCTTTAAATGAGGCACTGCATCAGCACTAATAGTGGATTCATCATCAGATGATTCCTCTCGGATAGAACATTCACTGCCAGAATCTTCAACATGGTCCTCTGCCTCAGATACAGAGTCAGAGGCATGTTAGAGGTGCATTCAAATAGCAATCAACAACATGCTGGGCTGTCAGTCTGCAGGCAGACATAATGCTTTCTAATGAAACTAACACAACAAATAAGACAACAATAAACAACAGGGTGTCTATTTAGAACTCAACAAACTGTGGATGTATCAAATAGTAAATAGAACTACTGAAGTAATGATCTGGAAAAAACTATCAATACAAGCCTCAGAGTTAACTTTATATTCCAAAAAGATACCGGTCACTTGCCACAGAAAGCTAGATGGAGGATCAACTGCACCTACTCTGCGCAGACACACAACGCTCCAAAGATATCCCACTAGACTGGAAAAACAATCAGTCGCACACATGATAACACAGTACAGATCTTGCACAAATCCAAACATGAATTTGAAATACAATAATAGATACGCTAAATATGGTACAATTATTACAACCGTTAAAAAAAACACATTCAAGCAGGCTAGCGATACTCAAATGAAGTAAACATTACTAAAGTGTTTCCTTACCAAACACATACAGCTAGACAAACTGCAGATTTACCAATGCCAAAACCGCAAGCAGGAGTCGCCACCAAGGAAATCAAGAGCTTTGAACTACAATAAAAAGGACAGAAAGGATGAAACCTTTTCAACCATTGCCACCTTTCCTCTCATGCACAAAAGGTCTTTTCAAAGACAGATCGCTTTCTTGATAGAAATTAGTAGTTATTGTGACCAACTTGGTGTAATGCTAACACTTGTTACTGCTTTTGGATCAATTTATATATCACTTAAAGCACAATTGTATATGCCATAGAATTCCCAAATACATGTATAGCCATTTAACATTTGAAAGTAGCTGTGCCTTGGTATCAGGTTCCCTATGTGTAGTACAGAAATCTATAATTAACTAGCTTCTAATTATCTCTGTTACCCCAGATGCAAATTAGGATGGAAATAGACAGCGTGAGCAAGGAAGGAAGGAAGGGAGGGAGAGGAAACAAACACTAATTACTTCCCCGTCAAGAGAGAAATCACAGATTAAAGAGTATGAACATTGCCTTCCCTCCTTGCCTAAAACCGCATAATTTTTTTCTTTGGTCTCCATGTGGCACTGCCACTGGTTGCGGGAGAACAGTGTTGGATAGGGAAGCAACATTTATATAGTAAGTCATTATTGCAAGTGACTCTTAAATGTAGAGTGTGTAGCACTTTCAGTTGCTAACAGGGCAGTGTTTCTGGTGTTTGCATCCCATTTTCCTCTGTCTCTTTGACTGAGTGAACGCTTGTCTATGGGCTCTCCAGTTCTGGTTCCCACTGGCCAGCCACGTTTGCCAAACCCCCTCCCCCTTTGAGAGTGTCTCTCTGAAACCTCATTTTAGTGGTGGGGCAGAAGGGTCTAGAAGCTTGACGGGCAAGGAAGAAAATTAGCCCCCTGTTCCAGTTTGAAGTAAAATTCAGCAATTATTAGGGTACAGTGAGCTTCTCAGACTCCTGGGCCCCAGGGTCACTGCACCTGCCACACCATTGATGGATTGGTTCTTGGCAGCAGGGCCTTTCGTGCACATCTTGTGACTTTTTTTTGTAAGTCTTCTGATTTTGTATTGTTCTCTATGTGCTATGTTAAAGGGGAGGTGATGCGGCTAGAGCTGCTGACCTTGGAACTGGAGAACCAAGTTTAAATCCCAGCCTCAGCTCAACATCCTGTGATTCTGGGTATATTACTTCAACTACCCATGTCTTAAAACATATGAAGTGTGCTTTACCTTGATTCTTCTTTTCTGCCCAGCCAGTGTCTTGTCCAACAGCTCCCATCAGAGGGGCCGCCGCCTGCACATTGATTCCTGGGTAGCTCCATCATGAATCCCTGATGGGTCACCATGAGAAGGCTGTCTCATCATTCCTCCGAATACAGTCAGTTCTTCAGTTCCGCAGATCGGAACTTCCATTTCTACCTGCAGTTCTTCTCAGCATCTAGTACCTGTAATTTTCTTTTCCATTGAAGACACTGGTTATGCTAGCTGACATTGCATGCAAAACAACAGTACTAAAAGGGAATGCAGAAATGTTTCAAAGAATAGGCCACATCTACCTCTTTTAAATGGTCACAAAGCCTTAAGATATTAAAAACTAGTTTATTTGAGCCTGGCACAATGACCTCTTGTACCAAGACTTCTTAGCATCCCTCCCCTGCTTATGTACCCTGCCTGACCATTTGAATGTTTTTAGTTGATTACCGCCTTCACCTTTCATGGAGGGAGGTTGATCACATTTCACGTTCAGCGAAGAGCTGGTGGCCCACACTATCCGTAGCTACTTTTCCTTCACTGCCACTCTACTTACTGCTTTTGGTAGGATTTTCACAATTAGTAATAACATTTGCTAGCTGACAGATGTTTGCGATTTGCTCTGTGCAATTGAAGATAACTTCTGTAGTTAAAACATCATTGTGAGCGGGGGCGTGGCTTGGATGGCGAGGAGGAAGCACACTTAAGTCCGGAGCTCCAGACCCCCGAGTCTAACTAGCGGCGAGAAAATCGGCGAAAAGAACCCTGTAAGGCAGCAAACCGAGCAGGAGGTGTGCGAAGGTGGGGAGCACAAGAAGAACCGCTCGGAAGAACCAAAGCGGCAACTTTCAAGAAGTTACGAGTGGGGGAAAGAGCCAAATAGGAGAAAGAGACGGCGCTCAAGATGGCGGCATACATCAAAGCAGGAGTGGTATACTAGTACCGGACCGAAGGAAACAAGCAACCAGCGGAACCACCACGCACCGTAAGGAGGCGAGAAGCGGGCAAACAAACACCGTAAAGGAGGGTATACCGAAGACACTGCCAAACGAAACCGGAACCACGAAACAGGGAGCGGCCATCTTGACACGACCATTTCACCAGCAGAGAAATAACAGGCAGTCACAAGCGTGCCTTGCGGCGAGAGGAAGTGAGAGGCAGTGGTGGCAGATCAGGCGGAGCAGCAAACAAGCATAAAAAATACACGCAGGCGCAAAAAACACAGCGAGCGCGGGCATCGGAGGGGATCGACCAACCAAAAAGAGAGAAACCAGGGAAGAGCGAATATTGGGAGGGGACTGGCCAAACACCGCCAAAAACACAAGTATGTCAGCCGTGAGAGCATCGCCGGAGGAAGCGCAGCGACAATCGGGCCACGGGTAGACCGAGGTGGGGAGCGGCAGCCATCTTGGAGTGGGCTCGCGGCACCTCCCACACAGCCCGGACCAAAGCGAGCACCCCAAAACCGGCTGGCACAAGAAACAAGCCGAGTAGACACCGCTCGGGGGCAAAAGAGGCCAAGCACAGCAAGGTGGCACAGTGCGGTGGGGACCAGAGGTACCAGTATAGGCCAGTAAGACCAGTCAAGGCCCCGAAGGGAGGAGACGTGAGGTGGCAGCCATCTTGAGGGGGGCCTATAAATCAATCGAACAACCGAACATTCGGCTCAACAATCAGAAACAACCTAAAGCCACAACAGAGCCACAACAGACGGAGCTCCCCCCGGTGACCCAACACACAGCAAGCAAGCCAGCCAAGTGCGGGCGTGGCGGGAAGCAGTGGCCCAAAAGCACGGCAGCATTGTGGCGGCCATCGTTTGAGGTGGCTGGTGAACAGTCGGCGAGTTGATAAGCGGTGGCCAGCTGGGGGGCGAACTCACTGGACAACAAACGAAAGTAGCCCAGCCGTCAGACGCAAACGCACAGCGCGACCCCCCTGAGAGAAACACACACCGGCGAGAGCCTAAAAAGGACAGCGGACCAGTCAGTAGGCGACCAACGGTTGTAGCAACGCCCCCTCAAGCCCAAACTGACCGCAAGATACCGTGAAGTAAGAGAAACCAAACCCGGCAGGTGAGGGCAAGCCGGTGCTCAACATAGACGCGAAGCAGACGTGAAGTGTGGACGCAACGAAAAGAGGAAGTGGACAACAAGGAGCAGACGCTACCGTAAGACCCACCGCAACCACGTAACCAAAGCCAAGCAGCACCTAAGAGCAGAAGGCCTACAGCACAGGACCAGCCATTACAACCAGGGAGCTTTTCCCGGCCGCGCAGGCAAGGGAAAGAACTTTTGAATCTGGCGGGGGCGAAGACGAGAACCAGGACAGTCAAGTGGCCAAGCCGTTTCCGGGAAGAAGCCCCACAGACACAGAAAATCACTGCCACTAAAGCGGCCAGAGCTACAAAAGACGACCCTGCCAAACAACAAAGGGAAGGAAGGCTCCTAACGCACCAGATCAGAAGGGGTTTTGAAGCAATGGCGGGGAAAGATGAAAAGAAGTTAGCGAATGACCCGAAAAAAAGCAAGAACGAATACGGAGACTCTCCAATCAAACTAAAAAATGGCCAACATGGCGAAGCAACAACGCTAGATACACTCCTCAAGACAATTAACGAAGGCAACGAACTGGCAAAAGCAACTAAAAAGACAATCGATAATATCCAGATGGAACTGATAGCCATAAGAGCGGAACAAGGCAGGGCCAACGGCAGAATAGACACAGCGGAGAAAAGAATAAGCAACCTGGAGGACCTCACTAACGTAACACACAAAGATCTAGGGATAGTAATAAGGAGGACAAGCACGCTGCAAAAAATGTTGGCAGAGCAGGACGACAAGAGCAGGCAAGGCAATATAAGATTACTGGGAGTGCCAGAGGGAGAAGAAGACGCCCCAGGATCATGCGCAGCCATGCTGGAGATCCTCCTACCGAAACTGGCGGGTCTGAGTTTTGACAGGCCTTTCGAAATAGAAAAAGCATATAGAATCCCAGCGAAGAAGCTACAAAACAGCAACGGCCCAAGGCCAATAATCTGTAAGCCGCTGCGAGCCAACCAAACGGATGCAATCTTTGCAATCGCCAGAAAGGGTCAGCCGTTGCTCATGAACGGACAAAAGATAACAATCACGCAGGTCTACTCCAAATTCACAGTAGAGACAAGGAAAGGGTTCCTGGCTCTGAGAGACAAAATGCGCAAGGACAACATCCCCTTCAGTTTCGCCGGACCGTCAAGGATGAAAATAACCGGTAGGAATGGTACCCTGATCTTTGACGAACCTAACGAACTAAGGTCATACCTAAGGGGTCCAGAACCGGAGCACATGGAAGCGCAGAGCCCAGGAGCTAAGAGAAGGGCCTCGTCAGACGCAGCAGAAGGAGAGAAGGAAGAATGCTGACAACCAACCCACAGCAACGCGGGAACACTAAAAACTAACTGAGAGACCCTAACATCAGACTTTGAGAGTAATGACAACACATCTACCTCGAGCACTCGGAAGACGAGAACAGCAGCACGGCTGGAATCCCTCAGAAGGGTGCCAGCACAAAGAGACTATGCGAGAAACCACAACCTTTCTACCTCAGACTTTCTTTTTATTTTTTGTAAGCTAGCACAATGCGGAATGACATACCTACCTCAAGTACCAGGAAGGAAAGAGAACCAAACAGAACAAGCCACATCAGAAGCACCAGAGGGGACACGGAAACGAAACATAGAACTACCATATCCTTTTTGCCATACATGAACCATGTGGAAGTAATTGCTATGCAAGGACATGAGTGTGACAAGAGGGTTTCTTTTCTTCCTTCCTTACAGCCACAGACTCGGGGGGGGGGGGGGGGGGAGGGAGGGAGAGAGGGAGGACCCTTGCTGTCGCACGCCCATTTTACAAAAGGCGGGGGAATGCTCCGTTGAGGACGATAATACTCGGTCCTCTCTGGCCCTTTGCATGCGCGACCAACTCTGATGTACGCATTGCTTTGAGGAGGTGTACATGTTGAAACGCCTCAATTATCCCTGACTCGGCAGTAGGGACTGTCAAATACTGGAAAGATATACCGATTGGCTATCAGTTACAGAGGACCAGGTCACCTATGAAGGCTGTCTGGGTTGACCCCTCTACAGTATGAAGGTGGTGCTTGTTTAAGTCCTGAGGAAGACCCGCAGGTCGAGGCCCCCAATTACCCACAAGACCACAGTCGGGTCGAAACGTCGACGCTTTTTTAATATTGCGAACAGACCTACTATGTTTCAACTGCATTATACATGCGATTAAAAACTGTATATATGAATTCAGATTGAATTTATTAAGAGTGGCTGTTTGCTGAAAAAGAGGGCTGTATATTTGTTTATCAGCCTATATTTTGAATCATTATAACTGTATATAACATTTCTGTGTCACCAAATCTGAACTGTCTTTTCACCCTTTCCTATCACTGCACCTTTTCTCTTTTTTCTGGCACCGTTTAGCAACCTTGTCTCTTCATACCGCTAATGTAAATTTTGTAGAAATGTATATAAATATGTATGATGGAGTGATTTATTAAACTCCTTGTGTTTAATTTGTTTTGACATGTCAGGGTGTTGTTTTTCTCGTCCATGAAGGATTAGTTGATTGACTCTTTGGAGCTGAACTATTTGATTGCTCATAAATAATTTAGCATTGATTGTAAGAATTCATTTGTTGTCTCTTAAGTGTTTGGCTGGGACCATTGTTTTTGTTAATATTAATCACCCAGGTCCTTGAACCGTTTTGGGTTACCCCATTTTTTATAATGGACATCCTAATGTCCAGCACACACTCAAACCTGATCGACCACACAGAGATCGCTCCAATCACCATCTCAGATCACGCACACATCTCACTCTCAATGAGCGGCAAACACAATGACAAACCAACCAGTCGATGGAGACTAAACAGCGACATCCTACAAAACCCCAACAATGTTAAAGAGATAGAGGAAGCCATGGAGGAATACCTGTACCTCAACGACAACGGAGAAGTGGAGAAAAGCACCATCTGGGATGCCCTGAAGGCCACACTCAGAGGGAAACTGATCAACATCAAAGCCAGAATGAACAGAGGCAGAAACAAGGAAATAAAGGAACTAGAAGAGCAAATTGCCCTCCTTGAGAAAGACCACTGCGCAAACATTACAGACAAAAACACCCTGACAACACTAACTAAGAAAAAATACGAGCTCAACAAGATCCTGAGCGAAAGAGCTGGCACATGGTTAAACAAATTCAAAGCCATAAACCTATGCTCAGCCAACAAGGCCGGGAAACAACTGGCATCGTATCTGAAAGCGAAGCAGAGGCAGCACTCGATCGCAGCAATAACTGACAAAACTAATAAATCACAGACAACAAACAGAGGCATCCTGGAAGTCTTCAGGCAATTCTACCAGTAGCTATATAGCACGGATGACAATCTCGACGCTGATGGGGGAAAGGACCTACTCAGCAAAATCAACCTGCCAACACTCTCAGCCGAGCAAAGAGAAACACTAGAAGAGGATATAACAAACGAGGAAATTGACGCAGCAGTCAACCAACTAAAACCACACTAGTCACCGGGGCCTGACGGATACACGGCAGCCTTCTATAAAAAATTCATTGAACAACTGAGAACAACCATGGCAGAGGTGTAAACGAACTGCATCAAAAGAGGGCGGATGACGGATTCAATGGCAGAAGCAAACATCATCGTGATCCCCAAAGAGGGGGAAAAACCCGCAATTCCCACAAAACTACAGACCAACCTCACTCATCAATGTGGACTGTAAAATATACACAAAAATACTTGCAAACGGGCTAAATAGGATCCTACCGCTACTCATCCACAACTCACAAGTAGGCTACATTAAAAATAGACTATCCCAGGACAACACGAGACTACTGTGCCATCTCATTAACCAAACTACACAAAGCGAAGAACCGGCAGTGATGATAGCGCTCGACGCTGAGAAAGCTTTTGACAGAGTCTCCTGGCCCTTCCTAGACATCTGTATGGGGAAATTCGGATTAGGAACTAAATACAGAACAATGGTGATGGCCCTCTACAACAAACCAAGAGCCAGGGTAGTAGTGAATGGAGGCACGTCCGAACCGCTAACATTAGAAAGAGGCACAAGGCAGGTCTGTCACCCGGCCTCTTCCTGCTAGCTCTAGAACCACTACTAGCCATGATAAGAGACAACAGCGACATAACAGGCGTCAAAATCAGAAGCAAAACAGTGAAACTAGCAGCATACGCTGATGACGTCCTCATCACCACCACAAAACCAGAGACATCAATCATGGCCCTAATGGAAACCATTGCGAAGTACGAACAGCCTCAGGATACAAGCTTAACAAAGACAAATCAGAATGCAAACCAATGAATATACACACTACGAGAGCAGTACTAGGTCAATCAGGCCTCGCCTGGCAAACGAAACCCCTCAAATATCTGGGCCTACTTTTCGGGAGGAACCTAAAAGCAACCCTAGAACACAACGAGGAAGCCACCCTCAAAAAAATAAAGGAGAGACTGGACCTCTGGTCCCCCAAATACATCAGCTGGTGGGGAAGGGTGGAAACAATTAAAATGATGGTAACCCCTGCCGTCAACTATACACTCAGCATGCTGCCCCTAGCAATGACAGAGGACTTTCACAAGAAGCTAGACAAACTAATAAACAGATTTTTATGGAGAGGCAAGAAACCAAGAATCAGCCTGCAGAAGCTGAGACTAATGAAAGCCCTAGGCGGCCTAAACATAACAAACTTTAAGAACTTCCAAACCGCCTGCCTAGCGAAGCAAGGAATATTCTGGGTCGCAAACACACAGAACTATGAACCGGAGTGGCTGAAGGTAGAAAGGAACATCCTGGGGGGGCTGAACCCAATAGCCATGCTCACAGCTAACAAGCACCGACACAGATTGGATCCTATTATCAAACACTGAGAGTAGACAAACTAATGCTTCGTCAACGATGTCACGGGGAAAAACATACAAGGAGGCTTCGCTGGACTGACCACGGGATTCATGACAGATAACCTAGAGAATAAGGAAGAGAGGGACCTAGTAGACATCCTGCTAACTGCGGCGGTGAAAATCATATTAACGAACTGGAAGAACACAGCAAAAGCAACCTTCAAGAATTGGATAAACTGGGTCACCTTCCTTAGAGGCGCTGACAACAATCACTGGCAAATTCTCAAAGGAGCACAACGCTAAGAACGAGATGTGGGAAGCCCTCGACGCACACCTAGAGACACGCCAAACCTAACCACCCCCCACCCCCTTCACTCTTTTTCTCTTCTTTCTCTCACAACAGGGGGGTACAGTATACTCAATGCATAATGTATAGTGTGTAACCATGACGCAAGATATAGTGTACAACCAAGATGCAAGGAGCCAAACTCAACTGTAAGCCCCCCCCCCCCTTTTTTGCATTACTCTGTACTGTATATATCCTCTGATCTGCACATTTTATAATAATAACTTTTTTTTAGATAAAAAAAAACATCATTGTGAGCATTCCTTTATTCTCCAGGTATGCTTTTGAAAACTTCCTATTTGGTGATCTTTTGTGCTTTTAAATAGCACCTCAGAGCGGTGATCTGCAAAGTGTGTCCTTTAGTGAATGAGAATACAGTGCTAAAGGGTCGATGAATTCAGTGTATTCAAAATGAGAAAAATGGATGTTGCCAAAAAAAACACCTCTATTGCAAAGAACAGGGATATTTACTTTTATTTTGATCTTACATTGGTCTATTTTCGTACGTTTTTCCAGGCAGCGTACACTTGCAGGAATGTTTGAGTTAGTACAGTCCATCTTACGTGTGAAAAAACAGATTTATTCATGTAGGCTGTCTTTCAAACTCTTAAGTCCGCACTTTGAAGAATTTGTGTTAATTATTCTTGCTAAACTTACAAATTATATTTTCAAAACTCACAAAAATGTTGATGTCCATGAAAAGATAGGCAGATAATGTACTTTTGTTGTGCTGTTAGAATACAGGGCATTTCCCGATTGTTTTATTTTAAAAGTTGAGTTTATAAAAGTGTACTGTACAATGGTTCTTCACATATTGAAATGAGCAAATCTGTGGTTTAATTTACCCTTTAGATAATTGTGCAATCTTTTCATTTTCCACTTAGCTTGAAGGAGAACGATCTGTACTCAACAATCAGCTGCTAGAAATGAAAAAGAGGTAAGTTTATTTTAACTAACTGTTGTTTTTTAAAACTTGCACAATACATAATGACTAGGCGAGCTGGGCACAATCAGAAGGTATTAAGTGGCAAGGTCCAAAAATGTTTTACGTCTAATATTTATTCGAACTTGTTTCAGTTTGCATATTATGTTTCCAATACACAAACAATAAAGAAGAATGATTAATCATACATTGCAAAAAAGGTTGCACAGTATTTTCTCTACTATTCAGACAGGTGGTGAACTATTTGTTTGTCACCGATTCTAGCCCGAAACACTTATGTATTCCACTGTGTGTATTTGCTTTATTTGTTTTTATTCTTGTAACAAAGGTATTTATGTACCATCCACTCAAAGCAAACCCTTATGTTGAGTGCTACATTTCTAGGGCTGTAGTATCTCATTCATTTATCAGTGTGTCTGTCCATCTGTAGGCTTGTCTACCTCTCTGTTTATGAAAAGGATGGATTTATGTTCTGCCATACATTTGCCTTCTGCTCCATTGGTAGTTTTGTATTGTTTTTCTGTTCGTTTATTTCTCCAGCATTTGATTCACATGCTTGACTTATTCCCTGACATGAGGCTTGGTAATCAGTATTAAACCAGAGATGTCCCAGTAGAGACACCAACATTAAAAACCAATTGAAAGAAACATATAGACTACCAGTAGTCCATTCACTTCATGTAATGACCTGAAGCCTAGCCAATCAGACAAAATTCCTCCAAGAGATGTGACCTTCAACAGAGGTACCAACTGTCAGATTTTCTTCCACATGTCTGCCCAATGGGTGGGAATTATCTCTGTTCTTCTTCAGAGTTTTATTTCAGTATAACATCTAACCCCCTATTCTGAAGAAGGTGGGTCTTGTGCTTCCTTTTGAGGTTGGGTGACTGATCCAGATACTTTGTGTTTTTCATTCAGTGTGGCCAAATCTTCCAAGACGAAATCTTTCAACTGTAAAGACATTTGGCAAAGAAGTACCTTAAGGGGGATATGAGCACAGCACTGAGTCCATTCACCTGATTGGCTGGACTTCAGGTCATAAAGAGAGATGGATGAACTACTGAGTTTATGGCTTTTTCAATGTGGGTTGGTTCTTTTGGAATACTGCTGTGTTGACATTGATTAACAAAGGTTCCCATCCTGACGTTAAGGGTTAATTCAAACATGGGAGTCTATGAAAGATACCAATGCAAAAAAAAAACATGTAGCTACGGATAGGTAACATATTTTTTAACCAGTGCAGCACCCTCCTTTTTGGTGATTGCTTACCCTAGTTGCAATTTTTCCCCACTGGCCTATGTTTATTTTTACTACATTTTTTTCTGATTAATGTTTAGATGCTTACTTAAACAGCAATATAAATTGTTAAAAGCCATCTGCGAAGAACATTTCCCACAAAGTATTGTACTGCACAACTTTTAGATTTTTGAAACACAATGTCTGCTCCGCATGTAAGGGGAAGGTTAACCCGACAGAGTTAGCAAGCAGTTGTGCTGGAATCCGGTCTCATTTCCATCACTGTATTCCTTTTCCCCTTGAAATAGAGGGCATCCATAACAAAGACTCGTTTGGTTGTGTGATACAGTGAGGTCAAGAGGAGACGAGAGAGCGCAAAGCATGGAATAGTTATTTGGATATGGAATTGATAAGGATGATAATGTTCACCACCCCAGCCTTAAACAGTCATTTGTTGGGACTTTGTCCCACCATGTGATATAATGCCAACCTGTTTTATTTCTGAAATCAAGTTTCCCCTTCATTTTCCTTTGATTTATTGTCTGTTGATCAACCAGTTTTACCGGTAATTGTTGGATGGGGGTGTGGGGAGGGGTACAGGACAGGAGGTATATACGACGTTGCGGGATGATGGCTCATTATTTCTAACTATTTCTATCAATATATGGAAGTGTATGGCACTCCTTTTTTTTTTTTTTTCTTTGTTGCTAAATTTAAAAAAATCCTTTTCATGCGAGAGTGCATGAGAAGCAGTATGAGTAGAACGGGTTTCTTAAGCTGCAACAGGGAATTTGACACTGCCATATTAATAAGGTGCTAAACAAGTAAGTATTTTGAGACTCCGTGGGCCTCTGTTCCTTGCCATGACCTAGTTCCTTCTCATCCCCTGATTTCATTCCCAGCGGTG
Source organism: Lissotriton helveticus (assembly GCF_964261635.1). NCBI lineage: Eukaryota > Metazoa > Chordata > Amphibia > Caudata > Salamandridae > Lissotriton > Lissotriton helveticus. Next base: position 1,054,941,183 of record NC_136072.1, on the reverse strand, counting down.
CATGCTGTTTCATAAAACCCAAAGAATGCACTTAACCACACTGTAAGGTAGCTTAATGGCAAACTTATATTAGAAATTCTCTTGCATTGTAAGGGATCATGCTAAGAGGGGAGGGAGAACCTGCTAAGCCCCAAGATGGATATAGCCTTCTGAGGTCTTTAGGCAGACTGACAATAACTCTGTGACTTGACATAGGGACTCATTAGGATTGTGACAGAAAGGGACAACTGCCATAAATCAACATTCCACCACACTCACAGTTCCCTAGCCTCATTTAGTGTCAGGCAACCTTTGGGTTTCAGACGATGGAGCCTCTGCCTGCTCCATCACGCAAACCCTTAGCCGGCCATCCATCTGCTAGCTTTAAGGCTTCATAAGGCATACTTTATTGAGAGCAGTCACCCGATGCTGATTTTTCCTGCCCCGATCTACCATGCAATCATGTCATGACAACTGGCGGGTTTGTTTATGTAATAAAAAATCATGGCTTTGTGGCTGACATGACCAGGTGCTCATCTGGCATTACGTTTTTGCCAAAGGTACTCCTGTTGTGTTGATGGAAGCTTTTTGATGTAAATGCAACACCACTGTGGTGGGGCCAGGGAACTCCAAATTTGGGAGGCGGTGGTCCATGGGACTGGCTGATTTGGGAGAGTGGTCTGGTGCCACAGCAGTTTCCAGCCTTCTCTGACAAATCAGTAATTAACGTCACAGTCATTTGAAGAACCTCTGTCTGCCAATTTCCGTGGAAGAAAGTGAATGCGCCACTTCAAGAGCATAGCAAAATGTTTTTACATGCAAAGGGATAATCTGCAACATTGCCAACACTAACCCGTGCACCCAGTCTGATGAGATACAAGTTGCTGTTATTCTGAACCGGCAGAACTCAGCCATCCCAGGGATAGCACAGTGTTTAATGTTGGAAAAGAGAGGAAGAGACTGTGCCAAACAGAAGGTTATGACACACAAAATATGCAAAGCTGGGAGTACTGTGGAAAATAAAGCTTTGATAGTGTGCCAGAATTCCAGAGAGCCAACACATGTGGTTCTTCACAGATTATTAAAAGAAGGAAATAAAATGTTGTAATTTCTCAACCCTGGTAGGCAGTGCAGAAGAGGAAGCTTCTAGGAATACTGACCAACGAATACATTAAGCCTGATAAAGGGTGAGAAGTCCTTAGTGGACTCCGTGATGGTCATTCTTGAAAGGCTAGAAAGCATCAAGTCAAATTGTGCAGCACTAGAAGAGCAGCCTTAACATTCTTAATGATTGGATCGAGGAAAAGACTTATATCTCACATTTCCGATGATTGTGATTAAAGAATGGTCAAACTAAGGTTAGAGCTGGCATTCATTGGCTCTGATTACATTTACTTACTCTCTCATATGCCTCCCAACGGTGTAAAATATCATACTTGAAAAAACCTAGAAAAGGTTTGCATATGGGTGCAGCCACCTGTACATGTCCTGTCTTTGACACCATGTCCAAGTATAGCTAATGGTCACATTTCTTTTAATTCCTCCATGTATCAGATCATTTTAATCCCTCCATATAGGCGCCCAGATGGCATTCTACTTTGGAGCAGTGCATGCAAAGTTGGAGGAGGAGTGACCGTCTGATGGGAACCTTTGTCTGACTCCAAGATGGCGTCTGGGAAGTAACACGAGATACAGTGGAAAACCAGAGCTCCAGTTGAAGATGCACAGCAGCATACTGTGAATGAAGGCGGACGCACAATTATATAGTCCTATGGTGTCCTTAACTTCCACACTATCTCTTGGCTAGGTGAGCTGTGGTAAATAAATAAATAATTACCGGTACTATTTTTCTAGGCATTAAATGAAAAGGATAGCTCAATAAATAAGAGGCAAAATCCGTGGTGTCTGAGTCAAACGGGATTTAATCAGATGGCTCGAGCCTCAGGAAAAGGATGGCATGGGATGGAATGGCAGCTGCAACGTCTCATTTACATTATACAGTATATATAGTAAAACAGTACAATTGCATTGAATACAGTAGGCGTAACAAGTGACAAGAACATATGGGCGTGAAAAGAAGGCGTGCACAGGGCGTGCACGAAGACATGTGATGTAAACATCACAGAAGTGTCATAAATGGGTGAAATGGGTGGATACATGGAGGGGGCTACCTGGGCAGCTGGAACCTTTAACCTACTGGTGCGCGCAAAACGGGCCATGACGTGTAACTAGGGAGAGCTGGGGGCTCTGACTTCTGGCCCTAGAAGAGGAGACTAAAGTCTGGGATGTCAGGACGACATGTACCTATAGCATATCTGATATCTCGTGTTTGGAGAACATGTTGATAGAATCTAAAAGTCATCAGGGTAAAGGCTACTTGTCACTAAGGCTAGTACATGCATATATTTCTTAATGTATTGTGTGTGCTATGAATCTTCTATGGACATTAATTCAGTAATTCTCTTGCATGGAGACAGGAAGACTAGACTTGTAGCTGAAGATGTTTATGCGGTTCGTTAGCTAGGAATGTGAAGCCGGGGAGCTGAACTGATAACTAGAGGCATAACATATTCTTGGCAGACAGGCAGGCAGGCCAGGCCGGGCACCGCGCTGCTTGGCAGAAAGTAAGTGAAGGGTCAGGGATGCGGGAGGGGCTGCATCGCTCCTCGGAGTGGTTTCAGGAGACTTGAGCTTGAATCTGGTGTCCGGGCCCTTTGAGGCCTAGAAACGGGGACAACTTGATGAATTAACGTGCATAATGTAAAGACGTTGGCAACATAGGCCTAATACTTGTTGCTTTCAGGGGGACTGGATAACTGGCATACTAACGTTGGACACAACCATAATTGCGTCTGTATTCGGGCGAGGGATGAATATGCATATCGATCATGCACATATAACATATAATGGGGAACACGTAGGGACACATGACAGGGCAAAATTCACTTTTCCTCATTCCCTCCTTGTTCCCTACGTTTCCTTCAGGAAACATCAATATTCATGATACCATCTATCTGTTCATATAGCATCATTTGCTCGTCTCTTATCCTCTGGGGATGGGACTTTGGACTTGGAATACAAGAGGTAGCGCACAAGCCGCAAATCGCAGGGCCACATTGTAAACAGAGACAACAACTGAATATGATCATAACTACTATCCCTAGGAATGACAGTACTTTCCATCCCCAGGCAGATATTATATTCCAGAGCCAACCGGACCATGTCCAGGTGCCTGGATTCTGGTGTAACTGATGAGCTATTTTATGAAGTCTAGTTATAGCTGAATATACAGACGGTGCGTTATTAGGAATGAAAATGCAACAACTAGATCCGATGACTCTACAAGCTCCGCCCCTATCGGCCAGTATGACGTCAAGAACAAGGCGGTTCTGAAGCACGACAAATCTAATAGCAGATTGCTCTTCTGTTAAGTTACCTAGGGCGGAAGTAGTCTCATTCACTACTGCTTCAAGGGTTCTGGTTAACCTACGTATTAGCTTACTATTCTGGACAGGTCCTATGAAGAAAAAGAAACCTTTATTGAAGTCTGTATACTGTTCTAATGCAGTTTCAGTCGGATCGACAATTGGGGACTCGATCTCCCTTCTATGTCTGACGTGTACTAGATGTATATTTCTGTGATAATCGGATGGGGCTAGAAAAACTGGTGGCAGTAGGAAGGCAATGTAACATGTTCCATCCCAATCTAGGGGCAGACGTACATATGCGGTCTGACCACATACAAAATATGAATGACGTGAGGCTTTGAAATTAGATTTCCCACTGTCACTATACTCGACCACAGTAGTACAATCACTGTGTCCTAGGTGTACTGAACCATTCTTTCTGACACATAACTCGCCTTTCACTGGTAGAACTGTGATGGCAGGCAAATCTGGAGTAGTCTCGGACTGAACATTCAAAACCATGAAATTGGAGGAAAAATTACCTAGATCATATACTTCATTTTCTAGATCTAACCCTGTCCTATGGGAAAGACCTTCCTTGTCTGGGACACATGTTCTATTCAAAAGGGACTTATCATCTAAGGATGATGTTAACGTAAACCATGCTCCACACGAACCATTGTGTGAAAACGGATAGGGAAAGAGTGGCAGAACTCCCTTCGGTGTCTGGTAAGGGGGGAGTCGACCACACACCCAACAATTAGTGGCATTGCTGGTCTGGTGTGAATAGTGCAGCATGCGGATAAAAGTATTGTTGCGCATTGCAAGTCGATAGGATAACTCGTGAGGAGGAAGTTCACTAAAGGTGTGCTCTACTGTATCATTAGAGGAAAGATGTACATGTGAATCAATAGGAGGAAAAAATACATGTAAAACATAACTTATGCATGTGATCGTAAGACTCAGAAATAACATAAACAATAAAGTGATAATACATCTGCTGCGCAGATTTTTACAATAACGTATTTTCTTGGAGTTTCGACTAACTCTCTCACTATGGGGGTCTATCTCATACATGTCAGGAACCTGTCTAACCGCTTCACCCGAGAGGGACTTAAACAATTAAACTGTCTGACTTGCTAGACCTTAACTTGATTTTATACTCCTGCTGCGGAGTTTTCTCTAACAGGGGAAGTTTAGAGTCAGTATCGGGGCAGTCCTTGAAAAAAGTCTTTGGACGGAGTCCATGAAAACGCTTGACGTGACTGGAGTGAAGCCAGCCTTTGCGGCCCTCCACTTTTACTGCTGTCCTTGTGGTCATCAGAACAAGCTTCGGCTCCTTCCAGCGGGGCTCCAGCGGGCTTGAACGATCAAAATTCCTGATCAATACCAGATCTCCTGGAACGACCTCGTGCGGTTTCACTTGGGTGTTGTCTGGAAAGGCAGCCGCGACCTGTGAACGACAAGAGAGTAGTGCAGACATCAAGGAAGCTAGGTAATCTGTCAGCATATTACTGTCAACATCAGTTATTTTACGTGGCATAGGTGTACCCCACATGTTCGGCGGACGACCAAAAACAACTTCGAAAGGTGACAGACCTGAACGGGAGTGAGCGACCATTCTTATGTAAAAAAGGGCGACTGGCAGGGCTACCATCCAATCTACACCTTTCTCGGCACAAACTTTTGCAATGCGGATTTTCAGAGTTTGATTGTGTCTCTCTACGAGGCCAGCTGCCTCGGGGTGTCGTACGCAGTGGAACTTCCACTGGTACCCTAACAGAAGAGATACTTGTTTCATGAGTTCGGATGAGAATGGCTGGCCATTGTCTGAATACACGACTCTGGGCAAACCATAGCGGGGGAAAAACTCACGAACCAACTGCCTGGCAGTGGTCGCGGCAGTGTAATCTGGGACTGGATATGCTTCTGTCCATCTGGACAAAGCACATACAACTACGAGGACATACTTGAAACCTCGACATCGATCCATCTGGATATAATCCATCTGGAGGACTTCAAAAGGGTGGTCAGGAGGATGGAATCCACCTTGTTCCACGGGAACACCTTTTCCTGGATTGAACTGACAACAGATCATGCAGGTACGCACTTTCTGCTTTGCTGCTGCTCGTAAATGCTTGTTAAACCAAAGGTTCTGGATACTGTCTAACATGGCTTTTTCTCCTAAATGTGCTGGACTATGTGCTGTATTAATAATGACTTGAACCATAGAGTCGGGGAGAAACCATGTGGCTTTTCCCTTCGTCAACCATCCCTGATCTGTCTGGACCCCTCCTTGTTCAGACCATTTCTTGATCTCGTCTGGGGTAGCATGTGTCTGGATGTCTAGTACGTCTTGTGTAGGGTCCTTAACTGTCATACAAGTCGTCTGAACTGGAACGTCTGTCTTTGTCGTGTTAACTGGAAGGTCTGGGGTCTGAGCTGTAAGCTTGGCTGTTCGATCTGCTAGATCGTTACCTTGGGAAATGGCGTCAGTGACTTTCGTATGTGCTTTGCACTTCATAATGGCAATGGCTGTCGGTAAATGTATTGCTTCTAACAGAGCTTGAATGAGGGGGCCATGCTGAATCTTGGCTCCATGAGAGGTCATGAAACCTCTTTCTTGCCAGAGTACTCCAAAGTCGTGTACGACTCCGAATGCATAACGTGAATCTGTATATATGTTTACTTTCAGGTTCTTGGCTCGTATGCAGGCTTGGGTCAGAGCGATGAGCTCTGCTGCTTGAGCAGACAGGGTGTCAATACGATGTGTTTCTATAACTTCAGTTTCAGTAGTCACTGCATACGCGGCTACTAACTCTCCTGTACTTGTTCTCATACATGAACCATCCACGTAAAGTGTCAGGTCTGGATCAGGTAATGCAATGTCCGTCAAGTCTTGTCTTGGCTTTGTCATGGTGTTAATAACTTCCACACAGTCATGTGTGGCAGGATTTGATGTAATCGAGGGTAACAGTGTAGCAGGATTTAATACGTTGCAGCGTCTGATTTCTATGTGTGGCTGAAACAGTGTCAGTTCATATCCTGTTAAACGTGCAATTGTCAAATGTTGAGTCTGTGTTCGGTTTAAAAGAACTTCCACTGAGTGTGGAACTTGTACTGTCAGGGAATGTCCTAACACTATGGAATCACTTTGTCTGATAGCTAGAGCTGTGGCTGCAACTGACTTGAGGCACGCAGGCAGAGCCTGGGCCACTGGATCTAATGTGCTAGAAAAATAAGCACAAGGCTTGTGTTGTCCTGCTTGATCTTGCGTGAGAACAGACAATGCTGTACCATCACGTTCAGTAACAAAAAGTGTAAAAGGCTTACTGTAGTTTGGTGTCGCTAAAACAGGTGCATTACATAAAGCTTTCTTTAATTCATTGAAAACAAGTGTATGTTCCTGGGTCCAAGGGAGGACAGTCGATGACGCTGCCTCCTGTGTTGTTAACTGTATCAGTGGCTTGGCTAGATATGCGTACTGAGGAATCCATTGTCTGCAGTAAGAAGTGAGGCCGATAAAAGCTCGTACCTCCTTCTGTGTCTTGGGCTGTGGAAGATGTGCTATTAACTGGATACGGTCAGGTGTCAACTGTCTACCCCTCTTGGACAACAAATGTCCAAGGTATACCACTTGTTGGACACAGAATTGCAGTTTCGAAGGGGACACCTTGTGCCCCATGTCTGCCAGGAAATACAAGACTGTCAGTGACGCACGTTCGCAGTCACGTTCTGTACGGGCTGTGATCAATAGATCATCGACATACTGGAGCAGGGCAGTGTCAGTTGGCATGTGAATACTGTCTAGTTGTCTTTTAAGCGCTTGACTGTAAATACTAGGACTTTCTGTGAAACCTTGAGGAGCACGTGTGAATTTATAGCTTCTTCCATTTAAACAGAATCCGAAAAGGAACTGGCTGTCTGGATGAATGGGGACACTAAAGAATGCGTTCTTGAGATCAATAACAGTAAAGAACGTAGCTTCAGAATCAATGGCAGTCAATAGGGAAGAGATATCTGGAACCACTGGGTACTGGGGAATGATACATTTGTTAAGTTCTCGGAGGTCAATCACTAAACGATAAACTGGAGGTGCATTTGGATCAGTACGTTTAAGAATCGGAATAATAGGAGAATTACATACATTGGAGTCAGTTTCTACAACTACTCCTTGAGCAATGAGCTCGTCAACAATTTTCGATAAGGCTGCTACAGCCTCAGGTGGCAATTTGTACTGTCGGATTCGTGGCAAAACAACACCTTGTTTCAGAGTGACACGATATGGTGTAATGTGCATACAACCTACATCAGTTGGACCTTGCGCCCATAAATGCTGTGGTACATTCATTAATCTTGGATCAAAATCACGTAACACATAATGTCCTTTAAAATCGCGTAAAAGGGGGCGTGGCCAAGATGGCGGAGTAGGAGGACGTGTTCTCCCGAGCTCCCGTACCCATCCAGGCCCCACGCCTTAATTCAAGCTAATTCTCCCCCCGGAATCGCTTGGTGGTGCGGGGAGAGCAGAGAAAGCTGCCGCAGTGAGAGCTGCCGAGTTCCGGTCGGCTCGTGGTGTGCGGACCGCCAGAGACGGAGTCTGCAGTGTCGGCGCAATGGCGCCCTGGGCCTGAACGGAGGCGTTGACCCAGCTTCGCGTCGCACGGAGGGGCGGTGTGAGGCGGACACCCAGCAGGCCGGTGCGGAGCTGGTGGGAGCCATACCCGAGAGCAGCGGTGCGGTTTGCCGGGGCCCGGAAGAGGGCTGCACAGCATTGGAGGAGCACTCGTCCCCCCCCCCCCCCCCGAAGGCCAGCCTGGCGGAGGCCTGAGGACGCGGCTGTAGTCTGGGCCGGAGGGAGCCGGGAGCCTTGAACTGCAGGCGGGTGCGCGGGCCCAGAACCCCTGGTGGTGGAGCGGAGACCTCACCGGAGAGCGGCTGGGGGAGAAGTGGGGCCGGACTAGCGAGGTGAGGCTCCGGCAGCATCGGAGAGGGCACCCGGGGCCGCTGATTTGGAGCGCAGCTCGTCCGCAGAGACTGCGGAGGCCCTTTGCGGTTGTGCCGGCACTGGTCAGAAGAGACGGTCCGTGAGGAGTGAAGGTGGCGGCAGGGTCGGAGCTTAAAGAAGTGACCCTCTTTTGGCCTTGGCAGTACCCGTCCCTCCTGCTTCTGGATTCGCCTTGGAGGTGGGGGGCTTCCAGCGCCCTTGCACACGTCTGGCATTCCCCAGTGCAGACGGAGTGCGGCGTGCTGGGCTACGGTGTGGTGTGCGGCCCCCCACGGAACTGCTGAGTGGTGAGGAGACTGGCTGCCTGATCTGCACGCCGGGGGCCGGGTGGCCCTGGAGGCTGGAGGGTCCTCCTACAGTGCCTGCTCTTTGGTTCAGTGGGCCCCGGGGCCGGGCCAACCCAGGGACAGGACTGAGCGACGACCGAGGCCCCGAACGCCCAGGCGGCTACAGAGCGGACGAGGTGACTGTGTGGCGCCCCTCGCCTGCACCGGCCGGTCACTACATTAGCCCCAGGTTTGTGGCCTAAACAGCGTTGCCCGGACTGGGCTCCGAGGTGGACGGAGCGGGGGGCCTGTGGCTGAGGGACGGTACGCCTTGAGTGCCGGCGACGGACTACCTGTGAGCACCGAGGGGCGATAGAGCGGCGGGGCTGGATTGACGGCGCCTTCCGTGGCACGGGATTGCACCAGAGCAGACGGGATGGCCGGCAACAGAGGATCGAAGAAAGGGGAGAGGACCCTACCGGATATGCTGAGCAGAAACGCTGCAAGACAGGATCGTGGGCTGCAGTCTCCGAGCCCCCAGAGTAACTCCCAGGGAGCGCAAGGTGGGGAACCCCCAGTCACCAGATCTTTCTTGGAATCCCTCTTTAGTTCCCTGCGGGAAGACTTTCAGACGCTCAAACAGGAAGTGGCTGGTGAGGTGCGGGAGGTGCGTCGAGAAGTTGACGGACTGGGCGAGAGAGTGGCCACGATGGAGGAGGCCGGTCATGCTCGGGATGAGGAGATCTCGCAGCTGCAGCAAGAAGTGGTGAGGCTGCGAGACCAGCAGATTGACCTCCAAGCACATGCCGAGGATCTTGAAAATCGGTCCCGGAGGAACAACATTCGTGTCCGGGGAGTTCCTTCCGGAGCGGAGGAGGAGGACGTGTCCGGCTTCTTGAGAGACTTATTTCGGGAGGTCCTGGGGGAGTCGGCCGATTTTCCGGTTCAGATAGACAGGGCGCATAGAGTTGGCCTTCGGCGCCGGTCCTCGGCCCCCCCCCCGGATATTCTGGCCTTCTTGCCGGACTACCCTCTCAAAGAAAGGATCCTCCGTGAGGCGAGACTGAAACCCTCCTTGGACTTTCGTGGTCATCGGGTGGCCCTCTTCCAGGATTTGTCGACGGTCACCCTTCAGAAACGCCGGGCCTTCAAGATAGCCACTGACTTTCTGAGGGAACAAGGAGTTCGCTACTCGTGGGGACACCCTTTCCGCATCATCTTCCGCTGGAACGGGACCTTGCATCAGCTACGCTCTCTCCAGGACACTTGTGGTGTCCTGGGCATCACTGCTGCGGACGAGGAGGCCCCGACTCCGAATCGCTGGCGCGTCACCAGGGACGGTTGGCAGTCGGTCCCTGGGCGCCGGCCCTCTGCTTCTTCTGGCCGGCCGGACTCGCCTGCCATTCGAGCTGAGATGGACGACGCGGTGAGAGGAGTGGCCAGGGACACGGCGTCTGGAGATGTGGCGCTGACTGCGTAAGATGTTCTCCGGGGGGAGATTGCCGACGCTCCTGGTGTAATGCAGGTTTGGGGGTCCTGGAGGGGGGGGGGGGGCGGGTTGATACGTAGTGGCTGGACGTCCACTTTTGTGTTTTTCCACAGACTCGTCCGCTGAGGACCGGACTGGGACTATGGGTCCTTTGGGGCCGTTTGGGGCTGGGGGAGGGGGAGGGGGGAGGGGAACCGGGGAGTTGGACAGTTCGGGGGTTGTTCCGGGGGTAGGGGGGGGGATCCGGGAGTTGGGATGGGGAAGGGGGGTCGTCCAGTGCACAGTGCGACTGTTGGGAGTTTTGAAGGTGGCCCTACACTTTGGTTTGCCTGCGTCGCGAGGCTGCTTATGCATTTGTGATTTTCTTTCTGCTTTGTTGCTTGTGTTCATATTGTGGGCTCCTGCGCTCCATCCCCGCGGGCGGGGTCCCTATTGCTTGCTGCCTCTCCTCTTCTATGCCTCCTTCTTCTTTTAAAGTGGTTACCCTGAACGTTAGGGGGCTGAACAACCCTGTCAAACGGCGGGCGGTGCTCTCCCTCCTAGAGAATACGCACGCTGACATTTGCCTCCTGCAGGAGACACACCTGCTGCAGCAAGACACACATAGACTACGCTCCCGTAAGTTCCCGTCACAGTTCTTCTCATCTAGCTCCTCTAAGTCTGCGGGGGTGGCTATTTTGGTGTCCAGTCATTTTAAGGGGGAGGTCCTCCACAAGCTTACAGAACTAAAGGGTAGACTGTTAGCCTATAGATTCAGAATAGGGGGTCTTACGTTTACGATTGGATCCCTGTATAGCCCCAATGAACGACAGGAACGTTTCCTGCGAACGGCGGTCGAGGATATCACGGCCTCACAGGATAGACATGTTATTATAGGAGGGGACCTTAATTTGGTCTTTGATTCGGCTATGGACAGGTCGGCACAGCGCTACCCGCAGGTCGGGGAGCTCTCGGCCGACGGCAAGGAGTGGTTGGCGGAGGTGGGGCTTTTGGACATCTGGCGCTACATGCACCCAGCGGATCGGGATTACTCGTATTACTCCCATGCGCATAAGACGTATGCACGGCTGGACCACTTGCTGGTCACTGCCCCAGTTCAGGCACTGGTCTCAGGCTCGGACATAGGAGTGCTGTCCCTTTCGGATCACGCTCCGGTCGATGCCACGATGCGTTTGCCGCCCGTGGCCCTCCCCCCTCGCACGTGGCGCCTGCGAGATACTTTACTGCACAGGAAGGTGGTAGTGGAACGCATAGAGGGAGCTCTCCGGGAATTCCTGGTGCACAATGACAATCGAGACACCGCCCGGGCTACACACTGGGCAGCCTTGAAAGCGGTCCTCCGGGGGGAATTCTTAGCGATCTCCTCCGCCGATAACAAGGAGAGACAGGCTAAGAGGGAGGAACTCACTGATAAGGCTCGCGAGCTTGAACAGATCCATCGCAGGACAGGGGCCCCTAGAATATGGCGACAGCTTAAGGGGGTTAGGAAGGCCCTGGCAGCTCTGGATTTGGACCGAGCGGAATACGCCGCACTCCGGCTGCGCCATACCTTTTACACGGGAGGTGACCGCTGTGGTAAGCTCCTGGCCAACAGACTCCGCGCGGCGCGTCAGAGTCAGCTGGTAAAGGCGATCACTAGCAATACGGGGACCACGGAGACGGAGGACGCCCACATCGCGGCCGTTTTCCGTGGGTTCTACGAGGACCTCTACACTGGAGACCCTCCGGATGAACCGGCTGTGGCCGCTTACTTAGATACGGTCGCATTGCCCTCCCTGGATCCCCTGCAGGCTGAACACCTGGACAGGGACATTAGAATTGAGGAAGTGATCTCTGCCATCGCTCGGCTTAAGCATGGCAAGGCGCCGGGCCCGGACGGGTATACCGCGCTTTTCTACAAGACGTTTTGCTCGTCGCTGGCCCCTATCCTGACCCGACTTTTCAACTCATTTGCCGAGGAGGGAGCTATTCCACCTGATCTTTTGCGAGCATCCATCTCGGTGATCCCCAAGCCCGGGAAGGATCCGGTGCACTGTGGCTCGTATAGGCCGATATCCCTTCTCAACGTCGACCTGAAATTGTATACTGGGATACTGGCGGCTCGTTTGGCCCCGCACTTGTCAGGTCTTATTGACCCTGACCAAGCAGGTTTCGTTCCGGGGAGACAGACGGTTGACAACACAAAGCGGATTGTTCATCTGCTCGAAAAGGCCTCCCGGATCCCGGGGGAACGGATGATGTTAACGGTGGACGCTGAGAAAGCGTTCGACCGAGTGCACTGGCCCTACCTGGAACAGGTGTTAGTGAAGGCAGGCATAGGGGACAGGTTCCGCACCATGGTCTTCAACTGCTACAGGCACCCGACTGCTGTGGTTCGGGTGAATGGGTTCGCCTCCCGGGCCTTTAACATCGAGAGGGGCACCAGGCAGGGGTGTCCACTCTCGCCCCTGCTCTTTGCTCTTTATATGGAGCCGTTCGCCCAGCGTATACGTGATAACCAGGCCGTGACCGGTATACGGATGGGTGGCTTTACACACGCCATTAGCCTCTACGCTGATGATGTCATCCTATCGCTTGATGAGCCGCGGACTGCCCTCCCGGCCTGCGTCGAGGAGCTGGCCTCCTTTGGCGCGGTTGCGGGGTTCAAGCTGAATATGGGGAAATCGGTGGCCCTGGATGTTTCTTTAGAGCCGTCCACCAGGGCGGATTTGCAGAGCGGATTCCCAATGATCTGGTCATCGGCGGCGGTACCCTATCTAGGAATCCAGATAGCGCCCACCTTACCGGCCATGGTTACGGCCAATTATTCGCCCTGGGTGTTAAAATTAAGGAGGAGCTGCACCGCTGGAGCCGTGGTATCCTTTCCTGGTTGGGCAGGATTGCTGCGGTTAAAATGACTATTCTCCCGCAGGTGCTGTATTTGTTTCGGGCTCTGCCACTCCAGCCTCTGGTTGGGTGGATTCAGCAGTTGCAAGCGGACGTTTCACGTTTTGTTTGGCAGGGGAAAAAGCCCAGAATGCGTAGACCCCTCTCCTTCTTGGCCCCTGAGATGGGAGGGTTGGGGATCCCGGACTTTCGTAGATATTTCCGAGCGGTGCAGTTACGTTGTCTTGTAGAATGGAGTAGGTGGGAGTCCGACAAGAACTGGCTCTTTCAGGACCAGGCGGTGGCGGGGCGACCCTTGCAAGAGGTCCCGTTCTTGCGCCGGATTCATCGTCCTAAAAATCTGTACGCCTCCTTTGTTACACGAGTGCCTTTACGGGTCTGGGATGCTACCGCCACTACGTGCGGTCTCACCTCCTTCCCGTCGCCGCTTACGCCGTTGGTGGATAACCCTGACTTTACCCCGGGCATGGAACAGGGCGCGTTTGCGCACTGGCGAGGGGCAGGATGTAGGGCCCTGTGCCATATGTACGGTCAGGGCGGGGTGATCCCCTTCACAGAGTTCCGACAGGAGTTTTCCCTCCCTGAGACTGAGAGACACCGCTATATGCAGGCACGCCACTGGGCCCTCCAGCCTCAGGTGAGGGAGACTGCTGACAGGCGCTTTCTACCTTATGAACAATGGCTGCTTACACGCACTTCAGACTCTAAACTGATTACAGACCTGTATAAATTATTGCAACCTCCGTCCACACACTTCTATAACCCGGGAAGGGAGAGGTGGGAAAGGGAATTGGGGAGGACACTGAGCCCTAAGGAGTGGGAGAACATCTCTTACAGAGCAAGGCATTCAGCGTACCATATGGGCCTTACTGACACTCTAACTAAAGTCTCCACCTACTGGTACTACACACCGGAGCGGGTACACGAATTCGACCACAGCAAGGAGGCAGTGTGTTGGAGAGGGTGTGGACACCGAGGTACACTTACACACATTCTATGGGACTGCCCTCTCCTGGCTGCATATTGGAAGGAGGTACTGGACAACATTGATACGCATTTTGGCATTGAACTGCCGCGCTTCCCTGCCTACACACTACTGGGGCTCCCTAACAGCCTAATGTACCCACTTAGATCCCGCAGGGGTAGGCAGATTGCCATTGCACTAGGCTCAGCGGTACAAAATATCTTGATCCATTGGCGCACGGCCACGGTACCTTCGGTTTCGGGCTGGTTCCATAGGTTGTGGCATGTGTTAGGCATGGAGAAACTGTCGCTGATGGTGGCAGGGGATATATCACAATTCTCAGAGCTTTGGCAGCCATTTCACTCCCTGCTGTTGACGGAATTCACGGAAATTACCTGCCCCAAATACCTCCGCCTCCTGCGGCTTACGAGTCCTGAGGCACAGGCTCTGTAACTTAGTGGGAGGAGTACTTCCCCGGCGAGTGGGGGTCTTGTGATTGGACTGAATTGAGGTTGGTGCACTGGACGATGCGGGTGGGGGGGGGGAGGGGGGGAGGTTGGGATCCGGGAGTTGGGTTGTTGGGGTCTGGGGGGGGAGTTTGAAATGGAACGTTATCTCATACTGTGGACTGGCGCTTCAGATGTAGCTGCAAGGGGCTGATAAAATTCACTGCATGTAACCGGTTCAGCCAGGATTGGGGTTCTCCCCACCCTAACAGAACGCCCAGTGTTGATGTTTGCTGGTCTTTGTGTGAGATGCTGAATAAAATACTTTAAACTAAAATCACGTAAAAACAATCTCACTCCTTCCGGAGAACAGCAAATAACAGCTCCTAATTCTTTCAATGTTTTAATACCAAGTAAATTTTCAGGACATGATTTCGTAAGTAACAAGTCTGTAGTTCGGGACAATGGACCAACTTCTAGGGAAACCGGTTTCGATATTTCATTAACAATAGGCTTTCCTGAAAATCCCAGGGAAACATTTCTTGAGCCTGAGAGTGGAGCCCCTGGAACCTTGTCATGACTGATGGTAGTCCTACTTGCCCCTGTATCAATCAGAAACTTTCTGTCTTTCCCTAATACTTGACTGTGTACATAGGGACCCTCTTGATCTACAGGAACCTCGATGAGAGGCAAGCCAACCTCCCTCTCTAGGCTGTTTCATGAATACTGCTGATATTCTGGATAATCTGACTGTGCATACTGGTACATCTGTTGTGTAACATGTTGTGTGGCAGCTATAGGCTGCGGTACTGTAACTGTCTGTTGTGCGTTCTGCGGCGGTTGGGAATTTTGCGGAACATGTTCCTGTCTAGGAGGACGCGGTCTCTCTTTCGTCTTACCTGTAGCTATGTTGTGTTTCAGAACTGCACATTCGTTTATGTAATGACCTGGCTGTTTACAATAATTGCATGTCCCTTTAACAGGAGCTGCAGAATGACTAATTTGATTCGTACCCCTCTTCTGACTATCTGCTGGAACAGACTGTGCAACTAATACTTTCATTTTCGTGTCCTTCATACGTCTCCTTTCGTGTTCTTGCTCTTCCCTGATTCTGTTCTGGTGATACTGTAACATCTGGAGCATTTGGGAAGGGGTATTAGCTTGCCATGTACTCTCGACCTTTAATACTCGATTTTTAACTTGTGGTAAAGAATTCTCAACTAGTTTAGTAACAAAAAGATGTGGATACGACTCACTACTTGTTTTCAAACCGCTATTAATAATGAAACATTTCTCAAATCTGGAATAAAAGTCACTAGTGTCTTCGTCTTGTTTCTGTTTACAGGCTGAGATGGCATCCCAGTCTTCCTTTTTCGTGGCTAGTAATCTTGGCAAGACTTGTATTAACAGTTCGGGCAATTCTTTAGCTTTAGCCCCAAGACCAGTACCTGGGACTCGTGTATTATCTTCGTTCTCTAACGCGGTCCAATCAATCTTTTTCTCTCCCACCTCCCATTCTTTTTCTTTAAGTTTTTCATATATGCCCGCAGGCAACAGGACCTTTAACATTTTGATGATATCAGGATACGTGTATTCTCCCATACGGAGCATGTCTTTTAACTCTCGGTGGAACCCTGCTGGATCTTTATCGTGACAGGGCACTAACTTTTTCATTTCTAGTAGTTCTATTTTCGTTATAGGGGTGTAAAAAATACTCGTTCGAGGTCACCCCCCGTTCCCTTAACAGGATGCACTTCTCGCAACGGATTCTGTCTGTCTATGTAGAATGGGGGTGAAACAGGAACAAAATGCGGAGTCAGGAACGTTCTGTATTTGTGGCGCTGTTCTAAAATGACACTAATTAGATCGGTACCTAGACCTTTCCATCTGTTTAGGAGTAACTCGTTCAGTACATTATATAACGGACCTGGATCAGAATGCTGACTCTCGTATTGTGTAATGAGGTGCTGGATCATGTCATACCCACCAGTCGCTGTTCGGCTGGGGGCAGTTTCAGAAACATTTGAGCCACTACTTCGTCTGAATACGTGGCAGAATCACTAGTCCATCGAACTGCTGATCGGGCTAGTTCTTGTTCATGCATGGTACTGAGCTCACTATAACCTATTCGTAGTTTCAGAACTTTATCGGTAGCCTGGAATATTTGTTCAAGAGAACACTGTTCTGGTACGGGAGGAGGAAAAGCTTTCTTGTAGTCTAGGCGTGTGTGTCTATCAGAAGGTCTTGTCCTACCTACATACGCTATTCTGGTGGGATTCTCGTTGTCTACCTCTTCGTCTGAAGAGTCATTCTCTTTCTCTGCTACTATTCTTGCTTTCTCCCTCTCGTGTATGCCTATGATTTCTTTACGGATCTTTCTGTACATCGTTTCTATACTATTCTGTGTCTTGTGTTTTCCGTCTGCTATATTGTCACTCCACCTTGTCAGGACTTTCATCTCTTCTGGATTTTTATCAGGACGATCCTGTTCTCTTATTAAACAATTTATTAGAAATTGCAAAATCATGCCTTGAGTCTCGACTTTCCTATGTGACATGGCTTCGTGAATACTTTCTGGTTTCTCCCCTGTTCGGATGAAATGATATATTCTGTCTAAATGTTCTTTCATATCTGACATGGTAGTCAAAAAGTTTGCAACTCGTCGTAAACGTACGGAATGCAATATCATGTAATCTTCACCTGGCACTGGATCATATCTACAATCAGTAAGGTACTTCTTGAGTGCGTCGTACGTGGCCACTTTTGGCGTACGCTGTAATGCTGCGTCTCTCAGCGTCAGGCGCTTAGTTTGAGGCGGGGTGATAGGAGTACCTCCCCCTGCTCCTCCGGAACTGGAATCGTCAGTTAATACTGAATGTGCGGCTGCTGGTAATGTGACTGGTAAAGTAGGTGTACGTAATGTGGGTTGGTCCTGGGGTACTGGCATATGGACAGGATTCCCGGGACCCACGACTGGAGGAACAGTAATTACATTATTAACAGGGTGCTGAACCTGAACTGGCGGAGTAGGATTAGTATTTGCATATTCTGGGACAGTGTCGTCTAAATAGGAAGAAAGGAAGATTTCAGCTGCGGTCGGTTTATGACGTAGCTTAGTCGGGACCAATGGTGGCGGTAAATTACAGAATGTTTCCGGGGTCGCCTTCGGCAAACCCTCGGCGAGAAGAGGATACATACCTTTAATAAGGGCATTTCTTTGTCTGTCTGACTGTTCTGCTCTAACTCGTTCACCTTCTTCTAGTAATTCCCTTTCTTGGGCTTTTTCTGAGGATTCCCTACTTAATTCTGCTTTTCTGAATTCTTTCTCAGTTCTCTTATGCGATTCTTTACGCCATAATTCTATGGCATCTTTCTGGGATTGTCTGGCTTTCTTTTTCCATAATGCTTCTTCTACTCTCATGATGCACTCGGCATCCCATGTTCCTGAAACAGGCCATCTATATTTCTCTTCGAGGTGTTTGGTGTAATCCACCCATAAATCTAGATACAGTATGGCATCTAAGCCATGCTTATGATACATAAAATGTCCAGGACTGTCCCTAGGAGGGACAGGAACTGATTCTTCGAGTAACCCTTTTCTGGTTTTTATCTGACGTAACTTAGAAAACAGCGGCATATTTGAACCGTACTTGAACTTGACCACAAATACACAATAAACACAGTAATGAACAGCAAAACAATCACTCATACCACGACATCAAAAATACATTAATAATAGTTCGAACAGATGGTACCTAATACATTGAAAACATAATACCTGAATTTCTCGAGAACAGACTTACTAGAATTACTGGATGCACTGCTAATACAGTACAGAATCGGATGCACTGCTAAAACAGTACAGAACATACCGGTCTCCTAAAGAGACACGTCATACCGTATCCACCTAAGTGAACACGTCGGACCGGATCTGTGTACCCAAACCCGTCGGACCGGGCACAAATTAATGAACACCCGTCTAGATACCCCCAGCAACGGTACTCACCGGGAAGCAAAACTGAAGGCCTCGGACTGGACTGGACTGCTACGACGTCTGGTTACTGCTACACACTACGCATGCGCTTCGGGCTTCGGAAACAGGTGGGCCTCTGGATACCTCGGACCTTGCTCTCTCGGCTTGGGCTCTGGTCGGGACGATCCGCCTTCCTCACCGCCTCGTCTGGATGCCGGACCGCAGTCTCCGTCTCCTCCGTGGGCCTGAGGGAGACTTGAAGCAGAAATATCTGCACGTGCACAATGGGGGTCCGTCACGGCTGTAGAAGGGTCAGGGGGCCTGCGTTACATCGCCGGCGCGTGGGGAAGGGGCTCGTCCCTATTCGGGCGCCATTATGTGGTAAATAAATAAATAATTACCGGTACTATTTTTCTAGGCATTAAATGAAAAGGATAGCTCAATAAATAAGAGGCAAAATCCGTGGTGTCTGAGTCAAACGGGATTTAATCAGATGGCTCGAGCCTCAGGAAAAGGATGGCATGGGATGGAATGGCAGCTGCAACGTCTCATTTACATCATACAGTATATATAGTAAAACAGTACAATTGCATTGAATACAGTAGGCGTAACAAGTGACAAACGAAAGATAAGAACATATGGGCGTGAAAAGAAGGCGTGCACAGGGCGTGCACGAAGACATGTGATGTAAACGTCACAGAAGTGTCATAAATGGGTGAAATGGGTGGATACATGGAGGGGGCTACCTGGGCAGCTGGAACCTTTAACCTACTGGTGCGCGCAAAACGGGCTATGACGTGTAACTAGGGAGAGCTGGGGGCTCTGACTTCTGGCCCTAGAAGAGGAGACTAAAGTCTGGGATGTCAGGACGACATGTACCTATAGCATATCTGATATCTCGTGTTTGGAGAACATGTTGATAGAATCTAAAAGTCATCAGGGTAAAGGCTACTTGTCACTAAGGCTAGTACATGCATATATTTCTTAATGTATTGTGTGTGCTATGAATCTTCTATGGACATTAATTCAGTAATTCTCTTGCATGGAGACAGGAAGACTAGACTTGTAGCTGAAGATGTTTATGCGGTTCGTTAGCTAGGAATGTGAAGCCGGGGAGCTGAACTGATAACTAGAGGCATAACATATTCTTGGCAGACAGGCAGGCAGGCCAGGCCGGGCACCGTGCTGCTTGGCAGAAAGTAAGTGAAGGGTCAGGGATGCGGGAGGGGCTGCATCGCTCCTCGGAGTGGTTTCAGGAGACTTGAGCTTGAATCTGGTGTCCGGGCCCTTTGAGGCCTAGAAACGGGGACAACTTGATGAATTAACGTGCATAATGTAAAGACGTTGGCAACATAGGCCTAATACTTGTTGCTTTCAGGGGGACTGGATAACTGGCATACTAACGTTGGACACAACCATAATTGCGTCTGTATTCGGGCGAGGGATGAATATGCATATCGATCATGCACATATAACATATAATGGGGAACACGTAGGGACACATGACAGGGCAAAATTCACTTTTCCTCAGAGCACACTACCCTTCCCCCTCCAGTGAGTGTACCAACTCGATGACGTGCACAGCCTGCAGTCATTACAGGACTCTATAGCCCAAACCTTAGCTCAGGGGATGGTCGGCAACGTAAAACGACTCCGCGCATTGCAGCAATTCATTGAGGGGAATCAACCTGTGTTGGCTGGGGGAGTCCTTTGAGGTGCCCTTATGCCACCCAAAAAAGGTGATCCTTTACTAACTGCCCGGATTAGCTGATGGCTGGGGGCGCATTTCTAATTGAGGTATTATCCTCGCGGGCAGTAGTGGAGCTGATCTCCTTTCTGTGGGAACTTTTATCACTTCTTTAAAATCATTGGGACTGCCTGACCCCAAGACGACTGCCACAGTGTTCCCTACCACGTTGTGCTACTCTTTGAGAAAAAAACAAATGTCGTCCAGACCTCGTATACATCCCCCATCCGGCCTACCCTTCAGGACACCGAATCTGTGAACCTGGCTCTGACCGTGGAGACCTAGCTTTTTGGCGGATGCCCGGTGGAGCTACTTGAAAGCTATAGAGGAGATGGGCTGCGGACTACCCCTTCGGCCGTGACCTACCCAGCTGGACTTTGGGCAGACCTTACTTCGTCACTCTGTCATACTTTCCCTCATTCCCCTTTACTTCACCCACTTTCTCCTTTATGCTCCCTTTATCCCTCCTCTTTGCTCTCTAATTGTTTTCTCCTTGAGACCTAGCCGCTTGACTGAAGCCCGATGGAGCTACCTGTTAGCTATAGAGGAGATGGGCTGTGGACTTCCCCCCTCGGCTGTCACCTACCCAGTCGGACTTTGGGCAGACTCTTCCTTCGTCTCCCCATCCATCCGATCTCCTTCCTCTCTCCCTCGTACACCCTACCACACCTCCTTACCCTTCTAAGCTCTTGAAATGTTCTCTTGTAACTGATGTAATCTTGTAATTGATGTAATTTTGTGGAACCTTATGTAAAGCGCTTTGATACCTCCGGATCTAGCCAGCGCTATATAAAACTCAAATAAATAAATAAAAAATGTATCAGATCATTTTAATTCATACTTGTGGAGAGTACGGATTCCAACTTTAACTCACATAATGTATTAGAATGATGAGGTTTCAGCCTGTCTCCAAAAGCTGGTGACTCCCCTTCTGCTCCCCTGTGGTTCGTCCAGAAGAAGAAAAGAAATGAGGCAGAACCTTTAGAGCTGGAAGGGGTAGTGCGAGTGAGGATGGATGTTAGAGGAAATGTGTAAGAGGAGCCATGGAGTATTGCCACATAGATGAGCAGAGCTTGATCGCTTAAATGCTAATGACTGTTATGGTATCTTGTTGTTGCTGTGAGTGAAGGGTTCAGACAGTTTGTGTATAATGCTGTGAGAATCGTTATATGTACGGAAAATGGAGGGGGATTGGCATGCATCAGTGAATTACCAGAAGAGCTGGTTTGCTTTGGCACCAGTGCTCACATACTCTTGAATATACATGTTGATACTGTACAGTATCAAACAAGAACAAACCTACAACACATTTACAGAGCGATAAAGTATCCTAACATTCCCCATGATCCCTGTATATCCATCAAACCTCTAACATTCATATCTTTATTTGTGGAAGGTTGGCAGCTCCTGTCTTGTGCCACGCCTAGCCTGAGTAAATTGAGACTTACATATAAAGAAGTAGTGCTTAGAAATTAAGTTTAAGTCTCCCACCCTGTGGTCTCTGCTCTGAGAGTAGTTATTGATGGGCTCCAAGATCAGCTATACTAATGTGTCCATACTATCACTCGTCAGATCTTCGAATCTGCCTTCCATCTCTTTGCATTCCTCCCTCCAGCAGTTCCATCCCAGCTTCTTCAAAGTTCCATTAACAGTATACTTGTTCTGTGATTCCACAGCAGTCCTACATCACTAGTAATGCGGTTCATTTTGGCGGATAAGCATCACTACCGTCACTATTATCCCGACATAACAATCACCTCCATTCTCGAGTATGTGGTCTTTTTTCTTTATTGGTGGTGAATACAACATAACCAATGTTCCTATTAGAGCATTACTCTGCATTGTGTATATATAGTGCGTAGAGATCATTCATGACCTCAACAAGGATCATCGCTGTAGAAGGGCAACCTTGTATTTGCAAATTATTAACTTCCAAAGTGGCTGTAGAAATTTCTGCTGGACTTTCCTTTCTTCTTTGAGAAAAGACTCAGTTTAGAGACTACCATTTTAATGAATGTGTTAGCAGATCAAACAGACAACGCGATTGTAGGTAGATGAGAGCCTAAGAAAAGCCTTTTGATATCAGCCTTGAATATGCATTTCTTGTGGTATTTTTTCATAACGCTAATATTAAGACTTATTTTCTAAAGTTAGTTTTGCTTTTTCTTGTCAAACCTGTGCACGTTGTTCAGGCTGTAGCTGCGGTACCTTTAAGGTACACATCCCTATAATCCCTCAGCATTACACACATTAAAAGACAGTACCTTTTATGTAAACACAGCCGTGTCTGTGGTCAGTGGTATAGCATTTCCAACCTGCCGGAATGACGCAGTCCCTAGCACCCTCCCGCAGACTCTTTAAAGGTCAAAGGAATTGCCCTGCTGAGCGAGTAATTAGTTGTAATTGGACTGAAATTGAGTTAAAGAGCATCAGTGGAACTGCCCTAAGTGATGCAGCTTGACTTAGGGCTGTATTTATACCAAAGGGTTTATTTCGGAATGTGGTATTAGTTTTGAAACGCCCACCCTTGGTCACTGCAGATGGATTGCAATGCCCTGCCACCAAATAAATATATAATTACACTAATAATTGATGCAAAGTACATCATGAAAAGCAAGCCTTAAAAAAGGTAAACCTAAAACGTTTCTTAAGAAGAGCAGGACATAAGCCTTAAGGATCTCAGCCATGTGATTGCTGCATGAACTAAAACCCATACATGAAAAGGCAAGCGCTGCTGATGTATTCATAGGGCTATTTAGGGTTTTTGCCAAATAGATAACCACAGCCCACACCTTTAGTATATTTAAATCAACGTCGTGAATCCCCCTTTCTGAAGTGAAAATCGTGTGTATATACAACTATAAGTTAAATTCTAAGCCATTGACAAATATCACATTTATTTTGGATTATGAGGGGTGCAGGCTCCAATCGCAGAACTGTTACATTATACAAGCACCTTTAATGCAGTTGTCTTATTTCATCTAACGAGGGTCTTTTTCAGGTGATACTACACCCCTTCCCCCCCTCAATAGGCACAGTGCTTACGAGTTGATAGACTTGATGTTTGTGCCCGAGACCATATGTCAGGACGTGGTCTAATGGACTCAGAATAAGAAATTGCTGTTTAAAGTACAGTAATTTGCTTTGAGAGGTTGTTACAGGGGCGGTGGGTGACATTTGAAAGTGGTGGGGCGCAAAGCGATTCGCATACAGCACCGTAGCGAGTGAGCGTAGCGAGCGAGCCCGAACCCCAAAAGGGGGGTTTGGGGGGATAATCCCCCCCACGAAAATTTTGAAAAAAAAGAAAAAAAATCATGCATTTTCAAGCAAATTTGAGAAAGCAGGAAGGTTAATAAAGCAATTGTGAAAGTGCAGTTATTACATTAATAGATGGCATAACATAGGTAGCTGCTTATTCAGTATAACCACAGAGCTTCATACATTCACACTTGTAAAAGCCTCTAATGTGAGCCATGATGTCTTGCCTAAGGCGCAAACTGGACTGATTAGGGTAATGCATTTTAAATATAAAATGGAAATGTGAAAGGAGTGTGTAGGAAGACTTCATGGACATTGTTGGTAATTTAAACACCATTATTCAGCTCATGGATATCTTCTAATAGTTATGCGCGGCAGCTTGCCTCTCTAAAGGCATAGAAAATCCTCTGAAACATCACACATGATGCATTCTAAAATGTTACAAGTCATGCACTAGGCTGCCTTTTTAAGTACATTAAGCACGTACAGGGATAATATTACAGAGTAAAAATATTTGATGTAAACAAGGGAGTAGCCAGAAAAAGAAAATATGCCCCAGACAGGCTTAGAGGGAGAGCTCCCCCTGAGGGAGTTCTAAAACATATTTCCTGCCCCATCACCCTTTGCATAACTTCAACACTCTGAAACACGTCGCTTCATAAACATGGGCAAGAAACTTGATGGAGCTGTGAGGTCCTGCGACAAAGGCAGCGTTACTCTTCCTATAAGCCGGGAAGCTTAGTGTTCCTGAATGACATGCATACATGTGTACCAAAGTTGTGATGTACCCGTCAATAAAACAAGGTATATAACGCATGCTTAGGTAAAACATACTTTCACCGATGGCTATCTTAACGCGGAAAAGCGGATGCTATTGTTATCCAACTCAACGGTATTTATTTTATCGACCTTAGAAAAATGAAAGGCTAAGTGGGCAAGCTAGGATTGGAACATGTGATCATGGAGTCCAACAGAGAGCTATGACATAAATGCTTTAGACCACAGACCATCGCTGTTTTGGAGATGTGTTGGTGGGAGGGGCAGAGAGGGCATGGCCACAGACTACTACTGGATAGTTTTGCATGTCTTAAATCTAAGTAAATCTAAGTAATACTGCAACACCTAGAGACAAGGCCACTGGAATTATACGGCAGGGAAGGACCAAAGTATGTGGCAGGGTTGGCTAGAATATGCATCAAGAAAAGTCAAATTGTGCAGTGTAATGTATTACTTCATAGCTTTGACAGTTTTACACATGGTAACGGCGTTAAGGCAAATATTTAACCTTACTAATCCCCGATTATGCAGAAAATGCTGCGGCAACAGAATCGCATAATTCTGGTGGTCTTGCCTATAGGTGTGAAACAAACTAGTGATGCAGAGACCTTGTCTGAATGTTGCAAGTGACCTCTAACCTTCAGAGCTCGCAGTGTCACTTGAACTTTGCCAGAGACGTCCAGCGCATTAAGCCTCTGACAGTGACGCATAGGCTTGGCAGTGGCAGAAATCAAGCAACGTTCTTTAAAACTGGAAGATCTGGCTACAAAGGTGGACTAGAAATAAGTTAGTTGAAAAGTTGCAGAACCGCCATGATCCTAATATTCAAGTGATCTACATTTTGAGAAACCTGTAAAAAATGCAAAATTGATCCCTCTGCTACCATCGGCGCAGCTATCAAACTCAGCTTTCATGTGAACTACACTGGACGCCTTCTCTCAAAGTCAACACATACATGATAATAATAACAAATAACAATTCATGCCTTTTTGCAAACGCGTCACATAACCCACACAGCAATAACTCCTCCAACAACGTTATGAATGCTATCAGCAGAAGCAGCCTATCCAGATGAACGTGATTATCGACAGTTAATCAAAGAAAGCAGTTACACAGAATGCATAGTTTATATCTGAATCACCTTAGAGGGATGATCATCTTATAAAAACAGATATTCAGTAATGTTCACATTGTAAAAATCAGCATTTGCATTTCACCAATTCATGCACTCTTGCATTTCAGAGGTTGCTGAAAGGCTGTGCATAGGAGAAGTTTTCATCACAACACTGTAGCTCTGCAAGAAACGCCAGACACAGACGGTTGCTCAGAGCCAATGTCTGAATCAATCTAGCAAGTTTAGAACTTTACACTGGCAATGGGATTGTGCGGGGTCTGCCAGTGTTTGGTTGAGCAAGTGATCAATAAAGTAAATTCCTGGTTCAATTGTTAGCACCATGCCTTCCTGAAGAATCCGTCCAGTACGCAAGCTTTTGAGACCAGGCTCCGTACTCCGTTCAACTCCCTCTGGGTAGCCTCCAACATCATGCATGTCAATGCCAAGAAAATGTCCCAGACCATGTTGCATAAATATTGCACCCAGATGAACTTTCACCATGTCATCCACGTTGCCTTTCAAAATGCCAATTTTGGTCAGTTCTTCCAGATGAACTCTGTCTGCTAGACGATGCATATCTGGCCAGGCAACACCTGGTTTTACTGCCTTCATGACAGCACGTATGTTAACAGTTGTCATGTCTCCAAGCGTAACATAAAACAGCAATTTGTAATTATTTCTGCTACATCTGCTGTGGGACTCAAAACCGTTCCAAAACGGTCACTGCTCAGGGTTCAAAGAACTCACGTGGGCTCTCTTCCTCCGTAGGGTTGATGAAGGACGTTGCCATTTTTGCCTGCTTATGCCGGCTGTAAAGCCCATCAGTTTCCTGTTACTAATTTTTACAATTAACATGCACTCATCACCAGCTCGAAGAACACACTCATGAACCTCCTGCGTAGGAGTTTCGGACCTCGAGAGTGCCCCGATCACAGGTTAAGAACCACTGCCCTAAATCATTCACAAGGCCTACGGCGCTAAATGTCTGGCTACATCCAGTAATTAGGACATTTTGACCAGAAACCTGCACTTTGCCTCTTATCGCCGGTCCCCACCACAAGCCTCAAAAAGAAAAAGCATAGAAGAAGATCCATCAGGGTTCAGGGACTGAAAGTCTGGAACAACCTGGAAGCACAACTCACAGAACCGTGGCG
Organism: Lissotriton helveticus; assembly: GCF_964261635.1. Classification (NCBI taxonomy): domain Eukaryota; kingdom Metazoa; phylum Chordata; class Amphibia; order Caudata; family Salamandridae; genus Lissotriton; species Lissotriton helveticus. Next base: position 1,054,914,715 of record NC_136072.1, on the reverse strand, counting down.
GCGTGGCTGAATAAAGCTTCCTTTAGTTAAGTAAATCACTGCTAAATGACCTCTTCACATTGGTATTTAATTGAGCACCTTCAAACTCCTGGGGTCGGTGTCAGCCATACCGCTACCGGTGTCTGGTGATCACACCATTCCATCACCCTATTTTCACTTTTACTGCAGAACATTTCGTACTTTTGTTGGAGGTGCTAAGGTATATGGCAAAATGAAGACATTCTTAACACTTGAAGTCCTCTTTATAATGGGTAAGTCTGTGAAAAGAAAGGCAGAACAACTGTGCCATGCAAATGTCACTGTGAAATATTGGAGCTCAGTGAATGCAGACATCGCCAGCAGAAAAGGGTTTTCGGCTTGCTGCCACTGTTAATTCATTGCTCTTATTGAAAGATTGTCCCTTCTCCTTATTTTTTTGGGCGGTGCTGAAGACAGTGATGAAGGACAAGCATTTTTTTTTGCGATCGTAATTTCCCACTGCGATCACAGGGGATTGAAACAAGAGATTCCACGGCTCGGAACACCTCATACATCCTGGGGGGATGGTAAAAAACATTTTCAGTTTCTAATGGCTACTCATATATCTGGACCACAGCATTTGCAGATTTCCTCGGCAGAAAGAAAATAAATCCTTGCACTTTTGCCAAGCTGCGTTTTATGTGCTCAGAATTAAATCACTACTTGCTGCAGGCCAGTAACACACCTCACACAGACTCCCATCAACTCAGCAGCTGTGGACAAAGTGAGAGAAGGCTGCATTACATATGGATTGGTAACCCAGAGGCAAAGGTTTCTACATGCCTGCACTGAACCACTGAACCACCGATTCTAAAGCGGGCCAACGGGAGAGCTGCCGCGTGTACGAAACAGCAAAACAGTTAAGGTGATGTAAAGGCAATCGTGAGGGGGGAAAAGTAACATGAACATTTACAAAAGACGAACTGTGATCGACTTGCACGAATAAATTCCATCAGGAAGTGAGGGTGAACCACTCCCTTGGGTGTCACGATGATTTCAGAGTTGTTCTCGAGTTGTTGCCAGAGTAAACGCAGACAGTTCCCATGCACGCCCTTGGTTTGCAAGACTGCATTAAAACTGGTTTACAGCAGCAGGCCTAGTTTATACCAGGCTACATAGCGCCATTACGTATTCCACACTAGGCGTCATCACCACGTGCTCACAGCTAGTCAAACAGCGCCTTTCTGCACGTTCACTGTATAGTGTGACGCTAATACGAGCTTGTGTGTCATACATCACCTGTATGCGCTGGTACAGCACTTCACAGTACATGTGTGAGCTTATACCACGGTGGGAAGCATGCCCACCGTGCCCTGCTGCACCAGTCCACACTATACCGTGCCCTGCATCATCAGGGTGCACTATACCGTGCCATGCTGCACCATGATGCACTATTATACCGTTCCCTTCAGCACCAGTCCACACTATACCGTGCCATGCTGCACCAGGGTGCACTATACCGTGCCATGCTGCACCAGGGTGCACTATTATACTGTTCCCTTCAGCACCAGTCCACACTATACCGTGCCCTGCAGCACCAGTCCACACTATACCTTGCCATGCTGCACCAGGGTGCACTATACCGTGCCATGCTGCACCAGGGTGCACTATACCGTGCCCTGCTGCACCAGGGTGCACTATACCGTGCCCTGCTGAACCAGGGTGCACTGTGACCTTCAGCGCCAGTCTGCATTGTACTATGCCCTGCAGCACCAGGCCGCCTTACAACGTGCTGGACAGCACCAGCCTGCACTTCCATGATACGACGCTGCACCAATCTGCACTTCCACATCACAGTCTCTCTTCCCACTTATTTAAGCGCCAAGAGTCGTTGCGCTTGTGATAAGCACTATGCCTTTGGCTTCACGCGGCGCTGTCCTGTTGATAGGAAGTTCTACTTTGGAGTTTCTTGGAAAGTGACATTGAAGATGGGGCGAGAACCGCGTCCTGTGCGCACCGTTTTATGTAGTTTCACCAACATTTGTTTTCTTGCTCAGTCACCAAGCGAGCCATTTCTATTTAGTACTTGGTTAGACAACAAGGGTTCGGATGTTACCTATATTTGCCCTGAGCGTGTAATTGATTCAACAGTTGCTCCAACGAACCGGTGCAGAAACATAATTTGCTTCGACTCTCATGTTTCTGCACCTGCGTGTTGTGCAAATGTCCGTTTCTTTTTTGTCAGTTCATCCGTGCAAGAGTCAGCTTTGTATATGTCAGTTGGTGCAATGTCGGTGCAAAGGCAGTGCACTGTAGCTAGTTAGACTATATAATCCCAAAGGGACGCATTTTATCATACACCTCTGGAACCTTCAAACCTACACCTATAAATTATTCTGTGCCGCTAGCGCTCATCAACCCAACGAGCTGTCTTTTTTTTCTTGGCCTCGGTCTCCTGGCGCGAAATGTAGTGGAAAGGGTGTGATATGAACATTTCAGCCCAGACTCAGAATGCCTTCTGCGGTCGCCCAGCTGTGCCCTCGCCCTCACCCAAGATGCGAAGTAATACATTTGCTTCTATTGCGCTTAGCGCGAAGGCGCCCAGGCACTTTGTTAACCATCTGTAGTGTATTGCTTCTAGAGGCATGTCTCGGGGTTCCATACGGTTCGTTCACTTCTGCACCTACCTGTCGGTGTCTGCGCTGTCTGAGGAGTCGGACTGCCTTCCTTTCTCGACCCCGAACACCTCGGGCTTCCCCCTTCCTTGGACTTCCCGCCTCTATGACTCAGCAACGAATGCCGGGCCACCCCCACGCGCGGCATCCAATGGGATGCTGCGCCGGTGGACCAGCCAATCCTGGCGCAGGGGGGGCACATTTCGCCCTCGCCCTGTCGCCCTTTGGAAACCCGGGCTGTGGCACTGTGGCACTGGCAGGCTAACAAGCACCCCTGGGTCCCGCTGGGGAACTTACAGTGCGCATGCTTGAGAAAGTTTTCAACTTTCTCAAGCATGCGCA